>NW_023601754.1:26988525-27130020 GCF_014898055.3 Talpa occidentalis | reverse complement strand
GCAGCTGGGGTGCTCCTGTGTGTCTGAACTGGCTGCCAGGAAGTCGAAGTGGGTCTGGCCTGCCTGCACCTGCACTCACCCTCAGTGTTTTCACCACCGCCTCCTGACGGTCAGGCTGAGAATGCGGGAGGAACTGGGCAGCAGGGGAGGGGGTTAGGCTGGCCTCGCCCACCAGCAGCACCATATGCCACACTCCAGCCTATTCCAGTCATGTCCCTGGGCTGCCCGCTGTCACTGTCATAATTATGGCAGCCACGACCCAGGGAAGTGTGTGGTTGTGGAGACCCGCTGGTCTCCTTAGAATTTACTACTGTTGTTATAGCTTATCAGGACACGGCCCGCCTTCTGTTGGTCTCTTGAAAACGGCTGTAATTCCCATCCATCACGGGGGCGAGCCAGCTGCTGCAGGGGCAGCTGTCAGGGAAGGGCTCTGCGTGTTCCCTGACATGCTGGCCCTGACCTTGGGATGTGGCAGCTTCCAGCCAAGTGCCTTTCTTGGGACACATTTGGGCCATCTCTCTGCTCTCAACCCTGGGGGTGGGTGTGGTCACCTCCGGCACACACTTTTGTGCTGTGTCCTGACCTGCCTGTCCGCTGCCTTGTGGCTTCCTGGGACCCTGAACTTCCCAAGTGAGGAGGCACTGTGTAATATTCTTCAAGATTATTATGATTAGTAATCTTGAAGATTAAAGACATTCGTCTTAGTTTTTAAAACATTGTTCTTTCCTCCATTTGAAAAGGAATAGTGATAATTGCAATAAAAATGCAGAACATTTATTGGCTATTTTCTATTTCCTAAGCATTATATATCTTTATAAGGATATTCTAATTTATAACCCAGAGAGACACCATGTGATAGACATATGATTTCTGTTTTTTAGGTAAGAAACTCTGTCCAGAGAGGTTATGTTACTTGTCTGGTGTCACACAGCTAACAAGCAGGAGGCTGGGTTTCAAGAACAGAGAAGTATCCCATCAGGGTCCATATATATGCCTCACTTTGAGAAATTTGGAAAGCAAAACAGTAGGAAAAACAATCACCATTAATTTCATTTTCCAAACACAACTTATTACGATTTTGATATATTTACTTTCATGATCTTTTCTATTCATTATTTTTCCATAATTGTGATTATATTGCATAATCAATTTTATCTTATCTTTCAGAATTAATATTATCACACAATTTCTCATGGTTGTATGTATCTATCTTGTGTGCTTACTATCCTTTATTACTCCCTTTTTATTGCTGATTGGGTTATATCCAATTTTTCCCTAGTGTAACTAACATTGTGATACTGTGGGGTATGTGTGTGGTGTCTCTCTGTGTGTGTGTGTGTGTGTGTGTGTGTGTGTGTGTGAGAGAGAGAGAGAGAGAGAGAGAGAGAGAGAGAGAGAAACAGAGAAACAGACTTAGCCTCTTGGTAGATTTTGTATATATAGTATCTAATTAATTCTTGAGGTAACCCTATCAAGTAAGGAAATATGAACTGCCCCATTTATAGATTAAGAAACGAAGGTTTAGTTAAATAAATCACCCAAGATCACACAACATGGAAGGGACAAGTCAGAATTCCAGCTGGGGCCAGTTTGACAAAAGTCATTCTTTTGGCCATTAGCCTTTAGTTTGACTATAAAGCTATTTCCATATTATGTTTTTATTTTTTGGAAATATTCCCATACATTCAAGACTAGAGAATTCTGGAGTCAAAGGGGATAACCATATTTTAAATGAGTTAAAGGAATTTACATTCCATTCCTGTTGTATCTTTCCCTTGGCAGCACTGAGTCTTATCATTGAATCTGGTGGTAAGGTTATTAACAACCCCCACTTCTTAATGGCTTGTGACAACCCAAGTTTACTTCTTGCGCATGCTCCATGGCCATCCTATGCCGACTGGGCTCTAGGCCAGGCGTCCTCACTCTGGGATGAGCCACTGAGCAGCCACCATCTGGAATGCTGTTCGGTCACTGCGCACTTGGAGAGAGCTCTGGGTGTCTTCCCCGGCAGTCCTGAAGTCTGACCCAGATGACAGAAGTTCCTATTGCTCATAACTCATTGGCCCAAAGTAGTCACATGGCCCCACCCAGAGGAGCCCGGAAGCTTGGTCTTTCTTGGGTCTCAAAGGGGTGGTGAGGGCTGGAGTGACTAACATGCTGATAAAAGTTGCTCTTTTGATAGTTAAAATAGCAACACATTGTTGTTTTATTTGACATTATTTTTCTTGGTAATTCTTAGTATTTCTTCATATTTTCTTGGCCAGTTGGGCCTCTTCTTTGGCAACTTGTTCGTCCCATTCTTAGCTCATTTATCTGTTGATATCTTAATGATTTCATAAATGGTTTCCTGATGTGACAATGTTCCTAAATGGGTCTTGGATGAGTGAAAACACATGGTGTCTCAAAAGCCAGTTTCTTGTGTATCTTTTAAAAATTGTATACATAAATGACCCTATTAATCTACTTATGTTTTCTCAAAGAAATGGCCCAGAATTGATGTTCATTTCAAGTTGAGAGATAATTAATGTTGAGTTCAGCTTTTGGTTAATATGTGAAAACCGAGGATTTCAGCATCTGGTGTCCTCCTGGGCTTCTTCCTCTCCCTGGCTCCACATGTCCTGCTGGCCCTTGGGTGTCCATTCGACAGACTTGATGGTCCTAGAGTCCATCTTCTCCCCATTCCTGTGCCTCTGCCCCTAGGTTTTATTGGGGACACCTGGACCATGAAAAACAGCTTTCTAACTGGTCTCATCAATGGGCTACCAGGGAGGAGCGCCTTATAATTATGCCCCCTGAAGCCCTCCACAGGGGCTCCTCTGGCCCGGGGACCCATTTACCATGTTCACACACCACAGATTTTTAGACACAAAGGACCAGTTTTTATAGTTATGGATGTTCATGTGTATCAGAAAGTAAGCCTGTGTCTTCATGGAGATTATTGCTTACATTAAGCTATGGGCAAAAGTGAACAAAATGCAAACATTTAAAGTGAACGATTAAGTCAGTAGCCAGATAACAGAGTTATAGATTTGGCAAAGATAATGGATAGTGTCTAAATGACAAAAGTTTAAAAAAACTGCTATATAGGGTAACATCCAAATGTTATAGTGTCCATAAACAAACCCCACTGAGCTTTCTAGTCCCTGCCCTTCCTTCCCAGCACCATTACCAAAATATACAGACACTGATAATCCCTCAAGGTCTCTTGATTGAAAAGACTTCCCTCTTAGGTCCTGGTAAAACTAAAATTTTTCTATTTCTCCTTTTATTTATTTTTTTGGGGGTGGTGGTGGTGACTGGCTCACCCATTAACCTTCTATATTCCTTAATTAGAAATAATAATTAAGGAAATATCCCTCAATTAAGGAATAATTAAGGAAAATACAAGGTATTTTCAAGGCCTTACCTTCCCTCCTAGATATTTATTTGGAAGTACCACCTGGGCTTTCTTTCAGCTGCCAGTTTTAACCTATAGAAAATGCTTCATTACTGAGAACATTTCTTTGTATTTCTCATCTGTGGCTCCTCACAACAGTCCCTTTAGAGGAGCATCTCCGTTTTACAGATGGTCATTCCAAGGCCCAGTCAAATGCTATTCAGCTGGTCTGGGGGTTCAGACTCAGCTATATTCCCTATCAGCGATGCTTGCCCTGACTCTACCCCAGGCAACTCCTACTTGCCCATAGCCCCTCATGGGGCCTTTACTCAGGAGGTGGGCAGTACAGATATGTGGCATGAATGGACTATTAGCAGAGTCTTATTTCTATGACTTGTTGACTTTGCACCTGATGACATTTCCACACATTTATTTTTCAAGACTCTTTACATATGAAGGACTGAGAATGCCTGGGCTGTTTCTTAGAAATTGAAAATCCATGCATGGGTGAAGCTCTTCAGTTGTGAAGCTCTTTCTTCCTTTCCAAATATTTCTTGGGGGTTGTGGCTCTTTGAAGGCAATGGCATCCTGATCCAATAAGTATGGCTTGATTGAAAATGTAAGTGGTAGCAGAATAATAGTTTTAAAAAGTATTGAAAGAACAGTTTGAGAACCCCTCCATTGGGGGCAGCTATATCCTTAGAGATACCTGGGGGCATCTTATATGGAAGGCAGAACATTGACAAATTAATTAATGTTTTAAAAAATGTGAATGTCATTATTACTGATCCTTCTAAACCAAATCAACAGAGGCATGCCGCATATCCAAATCAGTATATCTGGACAGCAGTGATGTATGAGCACTAGCAGGGAATGCAAGGGAACTCAATTCTACTTTGGGTATGGGTGCTCATTCCTGGCAGCTCTTGCTGGGATGTGCTTGGCTTGATAAAAAGAGGAAAGAGTCTAGATACCCATAGCCTAGGTATCATGTGTTGATAGAGGCTGGAGGAGTGTGACCGGGCTTGGATTCTTAGGAGAGTCCAGGGTCCGATTAGTAGGATTGATAAAGGAGAGTTTTTTTCAATATTGGAGTATCTCCCAGGCTCCCAAGATGATTATCCTTGATAAAAACTGAAGTGATAGAAAGAATGAGATGGACATGCTAGACTTTTCATGGAAAGGAATGATAAAAAGGATTAAAATTATCACAGAGGTGAGCATTGAGTGTGTGCACCAGAAAGGCTGGTCAGCCCTGTAAGGACTGTATTCCATAGTGAGACCCAGAAGGCACATGAGTTTCTAAGGTCTTCAGCCCTAAAATGTTTGGTGATGGTATGCCTATTAGTCAGCTCTCACTTTAGGAGAGACGTTATAGAACCAGTCTTGTTAATAACAATGGGGGTGATGGAATCCCTCAAAAACAACAGACGGCAGGTGGATATGCTTACTCACCAGTAGCCAGCTGGCTGCCATGATGGTGGGGCACCTGGATAGGTCTAAGGGACCTGGAGATGGTATGTAGAACAAGCTGTCCCTAGGGGCAGCCAACTTGAGTGCTACTTGAAACTACTCAGTCTTTCTTGATTTCTAAAGAAAACAAGAGTCATTGATCAAGAGGTAGAGGGAAATGACCCCAATACTATGACATGACACCATGACCGATTTTCAGACCCGAGTTGATTTTTGGACGTGGAAACTTAAAACAGAAAAATAAAAGATCATATATCCAAGAGGAAGGGTGCTGGAGCACTATGTCAAGTGCACATGGCTACAAGATCCCAGTCATTACCCAAAGAAGTCTTTAGCCATATACTTGGGAAACTATTTCCTGGGAAAGGGAAACAGCCAACCATTTCAAGGAATGTTGGCCACAGGGTCTGTGGTGTTAAGGAAATTTGGAGACTTCGAGTGTTATTATGATCCTTCTATATAAATGGGAGTACATGGGTCTAGGTAATAAATGGAGTTCTGATCAAAGAACACACGGTCAGTGGTTATTTCCCTGATCCCTGAGTGCATATCAGCATAGATGTGCTGGAATAGAAGCAGCTCCCATGCTGGGCCATTGGACTGTAGAGCTAGAGCTGTTACAGTGGGAAAACCAAGGCAAGACTGCAATAAGTTCCTCAGTTTCTGCCAAGATAGTAAAAATAGTATTATTCCAGCAGGAAGGAGATGTTGAATGTTAGTGCCATTCTTAAAGATCTAAAAGATGGCACAGGGGTGAGAATTTGTATCTGATCTCATCTAATTTACTAGTATAGCCCCTGTTAAAACCAGATGGTCCCTGAAAAATGACAGTGACTACCACAAACTCACCCATGTTGTAACCCAGATCACAGCTGCCTTGCCATATGTGGGATTTTTGCTAGAGCAAATGTACATGGCCTTAAGTTCATGGTCTATAGTACCGATTTGGCAATGTGTTTTTTTTTCCCTATTCTGAGAAGAAATAATCAGAGATAGTTGCTTTCACATGGAATAGCCCATGGCATACATTTATAGTTTTCTCCTAGGGTTAAATTAACTTTCTCTGTCATAATATGGACCAAAGTAGTCTGCCCCATGCACAGAATATCACATCGATTTATTTTATCAAGGATGAATTACTTTGACCAAATGAACAAAATTCATCTGGATATTGGAAGCTTTGTTAAACATGTTCCAGAGGTTGGGAAATAAACCCAATGAAGTTTCACGAGACTGCATATCAGTGTAACATTTAGGGCTTCTAAGGTCAGGCGAATAGCCATCTAAACACCATTCCTTCCAATGTTCAAACAAACCATTGCATCTTACATCTCCCACCACATACTCTGTATCCAGAGTACTACTCTGCTCCATATTCCAAGTGACATGAAAGCTGTCAGATTTGAGTGGTGCCTAGGCCAAGAAAGGATTCTGCAACAGGACCTGGTTCTGTGCCCAGCAGCCCTCCCACTTGAGCTACAAAGCTCAGCACACACAGTGGTTTTAGAGATCTCTCCCAGAGCTTTTAAAGCATGGTGTGTGAAGTTTATGGAAACCTCCAGTGACTGTGCTATGAGCTCAGGTAGAGATGATGCCCCTGACTATGGGGTACCACATGACCATGTGTCCTGAGCTGCCCACTATGACATCATCTGCCAGCTCATCTGACCAACTCATCAGGCTAATCAAGCCTAAAAACAATCATCAGATGGAAGTAGCTTATCTGGGGTCAAGTAATTTGCATTGTGTGTGTATTCTGGACCCACATGTCTAGCACTGGGCCTTATACATATCTAATGTAAGAGAGAGACATTGTATCAATGCCCCTCTCACTGAACAGAGGACCCCAGGTGATCACAGAGGCCTAAGTTTGGCTTATGGTCCTGAAGGGGCGAAGGCTTAACATAGATGGCAGCCATACTACAGTCCCTCTCGGGATGGCCTTGAAAGACAGCTATGAAGGGGCAGCTCCCAAAGGACAGAGCTCCAGCCATCCAGGGCATCTACTTCATGGTGGAAGGGACATGGCCAAGGTTGGAATACATGGCCTGGGCTTGGCTGGCTGGCTAGAGTCTAGAAGTGGCAAGAATAGATGATTGGGAATGTGTTTGCCCTTAGTGCAAACAGATCCTTAGCATTAGCTTACTAAGTACTGACTCCACCAGGTTAGGATCCCACATGCTATCATCTTGGACCAGGAGATCCATTTCACAGCAAAGGAGATGTGGGATTGGCCCCATGTTGGATTCACCGGCCATATCTTACACTGTGCCATTGAGAAGTTGTTTTACACTGTGATAGTGTGTTGGAACGCCCTGTAAAAGCCATTAGTGAGGCATCAGCTCAGAGGTGGTAATGCATGAAGATGGGTTACCACTGCCCTCCAGGGTGCAGAATACACTTTGATGTAAAGATGTTTATTTGATACTTTGTCCCCATATAAAATCCTATTTACCCCATAAGCACAAATATCTGTGCATCTAGGAACCAAGGTGGAAGCAGGAACATCCTGCTCATTATCACCCCGCCCACCCCTGCCACTTGGGCGATTTGCTCTTCCTGTCTCCATGATTCTGGGTTCTGTAGATTTAGAAGTGTTGGTTCCCAAAGAGGAAAGATTTCTGCCAACAGGCAGAGCAAGAATGAGCCAGAACTGCCATCGGGATACTTCAGGCTCCTTAAGCCAGAGGACAGCAGGCAAGAAGAGTCTCCAGGGATGGGTCATGTTGGGTAGTTGATGTGCCCCCCAGAAACCTCCTTTCCATGGAGAGCACCTCCTGGAGTGCAGTTAGCAGATGGCCTTCAGCTGTCTCTCCTTTAGGGATTGCCCTGGCTGCAGGTGGGGCTCACCTGAAGGGGCCCCATCCAGAAACTGACTCTAAAGGGGTGGTCAACTTGGGGCAACTCTGAAGGGCCACCGTGGTCCCAGAGTTCTGGGAGGACTTAGCCCTGGCATCACTGGCCCATGTTGCCTGCTCCTGCTCCCTCTCCTCCCTCCCCCCGGGGTGTCTCTAATCTACCTTCTACACACTGAGACCCTCTTGGAGTTTCCTAGGGAAGCCACCTGCAGCAGGTGCTGATTCTGAACATGACAGATGGGGTCCAGGCACCTTGTGATTTTGTGCCTGTCTTTGGAGCTTGAATGCCCCCAGACTTGGGAACTTGCTGGAATCCACAAGCCCCTGCCTGGCCTCCTGATACATGGTCTGAGGGTGACTCTGAGGAGGGCCTGGCCCTCTGGGTGCTTTCAGGACTACACCACAAAAGAGATGATGTAAAACCATGTAGTGGAGACTCCGGGGCATTGAGGGAGGGTGTGGGGAGAGGAGGAGGGGCCCACTGAGCCCCAGGGCATGGGAGTCACACAGGTACCTCTGCTTCTATCTAGAATACCCCTAACACCCCTAGTCAGGAAGAACTCACTTGTCCTGAGCTGGTAAGTGTGGCTCACGCTCTGGGTTCAGCTTCGCCTCCGAAATCCTGGCCTTGGACCGACACGGCGGGATATGGCTCTCTGTCCTCTTGACCCCTTTTATCCTGCCACAACCCAAATGCCTTTCTTCTTTTTGTCCTCCTCGTTCTCACCCCCGGTGGGAGCTCCCAGTCTTGGGGCTAACACCGTACTGAGGTTACTTAACACCAGGAGACACACATGGACCAAGAAGACATTTTGTTGCGCAGAAGTGACTCTGCGCTGAGGACCCGTGCTGGGGCCGGGAAAGAGGAGGATTCTACAGCAAGGGCACACAAGGAGACCTGGGGTGTGCTCCTGAGATCTCAGGGGGCAGTGGCATTGACCGGAGGGGGAGGGGTTGGATGACCCTGTGTCCTTCAGGTTAAAGTGGAGAAAAGAGAAGAGGGAGTTGCCCCAAAGAGAGGGCCTGGCAAGGGGATGTGGGGGCAGCCCGGGTGTGGCTGGAAGATGATCACACAGAAAAGTGTATGGTCTGGCCACACATGGCCAAGACCTCTTTTGTGGGGCAGGCAGGGGTCAGGCACTCCCTAGTTATTTCTGGGGATCACCACACTGCTGCACCCACACTTTTGTTCCCAGCACCTTGAAAAGTATAGATTTTTTAGTGGACCAGCTGGACTGTGCCAGGACTATATTTATGCATGTCCTGAAGGTTCTGAGTTTGGTAATTGATTATGCTTTGCACAGCGACACTGCAGCTTTGGCCTCTAAGAAATTCACGCAAGACTGTAGCTACACCACTCAGCTCAGGAAAATCTGCTCTTTTAATTAGGGGTGTGCATGGATATATGTGGTGTATGGATGCAGTTAATAACAGAACCGGTTCAGGCTACTGGGCGAGACTTGTATAAGGGGCTTAAAATATGGAACTTTGCTGCTAAAGACCTTCCCAGATCTTGGCCGTGTGAGGACGGAGATTGGGCTGTGCTCGCAATGTGTGGAGATGCATAAATATTAGCCTTAAATAACTGTGAATACCTTGTTTCCCAAAAAGATTAGTGGTTCTTCCCTGTGTGATAAATTGTGTGAGTTACAGTGCAAACCTGTCTTCCCACTGTATTATCCCAGAGCCCTTTAAATAACCAAGTCCAAATTATGCTCAGTAGGCTGTGGGGAACGCTTGGGCAAGCTTTGAGCAGAAAGGTGTAATTTGGGTTCATCCTTCTTCTGTTTTCACCTTTTCCTCGTATACCTTCATTTCACTCTTGCCTTAGTCGAGTCCTCAAGTTCATTCCCTCTCCCTCTGTCTCCATTATTCCCCTCTCCCAACTGAATCTCTGACTTCTCCATCCTCATTCCCATGGAAGAATAATATAGCTAACTTTTATGAGTTGTACCAGACACACGTAATGTCCGTCAAGTTCAAAGTCCTTTTCTTCTGCCACCTCATTTCTTCTAACAGCAAGCTTCGACCCAGTATGGAACTGCTCTGAGGCACAGAGAGGTTAAGGTACTTGCTCAGGGTCACACAGCTAAGAAGGTGGTAGAGTAAGGATTTGTACCCAGGCCTCCGAGTCAGCACCCTTCACCCCTGTGGGCTCTGCTGCTGCCATAGGAAGACATGGAGGTCCCAAATGGTATAGGGTGTGGGGTGGGGTGCAAGCTGCTTGCTCCTTGAGGTTTCTCTAACAGGCCCCAACCCTACCAAGGGAGGGGGCATCAGCTGGCAGTGATCCCAGGTTGCCACCCCTTGGGAGCCCTCTGCAGGGTCCTCTCTTCTCTGTTGCCTTTAATTGATTTTTTTGGCATTTGAGCAACAGACATGATTGAACTTGACCTGTCTACCTAGGGCCAGGGAATAAAGGTGGGGGGGGTGGGGCATGATTGATATATTTTTCTCTTTTTCCATTTTCCGCTTTTACTATTATTTGTATTTATTAGATGCTGAATTATTCCTGAGTCATATGTTTTAGTTTCTTTTTCTTTTCTTTTCTTTTAAAGATTTATTTATTTATTTATACCAGCACTGGGTACAGTCAGAAGCATGGGAGGGTGAGAGAATTCACCAGAGCCAGAGCGGGGAGCAGAACAGGCAGACTGACGAAGCACACTGCTGAGGGGAGCAGCGGGCGTGGCAGGAGAGGTCTGTCGGCGCCATGTGGGACCCTCGCCGACTGCAGGGGATCAGACCGGCACTGCAGAGGTTGCGGGCAGCTTCGCAGCCCAGCGCTCAAGCACTGCGCCACCAGGGGAGGCCCCGTTTTAGTTTCTTTAGTTTCTCCTGGGGTATCTTTTTCTCCCAAACAACTTCCTCTTCTGATTTAGGAACAGTCTGTGCTTTCTCAGTAACGATCATCTCAGTGTGGCAGGGAGAGCTCATGTCGAGGTTCCTCCTGCCATGAGCCCTGCAATTTCTCCCACAACTCTTGGGCGCTTTGTTCACCTGGATGTGCTTGATGATGAGAGAATCTACATCTGCAGCCTTTAAGTTCGGCATTGCTCTCTGTATTTTTATTCACTTATTTATTTTAAAATTTAATTATTTATTTATATGTATTTTACTTTTTATTTTTTTACAATGTTTGCTTTCTTTTCTCAGGTATAGTCCCCGGAGATTTTCCGCCACCAATTCACCCATCGCCATAGTCCCTTGTGCTCTTCTTGCCTTCTTTTTGATCCCTCTCCCTCCCCTTCCCCTGCAGAATGTCTCTGATTTATATAGTTGTCTATTTATTTTTGTTTTGTTGTTTTTTTTATTGTTATTTTTTTCCCTTGATCCCTTGTTTGGTTCCCCTAGATTCCTCCTATAAGAGCAACCATCTGATATTCTTTTTTTTCCCTTCTGACTTATTTCACTGAGCATAGTCCCTTCTAGTTCCATCCATGTTGCTGCGAAATGGAGCTACCACATGACCCAGAAATTCCCACTCCTAGAGATCTATCCAATGGACACAAACACATTAATTCAAAAGGATACCTGCACCCCATGTGTTTTGCAGCACTATTTACAATAGGTAAGACTAGGAATCAACCCAAAGGCCCCAAAACAGATGACTGGATTAAGAAGATGTGGCCTATGGGCCTCCCCGGTGGCGCAGCGGTTGAGCGCTGGGTTGCGAAGTTACCCGCAGCCTCTGCAGCGCCTGTTCGATCCCCGGCTGCTCCCCGGCCACCGGAGGAGGGTCCCACATGGCGCACAGACCTGTCCTGCCGCCCGCTGCTCCCCTCAGCAGTGTACTTCGGTCCTTCTACCTGTCCTGCTCTCCGCTCCGGCTCTGGTGAATTCTCTCACCCTCCCACTTCTGACTGTGCCCAGTGCTTGTATAAATAAATAAATAAATAAATAAATAAAAGAATTAAAAAAAAAAAAAAAGAAGATGTGGCCTATATACACAATGGAATACTATTCAGCAAACAAAAAAGAAAAACTCTCTGCATTTTAAAACATAAGAAGTAGGCATTCAGTGCTCAGTCCCCCGACCCTGCATCCAGCCCCACAGTTCAGCCAGGGCCCACCAGCCAGGTTCCCTGCTGTAATGACAGGACAGCACACCTTGCTGCTGTGGAGTGACCCCTGTGGGTACTTTGGGTTTGGCTACCACACCCTGCATGGCTGGGCAGCATCACAAGTGCTCTTAAAATGAATCTGAAGATGTAAACCTCTTGATTTCCATAACTGTTCAGGGTCAAATGGGGAGTTGAACATTTTCAGGGATCATCTGAGGCCCCTTATAGGAACACGCAAGCCTGATCTTAAAGAGATACTCCCTTGAGCTCTCATAGTTCGGGTTCAGTCTGCCATGGGGAACTCCCACCCAGCTAAGAATAATCTAAATATTCCAGGGGGATATTTTGTTGTTACTGGTTTTTTTTTTCCCCTTTTATAATCAACTTCTTTAAAATAAACTTAAAAGAAGATGCACAGATTTTAAGCGCACACTTGGGTAAATTGTGACCCATGTATACACTCAGGTGGCCAGTCCCCCTTCTAGATGTAGGCCATTTCTACCACCCTAGAAAGTTCCCTCCAGCCCTCCCTAAGCCAGTCTCCACATTCTTCATTGGGTCAACCACTGATACAGCTTTTCTGTCCCTTTTGCTGCTCTAGCACTTCCTAGAACAGTCACCCTGTGCGCCCTCTGTGGGTGGCCTAACACGTTTCTGAGATTCTTCCATATTGTTGCACACATCAGTACTTTAAAATTTTTTATTCCTAACAGCATTTTATTATATCACTATAAAGCAACATGTTTATCCTTTCCTTAGTTGGCTGACATTCAGTTGTTTCCAATTTTGGGCTATGAAAAATCATGTGTAAGTCTTTTTGTAGACAGATTTTTGGGTAAGTAGGTAGGAATCTAGTTGTACTTTCTGGGTCAAATTATAAATGTTTAATTTGATAACAGTTATCCAAAGTTGTTGTGCCATTTTACTTTCCCACCAGCAGTGGTGGGACTTCTAGTTGTTCCACATTCTTATCTTCATTTGAGATTGTCAGTCTTTTCAATTTTATTCATTATTCTTTGTAAGACACTGGGGTTACAGTGAGCTGGTGAGGAGTAAACAGTTGAGATATTCAGCAATTAATCCCAATGGAATCTCACTATTTTTCACAAATACAAGGCTTGGAGGTTGTTTGTTTTCTCTAGCATTTGTAGGCTAGGTGCTTTGCAAACATTCCACTAAAGCATCTCATTATTGAAACCACAATTCACTGTGGTTTCAATTTTTATTTCACTTATGACCAGTGGTGTTAAACTTCTGGTCTATTCATATTTTTTTTTTCTGAAGTATCCACTCAAGTTTTTTGGTTTTTTTTGTGTGTGCCTATTTTGTACCTTTATTTTAAAATTATTGATTTGTAGTTCTTCTTTATATATTATGGAATCACAAATGTACCATGCATATTTTCCCTACAGCATTGGTTTGTCTTTTCATTTTCTTGATGGTGATTTTTAAGGAAGGAAACTTTGATTCCAGGCTTTATAGGAGCTGTTATTATGGCATGACTATTGATAACTTAAGTAATGGGGTGACTTCCATTTATTGGAATTGGGGTCGGGGGGGTTACATGAACTTAAAGTGATGATGGCCATTGAGCATCAGGCTGATTGTTCTTCAGGAGAGGGAAGGTCACCCCTTGGTGAATCCCTGATATACTTGACACTGTGGGATAGTGAATATCCAACTTTGCAAAGACAGTGGAGTTACAGTATGAGCTGGTGAGGAGTTAACAGTTGAGATAGTCAGTGATTAACCCCAATGGAATCTCACTATTTTCCACAAATACAAGTCTTGGGGGTTGTTTGCTTTCTCTAGCATTTGTAGGCTAGGTGCTTTGCAAATATTCCACTAAATCATTTCAACAGGGAATTGAGCTGAGTTGCTGCTCCATAGCAAGATGGAGTCATTACCCATGATCCCACAAGGTGGCCTAGGTTGGGGCTGGGATTATTTGTGTGGCTGTTTTGGTCCAACCCAGCTCTTTCTACCATTCTGCACTGCCTTCTTCTTCCATACCTTAAGGGTGCTCTCTGTAGCTGTGCAGAACAATGAAATCCTTTTCTCTCTTATCAAATAATTGCCATTATAGCATTCCATTATCCTTTCCCTCTAAGGCTCAATATTCTCTTGAAACAAGTCTTGGATGCTGTCTTCACAGCCCTTCTCTGGCCCAACTCAATTCTCTACTGAGGTGCCCGGAAATGAACACAATATGCTGGGATGCTCTCTCTGCTCAAGGACATAGGGTTTGCAGCTGGGTGATTGTGAGACCATGTTTGCTTTCTGAGTTAGTACTCAAATCAGTTTGTTCACAGTTGTCCACTGAGAACCACTCCTGGTAAACAAAGCCCAGCAGCAGCAGGGTGAGCAGTGGGCATGGCTGAAAGGTCCTCTGCCCATCCTTCCCCTGTGCCCTCCCACCTCCCTTCTCTTAGTGCACCACACAGGCAAAATAAAAGCAAGTGACTGCAGTGTATGTCAACTGTGTACATTTCTCCAGAGTAAGGAAGCAAACGAGATACAGAAAAATGAGGCAGGTGCCCTACATAATATAGAGTGATAGAGAAAATGGGCATTTGAGGCACGAACCAAAGACCAAGAATCATCTAGGCTGGGAGCAGAGCCTTCCAGGCAGGGGGCTCCACTTGTGTGGTGATGGCTTAGAAATGCCCATAGATTAGCAAGAGTGGACATTATTTAAGCTGTAAGTGATATACATCTGGAAGGTCTAGACTAGAGGTTTTCATTTAGAAATCCCCAGCACAGGGCTGGTGTTTAATGTTCTGGGACCAGATGAAATCCTGAAGTGAGAGTGGAGAAGAGAGGAGGAAAGTGCCTCGGCCTGAGTCTGGGGAGCATCAGCATTTCTTTTAGAGGTTGGACAAGGATCCAGTGAAGACAGCAAAGAACAATCAGTGAAACAGGAGGAAAGGCAGGAGCGCGTGTTGTGACGGCAACAGGAGACGCCCCAGCAAGGTGTGGGCTCTCAGGGCGGGGATGCTTGCTGGCCACCAGCTCTGGAGTCCTGTGCCCAAGTGGGAGTTCTGCCCTTCCTAGTGCTCTGCGCCCAGTCTTGCTCTTACACCCCCATCCCCAAAGCTTCTGCATTGTGTGGTCCAGTCTTGCTCAAATGTTTTCAGAGCAACATGAGAGAGGATTCCAAAGAGGCTTTTTAAACATTTCTTTTTTTAATGAGAAGGAAGATTGCCCTACTCAGTGCCTCATCTGAATGTGTTTGGGGTTAGGGGCTTGACACCCTATGTTCTCCTGCAAGCGGACCCTGATAGCTTGTTTGGAGGTTCTAGCGGGGGACCGCGGCCGCTTGCCCAATGAATGTCCCTCTCTGCTCGAGGAGTTGTTCCTCTTCTGGCTGCACAGCTTCAGGAGGGATGCACATGGGGAGCGGGAAGGGTGGGAGAGCACACTCTATTATCAGCCAGCTCAGCTGAATCAACTCTGGCCTGGATGGGGTGACCGATGTTCAGCCAGATCGCCCTCACTTCCGAGTTCATGTTTGCTTTCAAGCCTAGAGGAAGACACACCCAATGTCCCATCCTTGAACAGTTGCTCCTGAGCAGAGGATGGATAGAAGACAGTGAAGCTTTGCTGTGATCTGCCCTCACTGGTGAAAGCCTGTCCCAGCCCTGACTCCAGTTCTTTCCAAGGGCATCGCGATGACGTTTTGGGGTGAGAGCCAGGTTGGACTCCCTTAGCCTGCAAACTTGTCTCCCTCTCTTCACACTCAGGTGTTCCTAAGAACCATTTGTGGGGCCTTCCTTGTGGCCTAGGGGTTAGCCTCAGTTCTATCATCCCTGTGGCCTCAGTTTGATTCCCAGCCAGGGACTAACCCACAAAGGGTGCAGCAGACCTCTCCTGCCTCGCCCGCTGCTCCCCTCAGCAATGTATTTCAGTCAGTCTGCCTGTTCTGCTCCCCACTCTGTCTCTGTTGAATCCTCTCACCTCCCGCACCTCTGGCCTACACCCCAGTTCTTCCACACTAAATAAATGAAATTAAAAAAAAAACACCTTGACATGTTGAATCTGCCCACCACTTTTACTGAGAAGATGTGAGAGGTTTTTATCAGCAGATAGGAGGAGGCACCTGAACGTTAAGCCTGCAAATCAGTCATGTTGTTCTCAACATCATAAGGACATCACTGTTAGAGACAGAAGCTTGTGGGAAATGAAGTGAGGTACAAAGTGGGTTCAGCCTGCCACACGGGACCCTCTACCTCCAGGGCCTCGCAGGACCCGTGGCAGGTGCCTCCACCTGTAATGTTCTCTCTACACGTGGCTCCTGACTGTCTGGACGTGGAAACAAGTGCTTTAACCTTGAAAGATTAAAATATTTTCATGCAATCAGTAAATTCTGTTATTAAATGTTACAGCAGCTAAATTAAATGATAAGAATAACTAGTATTTTGAAATTCTGAACATCTTATAATTAGGCCAGTCTTTAAAAAATATTCCAAGTTAAGGCACATTAGAATGTATTACACAACATGGAGACAGCCTGACAAAGAAACATTATTCTTAGATTTACAATTAATTACCCTTATGTCTATACCTTGCATTCAATTTGCATATCTTAAAAGTGCTGTAAATTTCACAGGACTTCTTGTTATTTAAGATCATACTGCTTAGTAAAAGTTTCTTCAGTGATAACTTTCTCTTGATTGTGTAGTTGTGAGGTCAGTAAATCTGGCTCTACTTTGCTCTCCAATGTTATAATTTTTCTTTTTGTGTGTGTTTTTCATTATTTGCTTCCTTGTTCCTTCTGCCCTCTCATTTATTATTCCCCAAAGAGCCAACAGATAGAGAAGCTGGCTGGAAGAGTAAGTGACTCCAGAGTCTGAGATGCTATCTGGCCCTCACGACGCGTTGGTACTGGGTGTCTGACATGTTCTATACATCTTTCCGGTGCCAACCTCATTAAACAAATACAACTTGATGTATAGCTCTCAAGAAATGAAATTTTATGCAACAGATTTGTTCTCTGGCCGGCCGCTGTTCTCTGCCCCCTACCTATCCCCCCATCTCTCCCTCTTCCCTTTCCTTTCTGAGCCCCTCTCCCCCAAAGTGAGCTGGCACGTTGTGATTTCTTGTTGTAATTTCGGGTGGTCACCGCTAATCTCATAACCTTTCATTTGACTGAGTTTTTATGCTCACAGAGAAGGCTCTATTTCAAAAAGAGCACATTGGATTTCCTAAATTATTCATAGGGAGCCATTAGCACTATATAAAAAATGATATATTTTGTTTCCCCTGAGCTGACACACATACTTTAATCCACACCTACCTCCTGTCACCTTTGGTGCTTTCAGAGGTGGCCCCCAAATACAAGTGTTCTGTGAGGAACCCCCCTCTAAGAGGGACTCAGGGAGAGGGATGGGGGACATGTTTGCAGAATTGTAAATATCAGTTGGAGGCTGTGATCAACAATTAAAAGAATTTAAAAAAGAAACAGATGTTTCAACAAAAAGCAACTGATAGTTTAATAAAGATCGATTTTTGTTTTTTAAAAAAGTCACGAACACAATTATAACTGGTCTCACCACTGGGTGGGATTTTGAGTTGCCTTTTTTTTTTTTTTTTTTGCTTGGTTTTGTTTTTCCAATATACTTTATTGTAATCATTTACAAAACCAAGGATAAGATTCCGCTTTGAAGCCAAGAAAATTGTGTCACAGTTGAGTACCTGGTACCAGGCGATACAGCTTTTGTCTGGGGAGAGTTTGGTCTCGAAAATCACAAGCTGGAGTGTGAGAGAATCATCCTTGTGCTTTTGGAGAAATCAAGGTGAAAAAGGCCCCCCACTCTCTTTAATTTTATGTTAAGCACAAGCAGGTAATCTGTCGTGGCTTCCTCTTCTCACTTATTAATTGGTGGTTTATTAAAGCAATTTTTAACAAGTTAATACCATTGTCATCTCTCCATTATAGCTACCAGAGAACTGAATGCTAAGGAATGTCACTGTGGGGGGAGGGGGGAGCAGCCGGCCAGGAAAGAGTGGCTCTGGCCCAACACGCCAGGGACCCCAGGGACAAGGACACCAGCCCTGTACCCCTTCTCTGGGGGGATCCCAGCACCAGTCACGATTCTTCTCCAAAGTCTTCTCCCTCCTTTGCCTCCTTTCTCTCCCTTCCCTCCTACCCGGTATTTTCTTACTCCTCCAAGGTGGGTGAATAGAAGACTTTTTTTTACAGATGTATTAATTTCTGACAGTGACAATTCCTGACAATTCAATATGTAAGTGGGTCCCCGTGATTTCAGAAAACCCATTTATTCTGGCTTTTGATGGGCTGAACGCAAGTGAATGTAAAAGTGGTTCTCTCCTCGTTGATTATAATATAATATTTCTATTAAAATCATCTTTAAAAGCCTTCTGAAAATTTGAATAATACTTATTCAAAGAATATAAAGCTCCACCTCAGATTCGCTGTCCTAGAATACCTTGGCAAAAGGACCCAAGTAGCAAGAGTTTTCCTAGTCTTATGTCCCATATACATCTGTTAAATTACTCTGAGATCTCATTAAATAAAGCTAATGTACTTGTAAAACAGTAGGGAGAGACAGTTTATCATTGTAACTGTTAGAGAGAGCCATTCGGGTAGGGAGGGAGCCAAGAAGACTAGGTATATGCTGGTCAGTGTAGATGTTTCTAAGTCATAAATCTTGGCTCTTTCCTGCCTAGTTATTGTGTATTTCTTTAGGTGAGAGATTGATTGTAGCAGCTGAAGATGAATTTGCCCATAGTCCCTTTCTTCTTCTTCTTCTTCTTTCTTTTTTATACTCCTGATGCTTCGCCAAGGTGATAATGCTTTTTTCTCTCCCCCCTGCCCCCCACGATCATTTGTTTCAGATTAAAAGCATGAAATGGCACAGAGAAACAGGGGGAGGTTGGTCTCTGTGGTCGGGCAAGCACACGGGCATGAAGATGTATAACGTGCCAGGTGGGAGGGAGCCCTCTCTGTGTCCCGCAGGATTTCTCACGGGCTCACCTGAAGGAGAAACAGGGGCACTTGCACCATCAGATACCTGGAAAGGAACTGTCATTTCCTCGCTAGTTTTCGGGCAGATGGTAAAAGGGGTTTAATTTGAAACCACTGAAACATTGTGTATGTTCGAAACTATGACAATTGCAGTTTTATTGTCTCCACTCAGGGAAATGTGTGTCTGGATCATCTTGTGGCCCGAATGGGGAGAAAAGGTACTTTTCATGAATATATATAGATGCTGAATTTATAAGGATCAATATAGTCGCCAAATGTTGTACAACATGTCAGGATATCATAAAAAGCAGGCAGTTCTACATAAAATACCAGCTTAATCTTGGAGGTTTTAAAGCCTCATTAAAATGTGGATAAAGTCCATATATGGAGAGGCAGCCTTCAAAAGGTTGAAGTTATATATCTGTGGGGCAGGAATTGTAAGCGCCGCTCCTGAATGTCAGTGGCCTTGTGGGTTACGGAGGCTGGCGTCAGAGGCTGCACGCTGGGGCACGTCCTGTCTGCTGTCCTGGGGGCTGGCATCCTGGGGAGTCCTGTCTGCTGCACTGTGGGCCCCAGGTGGGGCTTTCCCTTGTTTTAGGATCTGCACCTTCTCCTGTAGGACAACAGATTTAGTTAGAAGAAACACAGTAGACAGGTCAAGTGTTACTGTGGTTGGCAAGCTGGAACATTCATGGATTTAATTGGTATTAAAATTGGAGGTCAATGATGTAAATACATATATAAATAAATAAATTATTAAAAATGAAAAAAAATATTAGAGGTCAGCTCCCTCTGCAGCAGAGTGAAGCCTGGGGTGGGGGTGGGGGCTTAGGGGCTGGGTGATGTGGCAGCGAGACCTGGAGACTGATCATTTGAGTCTCACTGAACCACTCCCGCAAGCCCAGGGGTGCACTCCATCCCAGGGGACTGTCAAGCCACGCAAACGAGGCTCCTGCTCCCCAGTGTCTGGCTTCTACCCCCCTTGAGTCCCCTGCTTCTGAGGACTACGACTCCTTTTTCTGAGACTGAGAACAAACCCGCCCTCCTGGAGCAAAGCTGGAGTTTGCATCCTTGTTGGGAGTCTGGGTGATTTGGGCTTGTTTGCTTATTTTTCTGGAGAAACTTTGAAAGTCAAGCCCATACTTTTATTCTGACCTTTCTGCAGCACTGGCCCATATTCAGCGCCTGTCAGCAGCGCACGCTGGCCGGGAGTCATCTGTCACTGCCAGCCGTCACTCTGTCCCATTCCCATCAGCCCCATTACCCGGGATCAGGAGAGAGCGGAGCCTGGCGTCGGAAGGATCATTAAACTTGAGACTCCCAGGTAGCTCAGGTAGTCCAGGTGGCCTGTTGTTATTTATAATAAAGGAAAGCACAGCAGAAGCGCCTGACGGTGGCCCAGGAGGCCGGCAGAGGACGCCTGAACAGTGTCATCGCTGAAGGACAGTCAAAAGTGGACTCTCCCCCTCACTGTAAGCAAAGAGGATTTATTGAACATCTGTTCTGTACATGGCTGGGAAGATTGATTAATTTAATTGCTCACACTTTGCTTAAGTAACATTTGAATACTTAATGTCAAGTTTGAAGGATATTCCAACGTTCCCCTGCACACCTTCTCCGTTGGTTGCTGAGGGAGCTCTGGACGGGGGTGGGAGAGCGTGGCCGTCTGGACCCCTTCGAAATACTTCTTCTGTGAGAGCCTGCCGGAGTTGCCGGTGGGAAAAGCTGCCTCTTTTCATAAAAGCAACTAGTTACTTTTCACATTTTCCCATTGTGATAAATCATTAATGTAATGAGCTTGGATCTTCCTCAGTGAGTGGTGGTAATTTTCCCTCTGGTATCAACTGTGGAGACAGTTGAGCATATTATATATTTCTGTACCCTTTAACATAATACCGTAATCGTATGAAAGTACCAGATGAGTTAAAGCTGTAATAATTTATTGCAGGTTAAAGTCAGGCAGTGTCTTGAGAAGGAACTCCTGAAAGTTCTACAGAAAACCAGCCCTTAAAATGGTTCTTGGCTCATCAACACTTGCCCTTTTGCTATTGGGTGGTTTTTCTCATCTCAGCTGTCAATCTTATTCTGTCTGGGGGAAGAGGAGCATTGGAATTATGAGACTTTCATTCAAGAAAGCTTTGTTTTGGAAAGGCTAGGAAAACGCGTGTATCTCCTGCATTGAAGACGTCACATCTACACCTCATGTTAAGAATCAGTCTCTATAAAACGAAATACACCCCTCTCTATTTCATTTTTCTTAGGAATCCTCCTGGTTCATCTTATCCATCCATTTGTCCTTGCATGCATGTTTCCATCCATTTATCCATTCAACATTTCTTGGACTCTTAACTTCTTTCTTTAAATTTATATATATATATTTTACACCATTGTTCATTTTTCATCATTTTTTTTTTACAGTGTTCAACTTCTAAAGCAATAAACGTTGCTATTTTGTTGGAGATTTCCTTCAGGATTGGATATGAAGGGAAAATTTCTAGATCAAAAATTTTTTAAATATATAATGATTTTTTTTTTGAGATGGTGCAAGATGAGGCAGGGTTGAGGAATGAAGTGAAGGAAGATGAATATGCAACTTCAGCTAGAACGTGGTAGCAGCCTTGCCTTTCCTACTGTCAGAGAGGCTGCTTATAACACGCTCAACGAAACCTGCCGAGCATGTTAGGAGGGCTGGACCCAGGAGGCTTTACTCCTGATTTACTAGAACCAAAGAGAGCAAGGAAACCAGAGAGCTGGAAGGCTGGGGAGGACTCCACCAACCTCCTGAGCTCCTGGTTGGAGGAAAGCCTTCCTGAGAGCTTCCTTGGGACTCGACACACCAAGATGATTCTTAGCAAAGGATGCTCTTCGCTCGCATCTGATTGAAAGCAGGTGTGGCGTGGCTGGTTCTTTGAGAGACGCCCGCGTGTCCCCTGCTCTGACCGCACACAATACATCCCACACCGGGCCTCCGACTGTCAAGGCCAGAGCCAGGTGCCTGGGCTATGCGTATCCTTCTCCATCAGTCATACTGCAGGGAGCAGACAATTAATTCTGGAGCAAAATTGAAAGTCAGAGGCAGAGTCTGAAAGAACAGAATGACAATAATAAAGTGCCCCAGCCTCGCATTAATCTCCCTCACTTCAGGCCTGTCACAGCCGGCCTGGCTGTGACTAATGCCAAGCTTTGCATACAGTGGTCACAGACACGAGCAGCGTGCTCCCTTTACAGCACCCGGGATGCGCTTTCTTGGGTTTTTGACTCGTGTGGAATGGCTGAAAAAACATTGCCTCCGTTCATAGGTGAGGGGACCCAGTTCTTCCATCCTGCCCAGGGTGAGGACACCAAATGGGGTACCACTGCAGGAGCAGTAGAAACGTGTCTCTCTCTTCCTCCCTCTGAAAATGTATCCCCCTCCTTCTCATCTCGACTTGCCAATCTCACCTCTAGGTCCTACCATCTCGGACTCACTTTTCCTATCTTTCTTGAGTCTTTCACCTCTTCCTGTTGGTCTTTCTGGGCTCCCTCTTTGTGGGCTCCACCTCCTTCCCTCCAGAGGCAGGTGGGAAGGATTTGTCCAAGTGTGGTTGTGTGTGCAGGTGATGGGGGCCATAGTCACAGGTGAGTCTTAACGAGGAAATGGAAGTGGCCATGCTTGCCTGGAGGCGTGGAGGAAATTCAAATGGGAAATGGTGGCACACCAGTCTGAAGGTGCAGGGGTCCCCACGTGGCCATGGACTAGAGGACCCTAAGGCCTCTCTTGAGCCCGGCGAGATTCACGGCCCCACTGGTGAGCTGGGAGAAGGCAGCAGGGGTGATTAATCAAGTGCGGGATCAGTGAACACCTAAACAAATCTAACCCACCCGAGGAAAGGAAAAATGATTTCTCTAACGGGGAATTGTGCCTCCCTGATTCAATTGAGTTTTTTGAGTAAAAGAAAACAAATCTAGGGAGCAGACATCGTGGCCGATTTCAGCTGGCCTGTAAAATTTTCCCGCTAAAAATTGTTAAACAGAAGCCTCTAGAATTGAGGGGGCATCACATCCATAATTTGTTTTGAGGATAGAAAACAAAAGAGAGGATTCCACAGTTACTTTCTTAGAGTCAAAATTGCATTTCCTCTGGGAGTGTCCTGCTGAGCTTATGAGAAAAGCACAGAAAATTCCCTAAACCAGCGTGAGTGAGCAGAGACGTGGGGGTGGACTTCAGGGGGTGAAAAGACTTGGGGATGTGGTGAAAGGGAATGTCAGGGGCTGGCCTGGTGAAGCTATTTCCAAAAGCATCAGCTGTCCTTTTGATGCAGTTGCAAATCTGGGGGTGGAGAACAAAGCAAAGCTTCGCATACCTCTGGAGGACACCAGGGTGTCTGCCTTCCCATGGCACTGGGCCTCTGGGTAGGAATTCAGCCCTAGGGAAGAGTGTTTGCACAGCGCCTGCTGTAGAACAACCTCAAAGTGGGCACTCGGGGGCAGCTCCAGCTGTGCATTCACAGAGACCTTCCAAGCCCACCCAAAGGGACCGCTCAGGCTGGCCAGAGCACCAGGCCAATGGTGGGTTTATCCCTGTGACTTCTGGCTGTTTGTCCTCTGCCTTCCCTGTCCCTAGACACCCATCAGTCAGTCTTGCACTGGGCAGACCAAGAGCTACTCTGCTGTTACTAGTTTTTATAACTTTCTCTAGAGCCTTCCTGGGCTCCTCTCCTGTCCAGCCCACCTCTGCCCTGCACACACCCTAGGGTAAGAAGACACTCTCACTGCTGCCCTGGGCCCATCTTACCTTCAACCACACCATGAAGTCTGTCCATTTATCCCATTCTGTTCCATAGAGTCTGCCCCACACCTGCTCCCGCCTCCCCAGGCCATCAGCACCCAGGTGAGGCTGGCGGGTGAGCTAAAGGCTGTGTTGACCGCAGTGAATTCTCCAGCCAATGCTCTGTCCCTCTCCTTCCACTAAAACGTCCTGTTCCATGGACATTCTGGAAATACTGCAAACAAGGTCAACACACCATTTACTGTGTGGTATTGAGACTTCTCATCCCAGTGATTTGCTGACCTGGTTGTGACTGAGCAGTAAGGACACTGAGCCTTCCCCTAACTAGGGGGACACCGAGGTCTTGCTGGCACTGATACCAGCCTTGAGGCCAGGAGACACCTTGCAGCTGCCCTCCAGGCTGAGCTGGCCTTTGACTAGCCACCTCATTTTCGAGGAGGGAACTCTACAAGAGGAAAATTGCCATTCGGCGTCAGGAGGAGCTAAGGGCCCAGAGGATGTGCAGTCAGAGTGTAGGGCTTGAGTGGACCACTCCCCATCCCTGCACCTGTGTCCTGGTCTCTGGGGTTGGGCCTCGACTGTCCTCGTGCTTGACAGCTTGAGGGCTGTTACAGGTTGGTCTGCCCTCCTCTCACATCCCACCATCCTCTCCCCTGGGGATGGAACTAACTTCAGAATGAGTGAATTTGGTGGACAGGAATTTGGTGGACTCCAGGCTGGTGAGAGAAAGGAAGCTTGCTCCCTGGAGCCCGGCTTCCGCCGTGGCCAGCATGAGCTCACACTGCCTAGACCTGCCAATCCATTAACATTGCAAAAGGCTCTAATTGACTTGGGGGAATTGTGTAACACTGATTTCATTGTCATCATTTTGCACAAGCAGTAAATAGGCTAACATTTTAGGTATGGAGTAATTATTCCAGAAAAGCAAGATATCAAACTAAAGTTTATAGTTGGGGGTTTGGCATTTTGACAGCTGTGTGGACATCCCAGAAATGTCATTGAGCTGCTGTTCAGGTCAAAGGTCAGCATGCCACACGACATAAAGGTGGCCACACTGCCGGGCGAGAGGTGGGGTGCAGACCTTCTAGGCCGATGTGGAGGAAGTTCTGGGACAGACAGTCCCTTCTGTGACTGCCACAAATTTACTACGGACAATATGTGGCAACCTTGGGCTTTCACTCTTCTGGAAGCAGAATACACAGGCACAGGGAGTCCATCCAGCCCACCCAGGAATTGGAGTCATGGTATGTTAGGGGGCGGGGAGAACACTATGGCTGATTCTATATGCCAATGAAGGCTAAAAAGACTTGCACATCTGGCTTCTAAAGAATGATCATTTTGGATATTTGATTTAACTCATATCCTTAGAGATCACTTAGGCTTAGATGAAAGGTTATGATTTTGTCTTCCTGCATGGTGTCATGTCAGTGGGCCTACGTGCTGAGTTTGGTGAATGATCAGTATCCTTTCTCTGCTGCACTTGCAAGGATGGGCTTAGGCCCAGACCTTCATGGCAGGAAGGGTGGGGTGGACCTGCAGCCTGAGAAGACCACTGTCTGGCAGCCCTCATCTGAGTGCCCTTTCTGGCTCCTCAAGGACCCCAAGTTTTCTAGAATTCTGAACTTCCATGTGTATACGGAGTGAGGTGCTCCAAAAGGCCTTGAACTGTTCCTTCATGTGGACATCCTTTTGGCAATTGTTTGGGGGTCATTTGCTTCTCCTGGTACCTTTTGATTTTCTTCCCCTGTACCCTTGTGTTGATTAGTGTCTGCCATCCTTCCATTCCGAATATTGAAAAATGTGCATGTATATAATGTCTGGTAGCATCATTTCAACTTGAATCCAGCACAAGCAGACACTCATTTGATGTCTTATCATGTGAAACAGTTATCCCAAGAGCAAATATGAAGTCAGCTTTTTAACTTGCTCCCCGTGCTGGAGTGAATCAGCTCAGGATCTCCCTTCTTTTTGCCCTGCTGCTTCAATGAGCTCAGTGGAGAAATGACTTCAAATTTATTCTCAAGGAAGAACGGAAACGATCTTTCTCTGTAGCCATCCTAAGACTGCCATTTGGCAGGGGTTTCTTCCATTGGCCAAAGGGAGACCAGGAATGTTGGGGTGGCCCTTAGTCTTTCTATAATCCGGGGGTGGCCTCTGCTGCTGGGAGATGCTCCAGTTTCTGGGACGGCTCCAGGTGTATGCTTATCCCTGGGCCTTTGCACTGGCTCCCCTCTTGCCAGGAAGGGTCCAGCTGGAGCTGAATTGCTCCCCTCTGCCCCAACTTACAGCTTTAACTTTTTTGTTAGAAAAGCTAAACTGAACAGAACCAAATACTAAGCACCTTCATTCTCCCCTCTCCCTCACCACCACCCCACCTTGTGACTTACTTGCCTACTGCATTCACGGGACCTTGAGAACTGATTGTGTCACATCAGTGACCCAATTCTCTGTGCCCCTCTGAGGCTGGGCTGTATCCCAAGGGTACACTCTCTGATGAAGAAGATAAACACTGTTATTCATGAAGCCTGGAGCCTCCTCAGATCTGGAAATGCAAAGCACCTCCCTCTTCCTGCACCTGCTCATGTCCCTCCCCCTTGTCCCCACCCCCACCCCTCTGTGTAATAATCACAGCACCTTCTGGGCAGGAGCAAAGACCTGATTTGGTCAGTTGGACCATGTCTCTGATGCTGCGCTTCGTGTTTCAGCCCAGACATCCTTTCCTTCAGAAGCCTTCTTTGCAGATGATATGTTCTTACCAAGAACTCACCTCCTTACCTTGAGTAACCACTTTTCTTGGTCTTCTGCATCCTTGGCTCTGCCTGGCTTGGGCCCCTGTGTTCCCCTCCTGTACCTTCTTCATCACGGTCACGGACCTGAAAGTGTTCCACGTCAGTCAGTCAATCTGGCACCTCCAGCCAATTACTTTTGACTGTTCAAGAGAGAACTTGTTTGTCAATTGTTCAGGATCTTGGATCTCTGTGATTTCTCTGGCTCCTTTGATCCTCAGATAACCTTGTCTCTATCAGCAAGGAATTCCAAGGAGAATACAAAAAGAGGTTTTTACTTATATAATAATAATAACTCCTATTATTCTTTGGGGGGGGGTTATCCTTCCAACTTTATTGCAATGTAATTGGCACATAGCATTGGATAAATTTAAGGTGTACAATGTGTTAACTTGTTACATTTATATCTCAAAATGATTACCACCACAGCCTTAGCTAGCACCTCCATTATATCACATAATTACCATTTCTTTTTTTGTGGTGAGAACATTTAACATCTACTCTCTTAGCAACTTTCAAGTATGTAATTCTGCGTTATTAGCTATAATCATCATGCATTATTAGATCCCCACAACTTGTTAATCTTTTATCTGGAAATTTGCACCTTTGACCAGCATCTCCCTAGTCCCTAGCCGCCACCCCTCCACTCTCTCTTTCTCTGAGTCTGGCATTTTTAGATTCCATGTATAAGTGATATCATACAGTATTGTTTTGAAATAACCTGAGTTATTTCACTTAGCATCATAAGATTCATAGAAGTTATTGCAAAGGGCAGGATTTCCTCTTTCCATGGCTGAATAATATTCCATCGTATTTAGATGCATACCCTATCTTTTTTAACCATTCATTTGTTGACAGACATATAGAAATATAGGTGGTTCCTGTCTTGCCTATTGTAAATAAAGCAACAGTGAACATGGGCTTGTAGGTATCTCTTTGGGAATTGTTTTCAATTCCTTTGGAAATAAACCCAGGAGTAGGATCGCCGGATCAAATGAAGGTTCTATTTTGAATATTTTGAGAAACCATCATGCTATGTAGCTTGGATTTTTTTTTTCCAAAGCCAGGTGACTTTTCAGGGATGCTTAAGAGAACTGGAACAACTCACATGAGAACCTAATGCCTCATAGTCACTGTGGGGTTGAGAAATTTTAATCAATAGAGCATTTTTAGCCAATTGCCTTCTGGGCCGAGGAGGCCCCTACTCCCTGCCCTTGGGCCTCAGTGGAGCCTCTACTTCTCTCTGCCTGGCAAACAGGGAAGGAGGGTGCCTGCCCCCCAACCTGGACATCACTTTGACTTTCTTTGGATTCGTCCCTCCTGCCGGCCAGGTTATCTCCCTCCTTCCTCGTACTCGGATCACCACGTGGCTTTGAGACCGTCAGGAGCTGGTGAGAGTCTAAAGGTTCGAGTCCTGGTCTGCATGGCGGGCCTGCTGCCAAACCAGAATGTTACATCCAACCAGAGTCATGTCTCCCGCCAAAGGATCAAGTGAGAGGCAATGATCAGGCACTATTTCTTTTTTCATTGTTCTTTTCATTCCTATTCCACTCTGTAATGTTTATTATCATTATTATTCCACTACCTGATTTTGTTATTTAAAGAATCTGCTTGGTCATGAAATGTCATGGACAGACATTTAACTCCTGATCTGCCACTTGTTCCACCGAAGGCATTTATCCTCCTAGCCTCAGTCTTATGTTTGTAAATAAGGAAAATATTAAGACCTACTTCCTGCGGTGGCTGCTAGCATTAAATGGGCTAGTGCATGCGGAGGCTGGCCTGGGACTACACCCTGCAGCAGGACTTTTGGGGGACCATGGACTTGGGTGAGCACTGTTTTTTCCTTACACAACTTGACCTGAGCTATGATACCTGCAAGCTGAGGACTGAGCTTCTGTTCTTTAGTGTGTCTTCATTTTCCTGGAAAGTCTCAGACTGGCCTGGGCGGGCCCTCTCTCTGTGTCAACAGCCTCCCAGGCTTCTCCCCAGGCCACGGGAAATCAAAGCCAGGACATTCAAAATCAAACACCCTGTGGTTATTCTTCTTCCTTTGAAAAAAGAAAAAAGAAAGAAAAAAAAAATCCACATTGCTCTCCTTTTGTGCCACTGCAAACATTGCGACATTTTTGGCGGGAAGGGGAAGTTATTTTGTGTATGTGTGAACTAGAATTTTGATAGACAGGGTAAGTTGCAATCCAATTCTAAACTATAGATTTTCAAGCAGATTGATGCAACAAATTGTTAGCAAATAGCAGTTTGCAATTTGATGCTAATTAGACATAAGGCAAATATGTGCCATGACAAATTAGCAGCGAACCATACTGCAGAGGATTAGCGAGAGCTGGCACGGCTGGCGCCCGGCTTCGCACACCTCCCTGTCGCCGGCGTCAGCGTCACCGTCGGGGTCTGAGCCAGCCTCGCCTCTCTGCGAGCAGGAAGCCGGAGAGGAGACCAGGAGCAGCCCAGGCCAAGTCTCGGAGTGATGTTCTGCATCTTCACTCTCCACCTGTGTTGAGAGCTGCCATAGAAGGTTCTGTTCTGGAAATTTCTCATGACATCTATGCACATATTTAATATACATGCATACGTAATTCCGGAAACATTCGAAAATAGAGATGAGTGAGAAAGAAGAGCAAAGAAAAGAAAAAGAAGAAAGAGGAAAAAAGAAAGACAGAGAAAGGAAGAAAGAAAGGAAATAGATTCAAAGATAACTACTACTCTTAGTGATTTGGTAATCTTCGATTGAAACCTTTGTTTCCAAAGATTTCGGATTTGCAGACAGTTTTCTTTTTTAGGTGTATATAACCACAGACAATACTTGCAACTGTTTTAAACAAAAAAAGGGCTCAGACACATATTGTTTTCAACCTTCTTTTCTTACTTAATTTTACATCATGTATATTTTTCCACATCCATGTACACAAATCCATATTAAAAAATCATTTTTTTTTCTTCTGCGAATTCACCCACCAATTTACTCACCTTCTCCCATGCTGTTGGATGCCTGGATTGCACTGCAGCATTGGGGATTGGCGTGGAAATTCGTTTCTGCACATGTGGGATTATTTCTATGGATCGTTCCTAGATTGAATCACAGCAGAAAGTTGGCATGCAACTTTCTCTTCCTTCAAAGTAGCCGTTTCCTAAGCCCTGTCCAGCACTGGTTATTATTTTAAATCTTTGTTAATTAGACATGCCTCCCAAAATTACCCTGTTGATGCTTGCTTGCCTTTGTTTTCTAATGAGTTTGCTCATTTTTCAGGAATCTTAACATGACTCAATACTGGCCTCCTCAGAGTATAGCCCAGCTTCTCACACTCCCTCCAAATAATCACTGGAAATTAAATGTATGTTCAAAGTTACTGAAATTTCTCTGTCCTACAGATTCTATGAGATTTTAAAATATGGGTCCTATGGAGATAATGCTAACTGCTGGTCTGCGGATGGACTGAAGCATGGCAGAGTTTCTCAAACTTGCCTTGGTGAAATACAAGTCATACTCCAAACCAAGATTCCACTTAATGAAAGTGATACCTCGATTTTGTATCTGAGAGGAGTGACTGTATTCTAAATAATATACAGTGTTGCAAACACGTGTTGTATCAAAAAAAGGCAATGGAAAAATTATCAAGATTTCCCTTCTCGTTCTTGGTTCTTGCTCAGCTCAGGGGCTGGGACAGTCTCCAGTTAACTCTTATCAGTGGGGTGATGATGAGGCAAACCCTGCTGGAAGGTGTAGAACTCACATAACCCAGTCGTTCCTCCACTAGGAGGGCTCATATCCTAGAGCCGTGGGGAACTGGGGAGATTTGCTAGGCCGATCTTTCTGTGGAAAAAACAGTGGGAGTTTCGCTCTTAGCCCTGCCGCTGCCCCTCATGCGTGCAATCTACAGACGTGGGTCAAGCCCTGTGTTCTTGTGACCATTCTTGGAAATGTTCCTTACCTTCTCATCTGCAGAATGACAAGAGGGTCACAAATAATACATTGCCAGTATAAATATTAGTTGTGCTTACATGCACTTTCTCATTCAAATAAGCATGGCATGTGGAAACGTGAGATGAAAATATACAAGAAGTTGTGTGATCTGGTGCCACAGAGAATTGTGTGGCAGTTGAGGTCTCAGTTTTCAGTAATAAGTTCGAGGCTGTGTTATTTTGGTCTCTCTCTCTCTCTATAAATATATTTATATACACACACACACTTGGATACATATATCACTGTGTGTGTTTCTGCAGAGACACATTCAAACTTTTTATATGGGTCAACTTAATTCTGTGTGAAGATGAGTAGTCATTTCCTCAGAGACATTATACATTTTTTAATTTTAAAAATTTTATTGAGATATAATTAACATCATGAATTGGCCCTTGTAAAGTATACTACCACCAGCAAGAACCCTCTTACTGCAGACCTATCTCTGAACCTTGACTATCACCATTTTTAATTAAAAAATTTAATACAGTATTTTTCATATATCCCACCACTACTCACAGTTGATGCCTCCAAATGATGTTTTAAAACTAAAAAAACACAGTAGTGATTTAAATAGAGAAAAAAAAATCACGTTCTGCTTATCTTTATATCCAAGTATATAGAATTTTCTTTTTACCCTGATTCTGGTCATCCGGGATATATTATTAGCTACATTTTCTAACCAATCACTACTTTAGGAAAATGATTTAACATTTATTATTTGACCATCTTGCTAAAGTCTACATTAGTAGCTTTAATTGATTTTTAAATTTTTTTTGGTAGCCACTAGAATATCTAATAATGATTTTTTTCCCTGATCCCGTCTTAAATTTTTATCTTGCTTATCTTTTTCTTACCTTATTACTTTGGGTAAAACTTTCAGAAAATTGCTAAATAATAGTGGTGATAAAAGGTATCCTTGTGAAGAGTTTCCCCTTACAGGGATGAGTCTAATATCTTATTATTATATATAACAGGTAGTGATTAATTTGCTATAGGTTGGTTTTTCTTTTTAATCCCATACAGAAGTTAGTATTTATTTTTAGTAATCTGTGCATTTGAAAAATCATGAAGTACAATTTTTTAAAAAAGATGTATTTATTTATACAAGAGCTGGGGTTCAGTCAGAGGGGTGGGAGGGTGAGAGAATTCACCAGAGACAGAGTGGGGAGCAGAACAGGCAGATGGACTGAAGACACTGCTGAGGGGAGCAGTGGGCAAGGCAGGAGAGGTCTGCTGCGCCATGTGGGCAGCTCCCTGGCCGGCTGGGGATCAAACCTGCACTGCAGAGGCTGCAGACAGATTCACAGTGCTGCGCTCAACCCGCTGCACCATTGGGAGGCCCACAAGGTACAATTTGAATTTAGCATTTTCCTCAACTAGTATTTTGTTTATCATATGTGATATCCTTAGTTATATTAATATTGTATTTGCTAATGTTGAACTACACCTATCTTCCTTGAACAAAACAGATTTGATAATGGCTCATTTGCCACTTTTAATATATGGCTGGATGTGATCTGTTGAAGCAATTTAGGCAGGACTAGAATGTCAAAGTTCTGAATGTAAGAAAGCATTTGAAATGTTGACTGGACTATGAGCAGAGTAGTTGGTTTGGGACACAGATGTATGAGAGAGCAGTGGGAAATATTAGAGTGAAAATATATACTGGGACATGGGGACATAACACCTTGAATCTTGCATCAAAGATCTAAATTCTAGATATAGAGATTGATGATGACATGCTAAGCCATGAGAAGAGACTCGGGAGAGTATTTGGAATGAGAAAAGAAAGCTAATATGATCTTTGAGAAATGTCAAATTTCAGAACTCATGAAAATGATGATAAGAAACTATGAGCTTGGAGAAGCAGGTAGAGCACCAATAGAGAAAAAGCAGTAGGAAAGCAAGGAACTTTCAAGAAAGGACAGTGGATGATGATGATCAAGATGAGAAATGAAAAATTCAGGGTTGGTTATTTGAATATTTTGATGGAGCAAGGGTTAGGTCGGATGAAAAGGCATTAAAGAGTTAAAAGATACTGTTAAAAAGGAGACACTCAGGGTTTCTTTTTATCACAATCACTATTATAACACATTTTAGTTATTGACACCCAAATTGTTGACATATGACCCAGAAGTTATATGAAATAATTTGGTGATATTAAAACATTATGTGGCTATAGGAACACACACAATTATGGGAGCAAAACAAATGAAGTGGAAAAACAGCAGGCAACAACTCAGGAAAACAATGCCTAATTTCTTTCTTAAGCCCTCTGGGGGAAATCTTCAGACAGTTTTGAGAATGATCAATAATGAATGTTGCCGTGAATTTATTTTCCTTGCAAATCTTTATTTAAACGGTATGTAATAGACTGTAGCCTCCCAGTACTTGGCCTGCCTGTGCCATTGGGAAGCCCTGGGGTTTGAGGAGTTGCCTGTGACTAGAGAATTATCCTTCTTTGCACAACACATAGGTCAGTCTCTAGCTGCTGTGAACTTACAATGCTGGTGTGATAAGCTAGTGTGTCATCTGAGTTCTGAGATTTGTTGGTTGCTAATGAGAGTCAAATAGGTTTGGGAGTAATTTCAATAAAATATAACAAGCAAGTTTATATTGAATTCTGTATTACTGTTCAAACTTCTTTGCATGCAATTGCTTTCTAGGTAAGAGGGAAAGTGATTGGTGCTACAGCTAGAAGCTTAACAATTAGGTAGGCCCCCCAAGGTCCTGTGGCCAGTTGTAACTGCAATGTGTCATTGTGGTGTTTGCAGATGATGTTAGTAATTTTTCTTTCACCCAGTGGATGTCAGTGATTTGATCTTTACCCTCAAAGATCTTTACCCACATAAAGAAAAAATGGAGAGAACCTGAAATTTGTAGGTGCAATTTGTTCTTCACATCAGCTGCTCCTTTACAAAGTGCTGACAACTTTCGGAGAGTTCAGATCGAGGCTCCTCACTTCTGTCGATACAGCACAAACTCGCTTTCTGTTTCTTTGCCCAGTCATAAAGCTTGGAATCTGGCTGACTCTACTCTAAGACCCTACTCTGATGCTCCTCCACTTAGCATCAGTCACCAGGAGTGCTTTCAAAAAGACAAAATGAATTGATGGTGGGAATTCTATGGGGACTACATCTGAGAGGAGAAAGCAAACACTGTAAAAAAAATGAACGATAATATAAAATTTATATAAATAATAATTTATAATGAAAAAAACACAAAATGGAGCATGACCTTTCCCCACTCCCCAAGATTATTCTTTTTATTTTATATAATTTTTACATAATTTTTCATTTTTGTACAATATATGCATTTTCATCTTGGTTATATTCCCCAAACAATTCCCACCCCGCTTATTTTGACCCTAATCCCTCCTCTTCTCCCTCCCCCTGTAGTGTGTCTCTGGCTTATAGTTGCTTGTTAATTTTAATTTTTACTTTATTATAAGTATTCTTAACTAGGATTGGGGTAGGACTTAGAATCTAAACTGTTGACAAGCTCCATCTGGATTCCGGCACAGGTGTAATGATTTCCCTTTCATTCCTGATTCAGGTATTTTTTGTGCGCTCTCTCTGTCTCCTTCCCTCTCTCCTTATATATCTGGCAAGAAGTTTATTCATTTTATTGATATGTATGAAGCGTCAGATTTGGTTCATTAACTTTCTCTATTACCATCCTGTTTTCAATTTCATTGATTACTGTACTTTTTATTTCCTTCTGTGTGGTTTAACTTTTTCTTATTTTTCCTGTTTCTGAGAATGGATGCTGAGGTTATTCATTTCAGACACCACTTCTTTCCCACGCAAACATTTAATGCTATCAATTTCCCTCTGAGCACTGCTTTAGTTGTATCACACATTTTAATTGGCTGTATTATTGTTAAACCATTGTTTAACTTGTAGACAATTTTTGTCTTTAAATTTAAAGTATGGTGGGCCTCCCTGGTGGTGCAAGGGGTTAAGCACAGCACTATGAAGCAAGCCACAGCCTCTGCAGCAAGAGTTCGATCCCCGGCTGGCCAGGGAGTAACGCACAAGGTGCAGCAGACCTCTCCTGTCTCGCCTGCTGCTGCTCCCCTCGGCAGTGTATTTCAGTCAGTCTGTCTGTTCTGTTCCCCACTCTGTCTCTCGTGAATCCCCTCACCACCCCCAACCTCTGGCCTGTACCCCAGCTCTTATATGCATAAAAATAAAAAATCTTTTAAAAAAGGTAAATTTAAAGTATGGTTCTTTGAGACTGAACATAACTGGGTATTGTTTATTTTTTACATATAGTCTGATAACCTTGACCTTTTACTTAGGATATTTAAGCCCTTTGTGATAAATGTGATTAATTAATCGCATTATGTTTAAATGCAGTTATGTTTAAATTTTCCATCTTGATTATAATTTTCTTTCTTCCCATTTCTTTTTTTCCACCTTCATTCCATCTTCTTTGTTGAGTTACTGGCAATAATTCTTTATTGTATTATGTTAGTGACTGCTGTAAGGTTTACAGTTTTTATCTGTCACTTCCAACAGTCTGTCTTCAGTGATAGTATATCTCTTCTCGTATGGTCAAGAACCTTACAACTATTTACTTCCAGCTCATGCTCTCTCGGCCTGTTTGCTATTGCCATAATACACTTTACTCCTACATATGCTATCAACACCACAACATGTTGTCATTATTTTGCTTTAAGCAGACAATTATCTTTTAAGGAAATTAAAAAATAAGAAAAATGTCTTTTATCTTCTCCATGTATTTAACATTCCATTCCTGTGTTGATTCAAGTTTCTTTTTGGCCTCATTTCACTTCTTCCTAAAGGATTTCCTTTAACGTTTCTTATAATGCTTGTCTGCTGTGATGAATTTTTTTTAGTTTTTGTATGTCTGAAAGACATTTATTTACCTTCATTTTTCAAAAATAGTTTTGCTTGCTGTAGAACTGTAGTTTAGATTTGTATTTCAGTACTTTAAAGATGTTCCATGTCTTCTGACTTGTATTTTGTTTCCTTTTTTATGAAATGGCCATGTTTTGCATTTTACTTTCTATATGATATTTTTTAGTATAAATCTGCTGTCATTCTATTTATTTCTCTCTATAAAATATGTCTTCTGTTCTCTGTCTGATTTTATGATGATCTTTTTATCATTGGTTTAGCAATTTAATTATGTTTATATCTCATAGTTTTCCTCATGCTATTGTGCTTGAAGTTTGTTCAGTTTATGTCATCTGTAACTTCACAGTTTTCTTGAAATTTGCGAAAGTATGGGTCATGATGTATTCAACTTTTTTCTACCCTCTATCCTTCTAGGTCTTCAATATTCATCCACTGAGAGTTTCTGTGCATCTCCACTTTTTTTTTTGGGTTTCTTTTTCTGTCTCATTTTTATAGTACACTTATTTTTTTCTTCAATATAATTTTCTGTGAATCAGATTCCACAAATTTTTCATTTCACACATTATATTTTTCATCTTTAGATGTTTAATTTGGGTCCTTAATAAGGTATCTTCTATGTCTCTCTTTAACATATTCATTCATTCTTTTGCATTATTGAACATAAGAATATATTCTCATTAACTGTTTTAAATGTCTTAGCACTGAAATTTTGTAAGAGAGGGCAGAAGCAGTGTTTAGTCTGGTTACTGTTGCCCCAAATTGAGGAAATAATATTCTGATCACTTAACCCAATGCCCTATGTTTTATGGAGCTTCTCCTCTCTGACTGAGTGATGTGTTTCTAATCACATGTGACCTTCAACCTGCTCTTTCTTGGTGATTTCACTCCAACTTTGGGTAATGTCCCCATGTAGATGTGCTGATCAGATTTGAGTTGAAGAACTGAGAAGAGCCCTTTCCAGATTTTAAGAGCTCTCTGCACAGAAATCTTTTCTCTTGTATTCTGCTCTTTGAATTTTGAGAAATGTTCAGATTATCCTTGGCCTTCGCAAAATGCTGTCTTCTTAAGTGAGATATTAACTATATACTCTGCTTGAATTTTCCTTCCTATCACAATTGACTGGAAAATTTCCAGGAAGTAACCTCAAGGTACTGCAGGGATCATTCATTCTTTTTTATCCTCTTTGGGATTATTATCTTGAATTGCCTGTGGTAATGTGTCTGAAATTCATAGTTGCATATACTTTTTCCAGTTTAAAAATGTCTTTTAGTGCAAGAGGGTAAATTTGGTTCTTATTTCTCCATCTTGGTGATAAGTGAAAGCTATCTCCACTTTTAAAATATGTCATTGGTCATACAATTTTTGCTCAATAATTACTTTCTTTCTGCAATTGAAAAATAGCTTTCCATTCTCTCCTGGTTTTCATCATTTCCCCACAGAATTAGCTGTCAGTCCCACTGTTGGTCCTTTTAATACTTCTTTTCTTCTCTTGATACTTATAAGAATTTTTTTCTTTGTTACTAGCAGTAGGAATCTGATGTTAGGAGGCATAACTTTCTTTGTATCATACCTAAGGTTTTCAGAGCTTCTAGAATCTTGCTTGGATATCTTTTTTAAAATAAGTTTTTGCAGTTATCTTGGTGAATTATTTCCCCAAATTATTTTTGGCTGTTATTTCTTCAAACATTGATCTTGCCACTTTCCCTCCCTTCTCCCTTGTCTTCAATTACATGCATATTGAACATTCTTACTATCCTCCCTATGTCTGCCACATATTCTTTGATGTTTTCCATACATTTCTCCATGTGTTTCTTTTTGCATGTCTATTGTTTTATTCTCCTGTTTACTTATTCTTTTTCCCTCTGTTCAATTTATTCTTATTGAGTTCTTAGTATCAGTTATTCAATTTTGTCACCTCTAGAATTGACATTTTACTCTTTAAAATATAGTCAGATCACTTGGGAGAACTTCATATTGTGTATTTCCTGGACATGTTAATCAAAGTTATTTCAAAGCCAATGTCTGATAACCTTAAACCTGTGAGGATGTCTCTGTCTGATTTTCTGATTTTTTTCCCCTCCTGTTTGGTCTTGTTTCTTTCTGTCTTGATTTTTTTTAACTGTGTGAGTAACATACTCTGCAATATCCAGAACTGAATTGATTTCTTTCTAAGTTCAGTCTTTGTAAGGTTGATTATGTTTCTGATGTGCCCTCCAGGTCTCCCAACCAAAAGATTGGTATTTACCAGTGTCCTTGGTCTGTCTTGAACTTGCATGTTTGTATTTCCAGCACAACAAGGTTATCAAAAACTCTCCTTAGCTTTCCTTCTACCTTCTGTCTGATTGCAGGCAATCTAGCCCCACAAAATTTTAGAATCCTCAACTGTCTAAAGGAGAAAACTGGTGTAGAGTGCCAGAAACACGTCTCCGTGATTCCCGACTCTCTGGAAACTTGGCTGTTTGTGTGTAACTGTGGTGATGGTCTGAATTCTAATTTTTGTCTACTCAGTCCTGTGAGATTATGAAGAAATTAAAAATTAATGTCTGGCTTCTCAGACTTCTCGCCCTTTGTAGCCTAGAATTGGTAAATGTGCCAAGGGGAAAATCAATAAGTTGAATGTTGGGCTCACTGTTTTGGCTCTTGTTTCTTTCTAGGATCATGGAGCCTCATTCCTGGCTGCTTCAGCAGCATTTTTATTCTTTAAGCAGACTCTCTTTCTGTCTGGATTTTCTAGACAGTGGGAGAATTGGTGTATTATAAACCACTACATCAGAGTTAAAGGAGACATCTCCTTGAAAGTCTGTAGTATACTTTGGACTATAATTTCTTATCAGCTGCAACAATGGATGTGCTATTATGTTGTAAACTCTTAGGAGTTGGACCTATGTGAAGAAAGGTCACTAGATCAACCCCATTCATCTCTGTGAGCAGGATCTCTGCATACCATTCATCTGAGATCAAACTATAGATAATTTAAAACTACAAGAAAGAAGAGGCAGCCATCATTTGGGCAGCTACTTCTCTCTCCCTAGAATGTGCACCTAGGTCATCTCCAAAAACTCTTAATAAAATTTTCTTAAATATACCAATTTGCTAACACTCAGCAGCCCATATATGAGTGCCTAGAAAGCAATTTTGTTTCAGTTTTTCCTTTCTGAATTTTATAAATAGGGAAAACAAACAAGTGTAGAGGTTTGTGTGTATAATCCCCAAAGCAGATATAATGATATAAACCAACTTTATCTCAATAAACATAATTAGAAAAAACCAAATTTTGCAAGTATTGACTTCTGGCATTGAATGATACTTTTGTAATATTTAGGGACAGCTTCATCCATCCCTGTGCCATCAACTACCTTAATGTCCTTTTCCTTGATGACTAATAACTGCACGTTATTATGTTCCAGAATCAATCATTACACATCAATATTCCCTGGGACATTTGAACTCTTCCAAACTGCAGCTTCAGTTCTTACTTCCTTGTCTCCAATTAGTCTTCTAAGCCAGTATTTTCCACCTGGGATCCCTGAATCCATAGGAGTCTTTAAAAATGGGGATTTATAATTATTTTTAGTATTTAAAAATCTTTAATGGAATAGAATGAGTTTTGTTAAAACTTATCTGAAGGATCGAGAAACCACTAAGTGTCTAGTTCTTGTTCTAAAGTGTATCGATTCAGCTAATGGTGGTCATTTTAGCATGAACTCCAGCATAAACTCCATACTTTAAATTATTAAAAAAGTAAAAAAATGAATTAATTGTTATTTTCCTTTGTGTCACAAACATAGTGTATTAAAGCATGGGATTCATCAAAGACAAAAATAATGAAAAGGTTGCTGAGATATAGTTTGGCAATCACCGTTCCTTTCAAGGGGAATAGTCTTTTGTTTCACTCTGAAATATATCCACTAACAGGTATCTTCCAGAATCCACAGTGATGCTGAGGAATCCACTGTTCCTCTTATAACACCAGTGTTGTAATTGGAATGTACCATTTGATCACCTGGGTCTTCTAAGGAAATAACAGGTTGACTTTGTAATGTTCCTTGACTTCAGAAGATAAAGAATGATATCAAAACTTAGATTTTATTAATAACGCATCACACCTGCATTGGCATCAAGAAGTTCTCTACATTGGAGCAGTATACCTTTTTTGTGGACACATTGAGATAATATTACACATAAGGCACATACATTTAATCAAAGATCACTTATATCTTGGTTTCTTATATAAAAATGCAAAATGAAGTTGAAAGGGATTGTATTGAATCTCTATGTTGCTTTAGGTAAGAAAACCATTTTAACAAACTCATTTTGCATTTTTACACCAGAAAATCTTGTTGGATATCCATGGTGTTTCTTCATGTTCAAGATACAATAAAGGGCTTGAGATCAACATGCAGAATCAGCATATAGGTAAAGTATTTCCCTGTATTTCTTTTTGTGCCTATTTGCCTTCTCCAGTGTTCAAATTATATCAGACTGTTGCTGATGTAATGTCAGGTGTTTGACTATGAACTAGTATAGTCTGAAGTACAGAAGAGACCAGCATTTAAGATTCTAGATGACATCCATTGTGCAAAGTTTTCTTTTCAGTGTGATGTCCTGTGTGTCAAGAAGCTGCTTGAATTTTCACTTATTCTGTGCAAAGTAATGGTAGCTCAAATTTTCACTATTTACTCTAGACCTTTGTTTTGCAACAAAAGTCTCATCTGCATTTTTAAAAATAAAGTGTTTCTTGCTATTTAGTGCCCCAAGATCTGGTGATTAAGGCAGAAATAACATAATTTTGTTTTTGAGGTCTACCTTTTGTAGCCTTTAATTCAAAGGTCTAAAGTCCTTTGGATATTGATTTTGAAAACTGATGTTTGTTACAGAAGAGATTATGAAGTTTTAGGGAGTGTTAAATTACTGTAGGTAGTGAGTATTGGGTCTACTGTAGGTAGTGAGAGTTGGGTTATTTTGCATATATGAAGCATGCATAACCTTATCTTTTATCTGTGTAGCGGTTTGGCTCATGTTCAATCATCTGGATGTTATCCCTGTCCATGTCCCTGTTCCTGGCTGCAAGCTCTTGTAGATGAGGCAATAAATTGTGAGTCATTGCAAACTTTATTTTTTACACAGTCAAGTAGTGCTGAAAATTTTTTCTTTTAATTTAAAGTGATGTTGTCTAGAAAGTAAACAAGTTTCAATGGATACTGGAAATTCCATCAAGACAATACCCACTGTGGCATCATTCAGATAACATAACCTCTTATTTATCTGATTTATTTAGCTTTCAACTAAGGTAATCAGGATATTATTTTTTTATTTTATATAATTTTTACATCATTTTTCATTTTCTGCACAACGTATGCATTTTCATTTTGGTTATATTCCCCATACAATTCCCGCCCCCCTTATTATGACCCTAATCCTTCCTCTCCCTCCTCCCACCCGTAGTGTGTCTCTGATTTATAATTGCTTGTTGATTTTGATTTTTTCTTTATTATAATTAGTCTTTTTCCTGGTCCCTTATTTAGGTTTTCTAAATTCCTGCTATGAGTGAGACCATCCGGTATTTTTCCTTTTCTTTCTGGCTTATTTTGCTGAGCATGATCCCTTCCAGCTCCATCCATGTTGCTGCAAATTCCATGAGTTTATCTTTTTTGATTGCTGAGTAATATTCCATTGTGTATATATACCACATCTTCTTGTCGCTACATGCAAAAGAATGAAACTTGGCTACTACCTCACACCTTGCACAAAAACAAACTCAAAATGGATTAAAGAACTAGACATAAGACCTGAAACCATAAAATATATAGAAAGAAATATAGGCGAAACACTATATGACATGCACCTCAAAAACATCTTTACAGACACATCACCCAAAGCAGTGATAGTGAAGGCAAAGATAAACAGCTGGGACTACATCAAATTAAAGCACTTCTGCCCAGCAAAAGAGACAGTAACCAAAACAAAGAGACACCCCACCAACTGGGAGAAAAAAAATTTTTTAAGATTTATTTATTTATTTATACAAGCACTGGGTATAGTCAGAAGCACAGGAGGGTGAGAGAATTCACCAGAGTCAGAGCGGAGAACAGAGCAGACAGATTGATGAAGTACACTACTGAGGGGAGCAGCAGGAGTGGCAGGAGAGGTCTGCGCGCCATGTGGGACCCTCCCGTGGCCGGGGATCGAAACGGCGCTGCAGAGGCTGTGGGCAGCTCAACCACTGCGCCATAGGGGAGGCCCTGGGAGAAAATTTTTGCACACAACACTAATGATAAAAGACTGATCACAAAAATCTACAAATGGCTGATGAGACTCAACAAAAACAAAATAAATAATCTAGTCAAAAAATGGGCAGAAGCGGGCCTCTGCTGGTGGCGCAGAGGTTGAGTGCCAGGCTGCGAAGCTGCCTGCAGCCTCTGCAGTGCTGGTTTGATCCCCAGCCACCGGCAAGGGTCCATATGGCGCACAAACCTCTCCTGCTGCGCCCACTGCTCCCCTCGGCAGTGTATTTCATCAGTCTGCCTTCTCTGTTCCCTGCTCTGGCTCTGGTGAATTCTCTCACCCTCCCATGCTTCTGACTGTACCCAGTGCTTGTATAAATAAATAAATAAATCTTTAAAAAAAAAAATGGGCAGAAGACCTAAAAAGAAACTTCTCCAAAGAGGAAATGCGAATGGTCAACAGGCATATGAAAAAATGTTCATCACTTGTAATCAGGGAAATGCAAATCAAAACTACAATGAGATACCATCTTACCCTAGTGAGAATGGCACATATTAAAAAAACTAGCAACAACAAATGCTGGCGAGTATGTGGAGAAAAAGGAACTTTCCTGCACTGCTGGTGGGAGTGCAAGCTGGTCCAACCACTATGGAAAGCTGTGTGGCGATTCCTCAATCTACCAAAGATAGAGCTTCCATATAATCCAGAAATTCCACTCCTAGGTATTTACCCAAAGGACACAGAAACATTAGCACCTGCAACACTATTTACAATAGCTAAACTATGGAAACAACCCAAATGCCCAAAAACAGAGATCAGGATATTAAATGAAAAAGTATCTCAATTTAGAATAAGGTCTAGGGACTAATGGTATGTGAATGTAAATACTTAAAGTCAATATTTAGGCTTGTAAAACAATTTCTAAAAATCATGCTAATATTTTATCAAGAAAACAGAACATTGGCTGGTCTAGTTGAGTGTTCAAAATGCATCAGGAGACAAAGGCAATCAGGTTAGCCTCTGCCATGCCATAAACCTCAACTATCATTGGTCTGATATTAGAGCAGTCTTGTTCATCAGTATAGTCACTTATCAATCCATTCAACAAGTGAACAGGTATTTATTATGTTACAGGTGCTATTAGAGACCTGAGGATTGCAATGGTGAACAAAAGAAACAGGAGGTTGTGTAAGAATGTGTGAAGGCCTGAGTGGAGCATGGGAATAGGGCATTAGTTGACTGAAGAAGACCAGTATTGCTGAAAAGTAGTAAATGAAGGTTCATGAAAGCAATGAGGGGAGGTCTGCAAGGAAGGTGAGATTTGCTTCTGAGTCCAAAGCTTTGGCATGGAAGGTTTGGAATATTGGGAGTGACATGAAACACCCAGTTTGTTAAATGAAATTTATTTTTTAGAAAAATTTTAGATATACAGAAAAATTAAGAAGATAATGAAGCCCATCTCATTTTCTCTATTATTAATATATTAGCATAGAGCATTTTTACAATGAACAATTTGCTACTGATACACCATTACCAACTTTATTAAAAATTCTTTCGTTTTTACCTAATGTCCTTTTTCTTTCCAGCATTCCAACCAAGATACCAGATTAAATTTAGTCATTATATCTCCTTATACCCTTAGATATAGTGGTTTCTCAGGCTTTTCTTATTTCTCTTGACCTTGAAAGTTTCAGGAGTATGTGTCAAGTATTTTGAAGAATGCTTCTCTATTGGAATTTGTCTTATGTTTTGATCATGATTAGACAGTAGATTTTATCAGGGTTAGATTGGGTTTGGGGAAGACCACAAAGGTAAAGAACCATTTTTCAGGGGCCTCCCTGGTGGCACAAGGGGTCAAGTCTCAGCACTATGAAGCTATCTGCAGTCACTGTGGCACAGTGTGATTCCCAGCCAGAGAGCTGACCCACATGGCACAGCAGACCTCTTCCGTCTCACCTGCTGCTCCCCTCAGCAGCTCAGCACTGTATTCAGTCAATTTGCAGGTTCCGCTCCCCACTCTGTCTCTGGTGAACCCTCTCATCCCCCCATACCTCTGGCCTATATCCCAGTTCTTGGATGCATAAATAAAATTAATCTTTTTTAAAAAATAAACACTTTCATTATAGCTTGTCCAAAGTTGACCTTCCAGGTTGATGTTGACCTTCATCACCTGGGTGAGATAGTGTGTCCGATTTTCCATTCTACATTTAAGGACTCACATTTAAAGACTGGGAAGTTACATATCCTTGAGGGCAGTATATCTACATAACAATTTTTTGGAATTCCTCAGAACAAGATATTTTTCTTCCTATTTTTACTTATATCAGTATTGTGCAAACCAATCATAATTTGCTTATCCATTCGTCTACTGAGAAACATCATTATTGCTTTGATTTTTTTGTAATTATGAATAAAGTCATTATAAACATTCATGCCATGATTTTTTACATGGATGTACATCTTCTAATCAGTTGGGTAGATACCTAGGATTGCAATTGATGGAGTATATGCTAGACTATGTTCTGTTTTGTAAGAGACAGAAAAACTGTCTTCCAAAGTGGCTATACCATCTTGCATTTCCATCAACAATGAATGAGAGTTTCTGTTGCTCTGCATCCTTGTCAGCTTTTGGTTATGTCAATATATTTTTAGTTATGCTAATAGGTGTATAGTGGTATTTTCCTATGACAAATGATATAGAGCATTTTCTTATATACTCATTTGTCATCTGTACAAATTCTCCTGTGAGTTATCAGTTCACATAATTTGGGCCCATTTTTAAATTGTGTTGTTTTCTTTTCTTTTTTTAAAGATTTATTTATTTATTTATACAAGCACTGGGTACAGTCAGAAGCACGGGAGGGTGAGAGAATTCACCAGAGTCAGAGCAGCGGAGAGCAGAGCAGAGCAGGCAGACTGAACAAAACACACTGCTGCAGGAGAGGTCTGCGTGCCATGTGGGACCCTTACCCGGCAGTCGGGGATCGAACTGGCGTTGCAGAGGCTGCAGGCAGCTTCGCAACCCAGCGCTCAACCGCTGCACCACAGGGGAGGCCCCGTGTTGTTTTCTTATTGTTGAAGCCTAAGATGCCTGTGGTTGCAAGATGACTTTCCTGGAAGGAGCGGCAGAAATTGGTGAGCCTGTGAATCCTTATTCTTCCTGTTGGATGCTAGGGAGATACAGGACTTTGCTGCCATTGGTGTTTCGGCCGCTTGCAGGTTGGACTAACTTGGTGCCTGGTTGTGGAGTGGGTTCAGGAATATCCTGGAGCTTGGCTGCTGTCATTGAGGACAGATAGGGCTCTCTTTCAGTACCTTGGTTGTAAGGCAAGTATTGAGGCAGTTGGGCTTTGCTGCTGCACTGTCTGCTGGTAGATAAGACTGTTCTCAGGACTGAGCAGGGTTGGGGTTTCCCAGATCATTGTCAGACCTCCTCTTTCTCAATCCTTGGATTTCACCTATGTGTGTGTTAGTGTGTGTGTTGTGCATGCTTATTGGCAGTTCTAGTTACAAGATTCTCTGAAACCAAGTTTTAGAATATAAAGGAGATAAAAAGAAACCTGGAACAACTTACCACATCATCATTCAAGTTCTGAGGTTCCTGGCCAATCCATCCTCTTCTTTCTAGCGTTTGGAATCCTTTTATCATTATCTGTTGAACAGTTTCCATGGCACTTAGTTGTATTTACCTCTAAATACAAGGGCAGGGAGAGGGGAGTCTATGCCATCTTGCTCCTGAACAGGAATTTAACATCAAAATTAAATACATGGATGATCGTCTTTTGTTTTTTAATCTGCCTCTCCATTGGATAAGGACACCTTTTAGGTCCAAATGAAAATGTAATTCTCAGCTTACAGAAGGCCTCTTTCCCACTTGTCTCCACTAGAATCTTCCGACACTTTTGCATACATTTAATGCAAATGCTCTGTAACTTTGCCTTTTGGCTTAATGCCTGCCTTAACTGGCTCGCCTGCTTTATTACTGTCTGTCCTTGAGATGGACCCTCACCTCCATGATGGGGCCTTTTGTCTGCTTAGCTCACTCTGTCCCAGGCCTAAATTGGAGCCCTATGTATAGGGAGTGCTTCATAAATGGTTTTGATGATGGTGGGGTTGGGGGCTAGAAATGACAGCAGCAAGAAGGGAGTTGCTAAATCCTGCAGCACTTTCATTTGGTCACAGTTTCTGTCCTGATGGTTTTTGACAGTAAAATCCACCCTTGTGCAGCTAATGGTTGGCTCCATGTGATACAGGCCAGCGTCCAAGTTAACCCTTAGAAGGAAAGGGGCTGCAGGCCTATCTGAAAGAGGAATACTTGGGGGGTAGTTTCTCACGGTAGTTTCTCACTTTCCTCAAGTGGGCAGCCCTCCACTGTAAGCCACTGAAGGGAGTTCTCCAGGGACTGCATTGATGGAATCACTGTCAGGTGTCAGGGACCTTACCTTACATTCTCATATCCTGAGAGTCGGTGAGCGGCCAGGTTCCAGAGAGATAGTGAGCCCTGATGCCACTCTCTAGGCCTGTCTTGGTGGCAGCATCCAGGGCCCTCCTGGAGCTTGGTCCCATTTACACTGGGCTACCAGACTCAAGCAGAATGGCCTTGCTCCCAGGGAGGATGCAGATGTGTGAAGGGAACAAACTCTAGTACTAGAAGACAGGGTCTGAAGCTGTGTCAGGGTGGTTTGGATGTCACAGCCCTGTTGTTGAAGGTGTCATATGAAGGGGAGCTTGGGCTGGAAGCCCTTGCAGAGACCCCAGATGTGGCAGAAGGAAACCCCTCTTTCCTTCAAATGGCTATAGGAGGTAGAATCAGCCCTACACCAAGGAACCAATTCCCCAACTGCCTCTCTGGCCACCTCTCTCATTTTCTCTTCCTCATACTCAACAGGCTCCCTGTGCCTCAGGCCATTTGCATGGCTGTTCTCCTGCCTGGAACAGCCTTCCCCTACATTTTTGCCTGCTAGCACCTTTTGGTTCCCCAGTTTGCATTCAAATGCCACCTCCTCATGGAGACTTCTCACCGTCCATCAAATCTGTCACTTTCTATTCCATTGTCTATTCCATTGCTTTCTAACATGGGCTCCAGTCCGGTTGTTTATCTTTTTTTTCTGCCTGCCCCCACGAGAAGGAAAGACACCGAGGGTGGGAATGTGATCCAAGCAGGAGAGGTCTGCTGTGCCATGTGGGTCAGCTCCCTGGTGGGGGACCGAACTCATGCTGCAGCGGCTGGCGGCAGCTTGATAGCACTGAGACTTTAACCCCTGCACCACTGGGGACGCCCTGGAGGCCCCCATCAGGTTATTTGTTTACAAGACATTGCTTGACACAGTGAGAACATTGCAGATAAGAATCTCAACCCTGTCAGAAAGCAGAAGGATTTGCTTGGGAAAATGAAACAAAATATATTTTTAAGCTCCATAAACATATGATGAATGCTAACAAGGTATTTTCAAAATAAGAAGCACATAGAAACAGCTTATGTTTCTGGTCAAATGAAGTTGTAATCACATCGTTATCAAAGCAAAAAAAAATCAAAATGAGTCAGAAGAGTTTTTTTAGAAAGATGAAGCAACTTAGCTGACACGAAGAGCTTTTCCTTGTTTAAGTCTTGTTACTTCTTCCGGGGGATTTGCTTTCTCTGGGGAAAGAGGCAGAGTCCAGCCCATTGGCACTGAGGAGGGACACAGAACCTTCGCCCACGATTCTCCAAGGTTTTAATTCTCAGGCCACAACTTTCACACAAAGGTTTGTGTGCAGCGCTGGGCTCCCCTGCCCAGACCAGCAGAAAAAGCTTACCAGCAGAAATGCTTAATGGCTGAGCCCAGACTGGCGGATCACAGCTACAGCTTTGTTTTTAAGAAGCCAGCCAATTAGCAGGCCTGGTTATTATTTACATTTCATGCAATATATCACTAAAACTGTGTTGATGATTTATCATTTATATTATGGTATTGTCAGCATAATTTATTCAGATCATGCTGAGATACCTGGAAAATTAAGTAAAAGAGAAAATATGTTGAATCCATTGGTTCTCAGCGATATTTTTTAGCTTCTCTTTCTCTCCATCTCATTCTGTCTCTTGATATGTATTAAGAAAAATCACGAATCACTTAGGTATTAAATTGTTCCAGGATCATGTGCATTAAAAGTTTGCCTTACATTCTTTATTGGAAGAAGTCTTGAGCTTTCATTTGATTTTCTTCTTTATCACTGGCTTTCCGCCTACTGCTTCAAAGTTAAAAAAAAAAAAAGTAAATGCAATTGTCTTTAGAGTAAAGTTGTGTGGATTAATCTGAGACCAGAGGCTTCTCTTCCAATTTATAAAACATCCTTATCTTCTCCCTTCTATTCTATTTACCCCACCCTCTGGGAAATAATTGTTGCTTATCAGAATTAGAGATAAAATATTCCAGTTGTTGAAATCATTAATCATCTAGGCATTATGGAAAAGCCGTCACTGAGCAGGAGGCTGGGTCTGGGGGCCTCGGGGTTCTGGGTTCTAGTCCTGCCTCTGCTCAAGTCCTGTGGCTGGAGTCCTTGAAGCTCATGGGGCTTTTGTTCTCTAAGTAGTGAGCAGGGCGTTTCTCAAAGTGATTTTCTGCAGCATCGTGCTCACGGAGTCTGCGCCTGGCCTGTGGAATCAGAATGGGGAAGGCCCGCAGGGTCCTTTGGACAAGTCGCAGGTGGTGACAAGTCACAGGCGCTCTTGATTTTGAGAACCACTGGGCTAGCACATTCCTATGGTCACTTCCTGCTCTAATCTTCCCAGTGCTTTAAATATTTTAATTACATGGCGTGTTTTGCATATTCCTGAAAATTTGTACAAGTAACAAATTTTTGGTAATGCACTTATTTGAAAAACTGGAATCTTGATATTATGGAAGACTTAATGAATTATTTATGGTGTGAATTATCTTCATAATCTGAGGTATTCCCCAGTCTGCTACCAGTTGATTATTTTTTTAAGATTTATTTATTTATGCATAAAAGAACTGGCCAGAGGTATGGAGGGTGAGAGGATTCACCAGAGACAGAGCGGGGAACAGAACAGGCAGACTGACTGAAATCCACTGCTGAGGGGAGCAGCAGGTGAGACAGGAGAGGTCTGCTGCGCCATGTGGGCAGCTCCCTGGCTGAGGATCAAACTCGTGCTGCCGTGGCTGTGGATAGCTTCATGGATTGCCCCTTAACCCCTTGTGCCACCCTGCTACCAGTTGATTAAATTGGGTTTTCTTCGAGTGAGGTCCCAGTGCCACCTGGCCTGTGTGTGCAAGGAGAAGGGTGATTTTCACAAAGTAGCCATTTCAATGTCTTGGAGTTGAGCTGGTGATTTGCAGGTGATTTCCAGGGTGAATGTGTGCACTGCAGATGGGATGGTGGGAAGCATGAAGGTCCACAAGCTGCACCTGTGGATAACAATGTTTGCTTCTCTGAAACTTTGGAAATTCCAAGTCCAATTCAACCTCTCCCTGGGAAACTAAGTAAGGATCTCCTTGATCTCAGGGGATTATGTACGCTTGCCAGAAGAATTTTATAGGGACAGTAGATTTCATCAGGTATTTGAAGGAACATAGGGTGTCAGCCTTGGAAGGTGGGCCTACTTGCTGCTCCAAGTATCTGCAGGCAGGAACGCTCCCCAACCCCTTCCCTCTTACTCTGCCCCACAGCCCTGTTCTGAGAGCTGCAGATACAAATCCCAATTCACACCATCTGTCGTCTCCCCAACCTCCTGACCAGGCTCAGTTATTGGACTGTTACCATCAATTGACACCACAACACTTGCCAGTTAAATCCATCTGTCTGGGGAAGACTCCAGGCTACATGAGGTCAGGGGTCATGTCTTAACTTTCTCTCCTGCTGGTTCATGTCCCCAAGCGCTTGGCAAAGGCTTGTTAATTGTCTGAAACCTCAGTTTAGGTCCCTACTGCTGCTCATCAACTGTACCTGGTCATGGGTTGGTCACAATCACTGTCAGTGCCTGTGTACAGGGAATACCTGTTTTCTCTGTCTTTTTCCCTCTTGTTCTTTCTTCTCTGAGCACCCACCCCACTCAGACTGCTACATTCATATATCGGGAGGGTGTATGATTCTAACGAGCCTACTGTTGGTAGGTTCAGTGGTGGCTGCTTAATAATTGGACGTTTTTGGCCTTGGGACCCAGAAGACAAGTCTTTTTCCTTCCAGCAGTGGAAATGTGGAGGTGTTGACTGTCATGGTGCCCATTTTGGCAGGGAGGAGCAGAAAGTGGTGGCAGATGGAGTAGAGATGGAATGGGAAGGGTCCTGAATGCTCTGCTGCTGGGGCTTTCAAGACCCACACATTCCTGTTCTTTATTCCAAGAGATACCCAGAGGATGGGTTAATATCTGTCCTTTTGACTTAAGCGGTATTGACATTGCTTTCTGACACTTGCAACAGACTTAGTGCTTTTCCAATTAGCAAGCACTTACTCTCTCTCTGCTCAAGAATCTCCAATTTTTAGTGGAATTACCTAAATAAATTTAGGCACCTATAATTTCTAAGTAGGAGACATGTATCATTTATTCCCTAGGTTGAAAAAAAGAGGACATTAACATGTAATGTGCTTTATGATGTCATGGTTTCACATTCTTTTTTTTTAATTGAATGATACCTGTCATAATGTCACCTAAGCTAGTCCCTTGTATATTTTTTCTTCTGTCTGGATAGATCCAGAGAGGATCTATCCAAACTGGATATATTTTCCTTTGCTCTTAGAAGTATTATTTTAATTACTGACTACTAATATTTAACAGAGAGAGGAGGACACACTCTGAAGGTGGGGGGAATGTGCCTCAGGTGCAGGGGCATCTCCCAGTCTGGTCAGTACAAGTCCAGGTGTTGGGACTAAAGGACCTAAGGACCTGGAGCACGTTGTCACCCTGAGCAGGTGGAAGGAAGCCTGTCTGTACTGGCCACATGTGGGCCACATGCCTCCTTTTAGAGACCATCTGATCCGTTGTTCCTGCATCCCTGAAAGTTTGCTCCTAGATTGCTTGGAGAAGGATTTCTGCACAATAAATTTTCTAGTATTTGAAGGATACTTTCCAAGCCTCTGTTCTTCTGACTTCAATTTTTGAAAATGCCTTTCAATATCTACATTTATTTTCGTGCTCTGGTGCCTAGCAGAATCTACATGAGCATTGTGTTTCTAAGGATCAAGTTTTTGGTTATAGTTGGGGAGGTAAAATTTACCATCCAAGACAAGTAATGCCTCACAGAGCATGCAACCACTGTCTGTTAGTGCCTTACCTGGAAGTGGACTTCTAATACAATCCTAATACTAACTTAAAAAAAAAAAAAAACAAGAATGGTAATCATTTTTCTGGCATGTTCAGAAAGTCTTGGTAATGTTGAAGTCCTTTGGATTATGTTCAGCTACATGAGATTTTGGAAGGTAGACCTTAACATGAGCATAACCCATGAATACTTATTTCACCAGTCTGCTAAGTACAAGTTCAGGTCTTGGGACCTGCAGCACTTTTGTCAGGAGGAAGGGAGCATGTCTGCGTGGGCCATGAGTCCATGAATGCTTCCTTTGGCTCCGAAGGCTTCTGAACCTTGCTGGTGCCTCTTTTGTAGGCTCTGTACTAAACTGAGGTGACACCTGGATGGGCATTTTGCAGGAAGTTCATTTGCAAGTGAGGCTGGTGCCAAGTGAGCTGTGGGGTTAACCCTAATTTTAGAGAATGGCCTTGTTGGTTTCAGGCAAGTCTCTTCAGTCTCCTTACTCAAAGGGTGCCTACTGGATCTGATCCCTAGTATGTGTCATGGCTTGTCTTCAAAGAGTGATTAAGACTTTCCCCTCCTATTCTGAATGTATCACCCAACCTGTCATGCAAATCACTCCATCTTGACCAGGGAGGGGTTATCCCAAGCAGTGTAGGGTGTGAAGTCCTCCTAGGGAAGAGTATGGGAAGAGAACAAAGGGAATCATGGGAAACAAAGAAAGCAGGGAGACCAATGCAGCTGGGGCTCTGAGAATGTAGGTGGGGAGTTCAAAGAGGAGTCAACATTGAAAACAGGGAGTCCTCGCTTTGCTACAAGGAGTCACATGAACCCGCATTGGATCAGGGCAGCTCCCACCCATCTTGGATCTCAGTTTATCTGAAATGTCCACGTAAAATATGGCACTGGGAAGATATTCAGAGAGCTTCCTTTGGAATCTCAGTCCAAAAATATAAATCCGTATGTACCAGGAGACAATGCACCTCATGAGTCTGCCAGCCAGTTCCTGGGAGTTTTATTCTGCAGACCCCCAGGTGTGAGTCCATTCTCAAAATCACTAACTACAATCTGAAAAAGGAAGAGGTTTCATGGGACTCACTATGTCTTAACACTTTGTCCTTTCCAAATGATGGACTTTTTCTTCTTTTATAAATTAGCATTATGTTTTTTCAAAGTAAAATTTTCAACTGCATAGGAGTAATCACTCATCTTTATAAATATTAAGTGATGTAAATGACAAATGCATACACCCATAGTGCCCGTACACACACACACACACACACACACACACATGCACGTGCACACATGCAAATTAGCAAAGGCACACACACTCACACAGATGTGGTTAGTGGTTATAACTTGGTCAGGTTGAAACAAAAGCAACAGACATGTCCCTGTCACCAAGCAGACACCCAGGGCTTGTGCCTGCCCATCAGCCCCGCCAGCAGCAATTACACAGTCCATGGGTGTGATGAGCTGCAAACTAAACATTTGTAAAAAGGCTGTAATTAATGCAATTAGCTATTTACACGATAGCCCATAATGAATCCAAAGGCATCGTTATTGACTATTGAGTAAATAATCTGACATTAAAAAGTCAATGATCTGCAAATGAAAAATTCTGTCCCTTTTTTTTTAAAGGAGGAAAGATGAAGGGAAGAAAATTAAGGAAAAGAGGAAAACAAGCAAAAAAAAACTCTGCAAAGATGTCATTGCATAATAGTCCATTATGCCTCCAATTGAGCCGTCATGAACTATCAAAGAAATAATTGCACAATAGACCATAATGGCTTAATCGTGTCAACATCTTTGCATTTACATATTTTTTTAATCAATGGAAATTAAGTACAAAAATGGGTCCTTGGGTTTCCATCCTGATTTTACCTTTGTGATGGGGGGCTGGGTGAGTGAGGGTTGGGTTCTCTCTGGACACCTTCAGGGAGGTGGCAGTCCCTGTAAGTCTGGTGACTGTGTCTGAGCGTGGCTTGGTTTGTGGCCACTGGAACAATGCTGAGGGGTCCCAGGATCCCTGGTGCTGGAGCAGGAGGTCTCTCACAGGACCTAGCTGCTCACTGCAGCAGGAGCTGGAAGTGGTGAGCTTTGATGTTGCCCCAAATCTGGACTGACCTTGATTTCTGCAGCAACACAAGTTCATCCTCTCTCCCTCATGTTGCCTTTCTGGTCCCAGCACTTGTCATGCATGGATAAAGGCCCACAAGTGAGTTGCTTCTTTCCACAGAGAGAACTGCCCACTTGAATTCTACTCAGTCTTGCATTTGCAATGGCCCCTCCTACTCAGGAATTGACAAGTGTGGCCTCCTCTCCCTGATCTTTTTTTGGGATCAGTTCAATTTAGTTTTGTAGAGCATCCATTCTTTTGGGGGTTGCCTTAAGATGTCTTTACCGATGTAGGCAATTATGGCTCCAGTTATATCTGTCTACCTACCTGCCTACCTGCCTACTTATTTATCTATCTATCTATCTGCCTGCCTGTCTGTCTTTTTATCTGTCTACCTCTTACCTAACTCATATATTCACATGCAGATATATACAACTTTAAACCCAGGTATTTTTGCTTGAAGCTGCAATAACTGAGAAACACACAGCAAAAGTGACACATTGGGACTTGGAGGGAGAGAAGTTTGATGTCCTTCCTGCTTGTGGAACTGTAGGGTGGTTGTGTGGAGCCGGACAGACAAGTAATAAGAACTAGTGGCAACTACTGGGATCACTGAAAGGGACTCAGACTAACCAATTGGCCTTCTTTTAAAGTTTGACTCATAGAAGAAATAATAGTAGCTAATATCTGCAGAGAGCTTTATGCATGTAAAATGCACCAACATACTTTAATTTCAGTGGCTTCTCATGACAAAACTCATTAGCAGTAGTAAGAATGATAACAGCCATTATTTGCTTAGCACCTAGATGCAGCACTGAACCCTACATAGTTCATGTATTTGTTCACCACCATCCCCAGCACCTACAACTCTGCCTAGAGCTCAGCAAGAGTTGAATTAGTATTTCCAGAATGACTAGGTAGGTGATGCACCATAAGATCTAAATCTCCATTTTACAGATAAGGAATCAAGATCAGAGATGTACATTAACCTGCCTGGGGTTGCACAGCCAGACAATGACAGAGCTGGGCTTTGAAATCAGGTTTTTGCCATCTCCTAAACCTGCCCACTCCCCTCTTTTTATAGAGGAAGCAGCTGATTCAGAGAATTTCTAAGCCCAAGGATGTTTGAGCCAGAGTTGTGTTGGTTCTGTGTTTGTTTCTGCCAGAGGCAAGCACTGTACACTCATCTCTTCACACAGCTTCCTTCCTGGGAAAACCACTCTTTTTTCTTCACTCCTATGGAAGTGAAGGCTGATGTCACAAGAGTTCTAGTCTGTGGGGTCAGGGGAGAGACTCAAGTTATTTGTGTGTGGGCATATAGAGCTGTCTATTGTGTTGAAAGACTTGAGCAGGGCTGAATTGTGCACCTGAATGTAAAGAGAATGTCTTCAACTGTGTTCCCCTTATGAACAGGCACAACTTACTTGCCTCTTTGCTAGGTGAACACAATTTTATCTGGGTAATTCTAATTCATGGGGTGTTATGTAGGTGAAGAATAGGCCCATGGGTCTATTGAAGGCACAGATGCACTTTCACCTCTGGTTACCTCTTTCTTTAGGTACAGATAGGCAGATGAGGCAGCCCTTTAAGGAATGTTGATACTCAGATTTGAGTGCTGACCAGCGCACTCAACTATTCAACTACCAAGATGGAGGAAGAAGACTGCATTGGCCAGACCCTGGAGGGTTCTGAGCAGGGCTGTGAGTTTTTGTACTTTCCTGTCTCAGAGTAGCCTTCAGCAGGGAACTATCTTTGCCATCTCTCTCTGGTGTGATGCTTTTCAAGCATTGTTGCCTGTGCTGTTGATTAAACAAAATGAAACTGATTGCAGCAGGTGGCTCAGAATAGACAGGAGTAGGTATTGCAACCAGTGCACTGAAAAACCATTTATCAAAGTTTTATCTGATCTGAAGCTCTGAATTTATCAGTCACTGCTTACAAATGGCATCAAGCCAAGCCCTGTCTGAGTGCATCTGGAGCCGGCTTTGCCCCTCTGCAGAGTTGTGCCCAGTAGCCACACAGCCTGGGCTAATGAGGCACACTGGGTGGAGGATTGGGGGTACACCGGAGATTGTTCCCCAAGAGGCAGGAAGATGTAGTGGTTCTGGGATGGGTGACTGCTTGGTGAGGACTTGACAGGGGTCCTGCCCAAAGAAGCAGAGCTTGCATTGCTGCTCAGGGAGGGGAGAGCACATGAGTCTGCAATAGCAGAGAGGGAGAGAGAGCACAGTGAGTCAATGAAGTCAATGGTAACTCACAAGCATGAACAGTGACTTGTCACCTGGTGAAGTGAAGGTTCTCAGGGAAGGGGCAGGTGGGCTTTCAGAGTTCTGATTTTATTCATTAGGAAAAAAAAGTTAATATTTGCTTTGGCAGCAATATACTAAAATTGGAACAATACAGATACAATTAGCATGGCTCCTGTGTACGGATAACATGCAAATTTATGAAGCATCCCATATTTGTGTGAACATATTCCCCTAAATCATATATAGTGTGGTAAACCAAAATTGTATCAATAAAGAAAAAAAGAAAGCACACATGTTGACCAGAGACGCCTCAAATCCTAAGAGTGTTAACTATAAAGTGTTATCCAGAGGTCTTCTCTTATAAGATTTAAAACTCAATAGGCAGAAAGATCAACAGAATTTTCTACATAAAAGTAAAAAACTCCATCAAGGGGGACACCGTATGTAGAGACCAAATGCATGTATCAGACTGGAAGAAAATGTCAGAGTACACACACACACACACACACACACATACACATACATATACACACATGTATATATGCACACACACATATGTATATATTTAAAGACATTTAAAACAACCTTTTGTAAATGACACAAAGAGGGATTTTGATCTTTCTACTGCAACTCCTCTGTAAAAGCAATAAATGTTATTTTAAAAGCACAGAGAAAGGAAAAATAGGTGATGAAGTAGCAGCAATAGAATTTTAGAAGTTGGGAAACAAATGGGTGAGAACAGTAAAGTGCTTGAAGGAGTTGAGAATACTGATTCCTAAGCCAGGAGGAAAAGCAGAGAGTCCATAGATTTACACCGTAGGATACCCCAGGCACTCAGGAATTGTCATACCTCTTGATTCTTCCCCCAAGCAACTAGAAGATATTGAAGGAATCACCTAGAAAGTAGGGTAAAAAAGACTAAAAGATGGAAAATAAGACATAAAATATAGTTTGTTAGACAGCTGCTAAAGGGAGAATTAGATCTGAACAACAGGAATTTCAGAAAGACAATAGAGAAAATGGAGATGAGGTGGTCACTGAGGCAATAATGCAAGCAAATATCCCATGACTGCTGTGTAACAGTTCCTGGATTGAAAGCCCAGTTCAATGGATGAACATAGATGGCCTGTCATTGTGCAGTTCATGAATGATGATAACAGAAAAAAAGTTTACAAGGTGTGTGTGTGGTGTGTGTGTGTGTGTGTGTGTATAGGAACTCCTATTGCTAACATATTGTATTTAAAATTGTTATACTCTATAAACTAGTTGGTTGAAAAACTTGACTTTGAGCTGTTTGAAGGTCAAAATGGTCAAATTATCATCAATTCTGTATGACTCAACCTAATCCATAAATGTAAAATCTTGAAAAACATGAACTCAAACAAATGAGGTATGGGGTTTATTTGTTTATTTATTATATTTCCAGCTTAATTGAGATATAATGAACATATAACATTGCAAAAGTTGAAGATGTACGGTGATTCTATATTCCAAAATAATGATCATCATATTTTTTCTGGTTTTAATTATTTGAATCTTCTCTTTTTTTCTGAGTTAATCTAGTTTAGGGTTTGTCAATACTGATTATCTTTTCAAAAATGCAACTCTTAGTTTCATTAATCTTTTCTATTTTTTCTTTTACTCTTTCATTTATTTTTGCTCTGATGTTGTTATTTCCTTCCTTCTGCTTGCTTTGGGTTTAGTGCTTCTTTTTTATTTTTTACAAACATTATGAGTTTCTTGAACAGGGATCTTGGTGATCTTGTTGAAGATTCTAGGCCCAGTAAGAGCTAAAGAAGATATCATTCAGTTGGTTGCTAGTGTGTGGTTTTCTGTTACACAATAATACTATTACATAATCTATTCTTCCATCCACCTCCAATTGTCTGAATTAAAGTGTATCAGCCCAGACTTAGGACATCTGGGACTTGTGCCCTTGGGACTTGTGCATTCCTGCACAGAGAGGAGTCTGGGTGTAGAAACAGGTTGGCAAGCATGTTTGGGGAGAAGATGTAGCCTCTGCACAGTAGAGATTAAAGAAGAATACAAGCTGTCCTCTTGGGCATCTGAAGGAATATCCCTTGTACACAATGAAGAGATGGAGGAGAAAACCTGGAGTCACTATATGTAATTCTCATACATATGAGAATTATGTATGTCCAGCCATATGTCCAGCCAATCCTGGCCTGGCTGGACAGGGTGTCATGGTGAACACTTGAGTGTGAGGCTTTGAGATTTCAGAGATGTGATTTTGAACATTGTTTGTGACTTGGATGTTGTGGGCCTGATTAAGAATAGCCAAGGAGAGTGAAGAGATGGAATCAAGAGTATAAATATTAGCAGCATCCACATTAACAATGTGGACAGCAGAAGCTGCTAAAGTTGGCAGAGAAGGTGGGGGTAGAGAGAAGATTGTATAGAACCAGGATAACAGAAATTTTCTAGAAGGCAGAGGAGAGCAAAAGTTTTGATGTAACTCTCATACTGGAGCTCAATCCATTTTCAAGAACATTCTATGCGTTTCATGCTGCTCTTCTCACTACAAAACTCATCTGTCTTATTGAATGTCCTCCCGGGTTCCCCCAAATCTGTGTGCCTGAGCACTGCTGATGCCCCTCAGTATCCTGAATGGACTGCAGTTTATTGAAAATCAAGGTCGTGTCATTTAATAAAAGACAGCAGTCCCCGAGAAAATGGAGTGTGCTTGGCTGTACTCAGAGCCATCAGCCCGTCATTAGTTCTCAAGGATGGAACCACTTTTGGGTACCCCATCCTTTCTTGAAAAAATTAATCGGTAAATAGTTTATTACGGTCGGATATGCTGCCAGCGACCCTTTGAAAACAGATACAACATCTTAAAGAGATTGCAAAGGTAAATCTTATTGTCTGGGGAAATGACTTCTGCATGGTTATTTCTTTTATTGGTCTGCTGAATGTGACGGCATTACTCAGTTTAATAAATCCTACTGTATCTCTCAGTCCATGTAGGCTGATATAAATATCTCCAGTATGTCACATTACCACCTTTGTACTGCTATACTGGGCCCTGATGACTGGGGTCTGATAAATGCAAAACCTCATTTGGTTTGTGAGTGATTGAGCGCTAACACTGTTTAGATTTCTTAATATACTTGTATTAGCATGAATAAGTAATGAGCATGCCAGGCTTTTTTGAATATTTGATTGTATCTTTGTAATGGATTTGTGTCTCTCTCTTTGTGCTAATGTCATTGTAACTTTGTTGGTGTCATAACTCCAAGCCACGGCAATTGATCTTTATCACCCCATCTTGAGTCAATCACCCTCTCCTCCCTGAGCATGCTTGTGCTTCCCTTTCTACACAGTATCTTTTTGAGGAAAGGATTCCTTGGGGGATCTTCTTTTGCCTTGTGAAGACCAGGTTTTAGATTTTCTAAAGAGCCGGAGGGGGCCAAGGGTTGGAAGTTTCCAGTGCCCTCACGCAAAACCAGGAAACTTAAGCCACAACCAGACTCACCCCAGCAAAGCCTTGTCAGCCTGCTCACTAATGCAGTTGGCGGAGGGGTCTATGAAGCATCCTCCACAAGCTAGAGACCCTGGGGCAGAGAGGACCCCTTTCCTATGGCCTGGCAGAGTTTGCAACATGAATAAAATCTCCTCCTGTGATAGGGGGGTTCTTACCATGTGTGATAGCTCCTAAGAACATTGTTATGTTTCTTATATGCAATGCCAGGCTTGCTATACTTACATTCTTATGGAAGATGACTTAATTTATCAGCTCTCTTAGTAATTGATATTCCAGGTCAAATGTCAAGGAAGTTCACATGTTACGAGCCTCAATGCACGTGAAAATGTGGCTGCCTGGTTAGGGGTGCCATGGATGTAATGAGATGGCAGTGCCATGGCTCATGGGAAAGGAAAGTGGCTTGGAGGTGCCACTTTGAATTGGGAAGAACCACACGAGCACATGAAGTGCCGGGACCTGCTTGTATCTCTGGCATCTAGCTTCACTAGCTGGGTGAGAACTGTGGCTTGAACTGAATGTTAGTGATAAGGATGCAACAATGTATTTGGGGTTTTCCCCTTTTCCACGTCACAGCAGAACTCCTGGCCGACTTGGCACCTTCACGACCAAGTGATAAGTGATACGTGTTCTGTGTTCATCCGACCTCTGATAAATTAGTAACAATAATTATGACAATTATCTTGACTGTAAACTTCATTTGAACTTCTAATTGCTTTCTCTACATCTCCTTCTACTGCTTTTCTCTACGCTGCTTTGGGTTTTAGCCATGGTGTGGACAACAGGAGTGAACAATATCAGTTTGGGTTTTTTATTATGTTTCTTCAACAATTATTCTCCCTCGCCCCGGATCTTAGTATCCTCAGCCTGGCCCTTTCCTTTGCATCTTTCTTTTTTTCCTCACTCAGGTTCTTTCAGGACTAGCCCGTGTGTCCTCACCTCTGCTCCTACCTGCCCTCCGCTGCCCGGGGCAGTGACCAACCTGCTGTGCCCTGCCCTGGCTCCATTTTGCAAAGGCATAGGGACAGTCTGATGACCAAGTCTCAGGGTCCCCCTCTGCTGTGGCCTGTCCGCCTGTCCCCAGCACTGGTCTCTGGGGGTCAGTCTCCATTCGAATCCCCCAGTCTTGACCTTCAGGATCCAATCTCCTCTTCCCTTCCTGCTCCTTATTGCCTGGGTCTCCCCGAAACATGATGTGCCACTCTCCTCCCCTCACTGGGCACGCACCCTTTGGACCTGCAGGTTTGGGCTGCTTTGAGTCCCCCACAAACACATAGATCTTGCGAGGAAAGGGGGGCACCAAACTTGTCAACACCTTGGTCTAGAACTTCAGCCTCCAGAACTGCGAGAAATAGGTGTCTGTTGCTTAGGTTGCCCAGTCTCTGGATTTTGTTCCAGCAGCTGCAGCAGAACGAGACATAAGCCCTTGGGGTCCAGTCCTGGGATGCACGTGGGCCCCAGAGCTTCTCATCCTCTCTGACCTGCGTCTCCAACCCTGCAGGCTTCCAGGAGGCTGAGTTGAGGGGAATTTTTATTCTTCTTCAAGCCAGGGTTAATCTGGGCATGCCAGAGACAGAGCGGGAACCGGTGGGAGGGAGATGGAAACTGAGTCTGGCTCGGGGGAGCTTCAGGGATCTGGAGCGGGAAGGGGAGACGGAATGGAGTGTAAGTGTAGAAGATTTAGACTGGTAAGGAGGGAAGCGCCCCTTTCCTTGATGGGAGCTTCTGCTTGGACTGAATCTTTTAGTGATGATGGGGACAGAAAAGTGTGCTTGGAATCTTCCCAAGTCTCTGCTTTCCAGCAGCGATGCAGACATAGCTGTAGTCTAGGTGACAGGTGACAGCTCAGACAACTGTGGGAAGGGGTGACATGTTAAGTCTGCTGTCTTTGCTCCTGAGAAGCTGCGGGTGGGGCCTTGGGAAGCTCAGGAATTCTGTGGTCACCATGGGGCCTGATTAGGGGATTCACATAACCCCCCCGCCAAAGGGGGTCGGAATCGTGATGCAGATGCAGGTGTGCAGAGGCCTGGAGTCGGACCTGAGCCTTTACAACATGCTCTGTGGCCCCAGGCAGCGCCTGAGGCAGAAATGGGGTGAGGACATCTTGGAGTCAAAGAAGGGCCTGTGACCCTATTGCAGGCTGGGTCCCAGAGGGCGTCTCCAGGAGGAGACTAAATCCACTTTGATTTCCCTGCTGAGCAGGGGTGAATGGGGCGGGAGAAGAGAGGCTCTCAGAGGTCCCATGGGGACAAATAAGTAGTGGATTGGCCCGGGGAGGAGCAGAGGCTTCACAATAAGGAGACGAGCAAACGGTCTGACCCTCCAGGGAGTGTCATGCCGTGACAGAGTCCAAGGAGAAAAACCAGTGTGGGGTGAAGGGGAGACTTGCCTATGGCACCGGAAGTTCCAGGAAAGGGACAGCCCTAGATTCAGTCAGCCCCACCAGTTTGCACAGAGTGGAGGTGAGGGAGGGGCCACCTGCCCATCAGCTCCGTGGACCCTGACATTGAACACTGGCGCTGCTTTCCAAAAAGTGTCATGGCCTGAAATTCACCTTGTATTTCTCCTCAAACCACATGGTGAATTTTTTTAGTAAAATATTCAAGCATTTTTGGTCCTTGGGATACTGTAGATGCATATTTTATTTAAAAAAGGCACCTGATGATGGGCCACAGACCGTCTTCTGGGATCGTTCCTGCCTTGTGTGGGGTAGGAATACCTTGCCTTGCTGTGTTCATTTTTGTCATGTAAATGAACCAGATACCCTCATCCTTGGTGTCACCCTTTTCTCCTTTTCTAGTTTTCATTCTGGTGCAGTTGTGTGTAGGACACGCACGCACACACATGCACACACACACACAAGCCAGACGTGTTCTGATTTCCTCTGTTCTGCAGAAATCAGGCCTTTCCCACTGTATGTCACATGATGATGGGGAAAATGTGCTAAAAAAATTCTACCATTTGTGTGTGTCTCCTTCTCCAGGAACTATCAGGGAGTTGATGCCTATAGCAAGCCAACTGCTCTGTAGATTTTGTCCTGATTATTAAACACGGAATGTGAAAAGCTAAGCACATAGATGGAAGAGTTATCCTCTAGTTTATGTAAAGTCAGCACTGAAAATAAAAATTGTGGCATGCACGTAGATGTTTATTTGCTTTACCTTATAGTCATACCACAGAGCTTTGTCTTCTGCGCCAAAGGATTTTTTTCCCAGCGATGACAATGGATTATTTCTGTAAGCAAGTGCTCTATCCATTATTAAATTGATTATTCAAATCTCATTTAAAAAAAAGAAGCCAGATGGCAATTTTCCATTATTTGTTGCTACTGACAACCACCAACCCTAAACTAAAAGATTTTCCTTTTTTTTCTTCTGCTGGTTGAAGAGCCTCCTGCATTTCTATGCAGACCAAATGGAGATCCCATATTGGAAACAAATAGCCAATTACCAAACAAGATTGTCGTTATTGATTATTTTAGAATCATCTTTGCATTGACAGAGCTGTTGTTCTTTTGATGATTCCATAATTAACTTATCTATATTCAGGCACAATAACTTTGTTCCCTGTAGTCATTCGGATGTGAGTATTATTGTTGTTATTTAGTTGTCATGACAGCAAGAAACATGTTTTTACATGTCCAGCATCCTGGTTATTTTAAGATCCTAATAAGTATGCCCTGCTAATGAATCAGAATAATGGGTGATCCTGCAAAATAATGATTTTTTAAGATTCTAGGGGAGGCTTAAAATCAAAATGCGAGATAATTGCTTGCACTTGTGATAATCATGAAGTATGTTTCTTTTGCTGCGTGTGCTCTGGTGAACACGCATACGTGTGGCCTCTTCCTCTTCTTGGTGTACTGCATTTCTGAATTTCTGTTTGGGAGCTAGCAGGCTTGGTGGTGGCGGGATTTCGGCAGGAGTACCTTTCTTTCTTTCTTTCTTTCTTTCTTTCTTTCTTTTTTAAATTTATTTATTTATTTATACAAGAACCGGAGTACAGGCCAGAAGCATGGGAGGGTGAGAAGATTCACCAGAGACAGAGCGGGGAGCTGAACAGGTAGACTGATGAAATACACTGCTGAGGGGAGCAGTGGGTAAGACAGGAGAGGTCTGCCGTGCCATGTGGGACACTTGCCGGCCGGCCAGGATTGAACCAGCGCTGCAGAGGCTGCAGGCAGCTTCACAGCGCGGCGCTCAATCACCTGCGCCACCAGGGGAGTGCTGGGAGTAGCTTTCAAAAGCAGCTCTTACCAGCTCAGCTGTGGTCAGGGCCATGCTCAGCCCGCCATGTCCTCAGTAAACCTTCTGTGGAACTCCATCTTCAAATACTTTAACAGCTAATTTTTAACACTTTATTTCTGTGCATGTGTCAACCCACCTCTTTAGATGTCTTCTGCATGGGCACACGTGGGACTTGTTTTAAGTAACAGACACTCAGAAGATCGTACCTGTAATTGACTGGGTTCTTGTAGTCAACACGCTTTCCCTTTCACGACTCCAGCCTTACCTGATATTTTGGGCCACTTGATCTTGCCAGGAGAAAGAACATTCCAGTCACATGAAAGAGACACACTTGCCTTCTCTGTGAAAACAAGGACACAAAAATCTTTGGAGGCATCCTCAGAAGATTAAAACTGTGGCCTCTACCAGGTTCAAGGGGATTTTTGGAACTTTCCTATGAAATAGCAGCTAATTTCCTTGACCTGAGGAGGAGTCAGGCAAACAGTGGTCTGTGGAACTAAATTTAAATCCTGGCCCAAAGGATTCAGCTCCTTCTGCCTTAGTAAAGTAGGAATCGTTTTCTCTTTTGGAGTCTGCCTGGTTGTTATTGGAGAGATGAACTACCTCCTTTCCTAGTGGTTTCTGGAGAACTCCTACGTAATTTAACAGTTAATTATTAATAAGCTCTGTACCTAATGTACCCTATGGGCTACTTCCCACTACCCACCCCCCCAAGTGGAGTATCTCTTTATCATCAGGAAGCAGTTCTTGGTAGAAAGACTGTTTCCATATTGTTAACCAGAAATACATTTCAGTTCTACACTTCCAAATCTCTCTTCTGACAACTGTAAGAAACAAAATACTAACATAGAAATAATATGTAGCGGTAAAAATGTGTGCTCGCATCCATGTTAAGTTTCTAATCAAACATTACAAAAATGCATTAATCAGTATTTCATAGTTCATTACAGTCTGACTAATTTTGAAATCCCTCATGTAAATTGATTAAATGTCTTCTGCAGCCAGATAAATGGGCTTTTGTTTTAAGCAACCTTTACTGAGAAAACCATAATTCCCTGTGACTCAATTCTTACACAATTGTTACTGAGGCTCTACTTGGCTAGCTCTAGGTGATCTAGAATTGTTGTCTTTGCAACTGGACTTCTAAGCGGTGTTATCATCAGAACATGCTCTATAGAACAAAGTATTGAGTGACCATGAACTTTGTCATCGAGATTGGGCCAAGAATACATGCAGGACACATGGGATATGACTTCCTTCCTTTGGGAGAGAGAGAATTCAATCAAAAGTAAACATTAACTTGAAAAAATAAAAAAACAAAAACAAAAACAAGGCTTACTGTGAAAATATAGACCAACTCTGGACAGCTTAAAAAAAAAATGGCAGGGTGATTGTTTATGGGCGCCTCCTGGAGTTGTTCTCAAGTTAAACCTGGTGAGGGTGGGGGCATCTGGAGTCCAAGACTCCATTTCTGTCTAGCCTCATGATTGCTTGTCTGGGCGTCGACTTCCTTTTTAGGCTGCTACTCTCTCCCAGTAGTTCTGAGCCTTTTCCCCAGGGCACAGAGCTTTCCCTCACCTGCTCCTGAGGACGACTGAGTCGCTGGGATCAGTCACTTTGGCCTCCCAAGGCCTGTGATGGGCTTAGGTGAGGTGTTTCCCTGCAGCCTCAGGCAATAGGGTCGGGGGCTGAGTGGGCCCCGCTCCCCCAGCGCCTAAGGGCAGCAATGATGATCAGATCTGCTGCTTGAAATGGGGGGCTCAGTCATGTAACTCGGAAGGGGATGATCAAGGAAGGTTCCTGTGAAGAGCTGGGCCTCTAGGCAGGGAGAGGGAAAGCATGGGGAATGTACAAGATAGTCTGAGCACGCACAGTCAGGGAGTGGTGAGACGTGTCAGGAAGACTGAGTGTAGGATGTTAGGAGACACAGGTGAGAGAACTTTGTGAGACAAATGTGGGGGCACTTGTGTTCTTGAGTGGTCAGGAAATAGGGGATATTAGCGATCCAGAGGAGAGGAGCAGAGAGGTGAGTAGCCCAACCTGGAGGATGGGGGTGAGGGCCGGGAGACACAATTTGCTGGAGGCTGGTGCCCTGAGCCATGAATGAAGGGAACAGAGAGATCCAGGAGTGGGCAAGGGTGGGGAAGGCGATGGGCTCTTCCCAGGACGAGTGAGCAGAGCTTAGTGGCAGAGAAGGAAGATGGCGACCAAACTTGAGCCCTTTGAAGAATGGGATGTTTGGGGCCTCCCCGGTGGCGCAGCGGTTGAGCACTGGGTTGCGAAGCTGCCCGCAGCCTCTGCAGCGCTGGTTCGATCCCCGGCTGCTCCCCGGCCACCGGAGGAGGGTCCCACATGGCGCTCAGACCTCTCCTGCCGCCCGCTGCTCCCCTCAGCAGTGTACTTCGGTCCTTCTGCCTGCTCTGCTCCCCGCTCTGGCTCTGGTGAATTCTCTCACCCTCCCGCGCTTCTGACTGTACCCAGTGCTTGTATAAATAAACAAACAAATAAATAAATAAATCTTTAAAAAAATAAAATAAAAAATAAAATGCAGGCATTGCCTATTTATGTAAATGTATATAAAAAAAAAGAATGGGATATTTGGGAAAGAAATCTATATAGTGCAATAATGTAGTAATAAATAATAACAAAGCATAAATAATATAATAATAGATAACAACCATAGCAATCTCATGTTATATTCTAGGCACTGTTGAGTTTGCATGCGTCTACTACTCACTCGGGCCAATGGCTGTCAGATGAATAGTATTATCATCCTCATTTGACAGACCAGGAAACAGCACGGGGGAGCTAAGCAGTGCGCCCCGACCACGTGGTGTGAAGTGGTGGGCACAGCATTAGTCCGCTGCTGGCTCCATTGTCGGCTCAGAATGAGCTCAGTTGACAGGTGATGTTCACCCACCACTCATGGTTTCCAGGCGGTAGAGAGTGGTGGGAAAGAGTAGAAGCGAGATAGGGGAGTGCGCTAGGAGAAAGAACACAATTTGGGACTCAGTGGATAGAGAGATGAAAAGCCCATAGGAATTTTAATTTGAAATTTGGGGAGCCTAGAAAAGACCCTGATTCATAAATTCCGATTTGTCTGCCAAAAAAAAAATGTAGCTTCCTTTACGTGAAAGGCTTCATCACAGTGTTGCTTTTTGACAAAAGAAAAAACTAAAGGATGACTCACCAGTGGATCCTGAATCCCTAGGTCTGTGGGTTACATACTTTCAGGCGGTAAGAGACAGACATTTTTGGTAAATATGTTAAATAGTCACTGACTTGCAATGGTTCAACTTTATCATCATGTGAAAGTGATATTCATTCAGTAGAGGCCAAGCTTGGACTCATGAATCTAATCTCCTGGACTAGCAACGTGTGTCTCAGAGATACTGATAGATACGAGACAGTGTCACACGGGCCGTGGAAACAGCCCCAGACATGCCAGTCACCCAATCCCAAGGGCAAACCACCAGGCTGCTTGTCATTCAGTCCACTACTCCATGAGCCACAGGCGCTATTCAATTCTTTATTATAAAAGAGGCTCTGTGTTAGATGATTTTGTCCAGTTGTAACTAGTCTAAGTGTCCTGAGCACGGAGAAGTTTCCACTAAGATAGGATGTGGGTTAAGTATATTAATGTATTTTGATTTAACGGTATTTTCCACTTATGAGGGGTTTTTCAGGGCATAGCCCCATTGTAAGTCAAGGAAGAGCTACAGATCAGAAGACGTAAAACTAGCACAGAAAATCATGAATTTGATAGAGCTCATTGCTTAGGATGAGAAGAATTTTTTTTTTAAGTTTGGCCAATTTTTTAAAAAAGTTAAAAAATTTTAGAACAGATGGCCTGCAGATAGGACACAAATCGCCAAGATGGAGTGAGAATGATAGTTTTGGGAAACACTGGGCCAAGGTCAGATTTCTGCTGTCCTGGCCCCCGAGAGCAGGTCCCTCCCTGCCTCTATTTATAATCTGCCCCTCGCCTCCCACCCTGCACGTCCCTTTCACGATGGCAGTCACTGCTGACTCCTCACCTTTCCCCAGCACACCAGAGAGCACCCCAAGGCAATTCTTTAATCGTTGCTTTCCTGCCATCTGCACTGCCTCTCTATTCATTCTTTCTTGCTAGAATCCCACCCATGCTTTCATTTGCTTGTTCCAAGCACGGAAGATGCCCGTTCCTACCAGGGCCACTCAGGTGATGGAAATGAACGAAGTGGGACTGCTATGGGACAGTTGGGTGTGGCAGGGATTTGAGGTTTGGGGGGACCTGCCAGAAGATGTATCACTATAAGGCAGTCAGATGCAATTGATGAAACTACTGGCTTGCCACATGGAATGCAAAGTCCGGGTAGGCTTGGTCTACAAATTGCTGGTGGCCACTCCTTTCATGTGCTTTTGGGGCACATGGTGGGAGGTGCATTCACTCTGTGGAGGGCCTGGTGTCTGCTGGCAAGGTGGCATATGCTGTGTGGGTATGTGGGTGCCTGTGCAGACATGGCGGACGTGGGCACCTTGCTGAGGGAGCACAGTGTTGGCAGGTGCCCCCCTCCTGGTGAGGCCCTCCCTGACCCCACTCTTTCCTGTTCAGTGGAGCTGATGTCTCCTCAATGCACTTGGGTCTGAATGTAGAGGGCCCTGGGGAACAGCAGCATCTGAGTTAGCCAGGGAGACTCCCAGGGGAGTATACAGCTCCCACACCACATGCTGATGAGTCCCAGGGCAAGTCAGGGATAATTAGGCAGCCTCAGGGGCAGTGCAGGCAGGGACTTCAGAAGAGTTAAGGAAGGCTCCAGAGATAAGGGCAACAAATTCCAAAGGGAATTAATCAAACATCCCAGGACTAGGGGCAACAGGACATTCTGGAACAAGGATGATCAAGAAAAGTATGCTAAGGGCTGGGACACAGAGACTTAGTTCTGGGCACAGAGATATTTAAGCAGTGAGTTAGACCACCGAGAACTAACCAATCACAAGGAGACTGGTGGGGCTTTAGAATAATCAGGGCAAGAAGGTCTACATTCCCTGAGACACGACTCCACTATGGCTTCCTTGCCCCTCCCTGGCCTGGTTCCGTGGCCTGGGAGTCCCATTTTATTTCTGTTCCTTTTCTCCTCAATAAACTTTTTCTTTCTCTAAACAAACCCACCTCTTCTCACTTGCTTGCCTGAGTGTCAGCGAAGTTCCTGCTGCGGCTTCGTGAGACACCAACCCGTGGTGGTCTCGTGACTGGGTTCCTGGCTGGGAGACTAGGCCTGAAAACCTGGAATTATGGTATCACTGAGACAGTGGGACTATCCCACCCCTCCCAGATGCCCAGGCGGCGTCCCCTCACTGGCTGCCTCTCCTGTGACAACACTTGAGAATGTGACACATCATCTCCCCTGGCCTGGGCTCTGGCCCTGTCTATTCAGTGCCTCCTCCCCTCACCAGCTTGACCCACTCCCTCACCAGCACCCCTGGGTGCAGCTCTCCTGGGACAGGGCAGGTGGAGTGGAAGGCCTCAGAGCTTTAGCCCCAGGAGCTGCAGCCTGGTGGTGTCTGCCCATAGCGACAGTGGAGAGGGGCATGGTAGATGCCTATCCCAGATATTGGGGGGCCTACAGGGGGAGCAACAGGAAGGGAAAGCAAGGGGCAAGTAGGTAGGAGAGAGAGTCTTCCCAGTCCAGGCTTTACTGCATGTCTTCATGTGTCCCAGTGTAACAGGGTGGTCCCCAGGAAAGGGGGAGTTTCCAGGTTCCCTGCCCCACCCAAGGGAGGGTGGAGCTGAGCAGGGAGAGAAGAAGCTGCAGAAGAGACTGAGGAAGGAAGCAGGATGGACCCAGAAGGAGACCTGGAGGAGGCACATGGGGCCTAGAGACACGTGAAGAAACTGCTCTTGTCTTTTGGTCATGGACTGGGTGACAGATGTGGATGAGACCCGTGGGGAGGTGACAATGGCAGCTTTTATCTTGATTTGGCTTTTGCTCTTTTCCTTCTGGGCTTGTCTGGTTGTTTCTGACCCTTTTCTGTGGGTTCCCACCGGAAGAGGCTTTGGACTTGTGGCAGGCTTTGGGGCCTTGCTCTGGGCCAATCCCATTTGGATGGAGTTTTACCCACGAGGGGACGGGTAACTTTGGGTGCTTGATTTAGAAACTAGATTCTTTGCCTTTCCTGTATTGTTTCCTAATTGTATTAAAGTTCCTTCCCATTAAAGTCTCATGTTTTGTGTTAATGTGGTGGATGGCAGAACCCTATATAGAATAGGCAGGTTTGTGGGGTTTGGGCTGCCCCTCTCCCTGCCCTGTAACACCAGGAGAGAAACACCCAGATCTGGGGACTGGGCCAAAGTTCCAGAGCAGGCACTACGCTGCCTTTCGAGTGTGTGTGTGAAAAGCAAACTCTGATTATGAAGCGTCAAACATTCTCTCTTTTTTTAAAAAAAGATTTGTTTTTATTTATGCATACAAGACCTGGGGCACAGGCCAGAGGTGTAGGGGGTGAGAGGATTCACCAGAGAGAGTGGGGAGCAGAACAGGCAGATGGACTGCTGAGGGGAGCAGCGGGCGAGTCAGGAGAGGTCTGCTGCGCCATGTGGGTAGCTCCCTGGCCAGCCGGGGATTGAACTTGTGCTGCAGTAGCTGTGGACAGCTTCATTCTCTCTAACATGTGCTCCTTATTACAGCAGCTCCTCCCAGCAGGAGGCCTGGTGGTAGAAGATTTTTGAAGGCCTTCAAGGCTCTTAATGGTTCTGTAAAAGTCAAACAAAAAAGGCAGTTAAAAAAGACAAGGCAACTCATTAGTAAACTGATTTTGTGCCTGACTTTCTACTCTTTTTAGGTAAAATTATCAAGGTTTTGACATTCTTTTCCTTCAGGTTGTCATAGCTGTTTTCTTCAGAATTTCTCTTGGGACTTGAGTGACTGGTGGGGCTGGAGCTGCAGCCTTCTGTGCCTTCTGTTCCCATCACCTGGACTGACTGACATGGCGGGTATGACCTGAAAATCCTTGTCTGCAAGGGACAGCTGGAAGGGATGTGTGTCCTTTGGACAAATCCCGGGGAATCCTGGAACTGGAATCTGCCCACGAAATGGCCTCTGATAATTTTTTTATTCTATTTTTATTTCTTTCAGATTCATCTGAGTTGAACTCTGCGTCTCAAGTTTACTTTTTCTTTTCTTCAACTTTTCAGTCTGGTCTTGTCATTGCCAAATTCTGACTCTATGGAAAAATTGATCCAGGGCTGTGTGTCATTAATAAAGCTATGGTTGGAGTTTTGTCCCCAAGGATGTTATGATAGAGAAACCACAGATACGTAGTTAAGCCCTTTCATCCCTTTGTCTGAAAGATACAACTTTATCTGAATAATTAGCTCATCATCATTATCTGATGGAGGAACCAGATGCAAAGGTGAGGTTTTGTTTTAATGATGTTGTGAATTTGTTTACCTGGATTCTTCCCCAGCAAGCAATGAGTAAGCCCTGGCACGCATGCCTTCCACATTTAAAATATTAATAAGTCTCGAGTGCCAAGTTACTCTCTCTGCGTGTCTAACATTTCCCTTATCCTGCCATCTGAGGGAAGCTTTCATGCCACGCTTTCGTGCCAAGAGCACCTTCCGGGATAAATGGTAACCTCAGCAGAAAGGATGCCTCTCAGGTTATGTTTCACGTCTCGACAAATCAATAGCTCACGACCTGCCAGCCCTCACTTGCTCTTGGCTCTGCCTTTAGCTGCAGCCCCGTGGAGGCCGCGTTGGTTCCTGCGCTTCGCTCTAAGTCTGTTTCTTAAGGGAGGTTTTGGATGAATGAGCTCTGGGGCCTGATTTCCAGGGCTGGTGTCGTCAAGCTCATTTTCATATTGGGTGGTAGGAATCAAAGAGGTGGGGTGGGAGGAGACTGAGTGGGCGGCCTCCATCCCTCCCAGCTGGATGAGGAGGTGAGGACAGGACAGCCAGGGCCTGAGGCACAGTTCTCAGAGCTTGGAGGAGGGAAGGATTCTGGGATTGCTTCTGGGGTGAGAGCAACATCCCACCCCCTCTCCTGAGCCCTGAGGAAACCCTTTTTCTCCTTCATTGCCCAGCACCTCCTCTAACTTCAGGGATGTCAGGTCAGTATGAAGGTCCGGGTCCTATGGGGAGGTTGAATAAGAGGAAAGCAGGCCCCCAAAACCTGGAGGGTTTCTACTTTAGATGTCAAAGGACACACACTTATTCCCTAGCAGATTTGCAGATGAGTGCGTTTGGGGTGCAGGTATGCTGAGCTTTGTCATTTTTGCTCATGGTTCCCCCCCTACCCCCCAGTGTCCTGTTACTTTTTTGAAGTCTAATAGCCCTTGAGTTTCCTTTTGGAAAATAACCCGTTTCCTCTGCCTTGTGCATAGTCTTAGTAGACTGGTCCAGTCATGGCCTAGACTCGCCAATCAGTTTATCCTGGGACTCGGCATCTTGTGTGGGGTGATGCAAGAACAGGACAAAAGAAAGTGGTTGGCACAAGTTCACAATTATTTCCAGAGTCCATCCTTGTACAACCGCATGAATTAGTCCTGATACTAAGCCCCCAGATTTGCCATGTTCTGAGGCTGTTACTGAAACTGGCTCCACAGCCTTCCTTCCTGATTCTGAACTCTAGAGCTGTTCCACAGCTTCTGGCTCATCCTTTTTCTATTTAAGAATAGTGTCTAGTTGTTTACAACTATAGTGACTGATACAAGAAGTTTAGGGGTCTGAAGCAGGCCTTTGTGGAATATAACCTTTTATTGGAGGGAGATGACTTGTTATTATTAATCAATCTCTACCTGGCAAAGGCTCCTTGTGATGGAGGAAGATTTGTCAGAGGGATCGATGCAGACACTTTGCGTATGCTAATAGCAATAATTACAATAATAACAGGCAGCGTTTGATTTGTGACTGTGAGGTGAACTTTGTGCTGAGGGCATTCTATGGAAAATATTCCACCTCTCACAGAAACCTCATGTGGTTGGCTTGGTATCATCTCATTTTACAGGTGAGACCATTGAGACCCCGATGTTTGACACTAGAAGTGGTGGAGGTGGGGCTTGAACCCACATCGGTTCCGAGGCTCTTGATCTCTGCTAGTTTTTTGCACTGATGCTCAAATTTGTCTTAGATCTAATCCAACAGCTCTCAACAAGAAGGGTTTCTGACCCAGAGGATATCCATCAATGTTTGCAGACATATTGATGGTCCTGCCAGGAGAAGGGGCTTCTGCATCTAAAGCATAAAGGGCGGGAATGCTGCAAAGGACAGCACCTGCCCCAAGGCATTTCCTGCCCCAAATATAACCGAGGAAAACCTTTCTCTGTGCAATTTGAACCAAGAAAACCCTGTGGTACCTGGGCCAGCAAATGGAGGCAGGTGGGACCTGAGAGGAAGGAATTGCTTCCTTTGTTTTCACTGGTCTCTTTTCCTTTCCTTCTTTCCCGCTTCCTTTTTGTCTCCCTACTGTTTGAGAAAAACACAACAGTCTCCTCCTCCCTTCATCCCGCCCCTTTCCTTTAGCCCTTAGCCATTTTAGAAATGTTTTTGCTGGCTTGGAGTCATCCAGCCACTGCTTATTAATAATTTCCCCTTGGCATCTGCTGCTGCCTCTGTGTTAATGGCTCCGCTCTGAGTGAGGCCCACCGTGAGGAGGCCCACATCTCGCCAGGCGCCTGCTCGTCCAAGGGGTTAAACTCCATTTTGCTGCCCAGAGAGAGGCCTAACTAGGTGAAAGGGAGCTAAGTGCTTAAAGATCACACCACAGGGCTAAAGGCACCGAAGGAGCTGTTATGATCTATCAGATAAATAAATATGCTTTTCCGAAATTGTCTAAAGCTTTATTTATAGAAGGGGCCCAAATGGCTTGGAAGAAATCTGCTTAAGAAGCTCTTAGCACTTCTGGCAATCCTCACGGAGTCGAATGAAACACTTTATGGTGTTTTCTTTGCCTTAATGATGCTGTGAGGAAAGCCAAGATGGCTGCGTCCTCAGCGGGTGGGAGCCTGAGGAGGAGCCTAGAGCTCTCCTGGGAGACTGGGAGCGAGATGGCCCAGCTTTTCCCCAGCCTGTGACATCTTCCTACTCAGCCATGTGTGCTGCAGGGGAGGCCATACCCGCACCCCTTGGGGAGCTGCCCCCTCACCCGGGAGGGAGCACACACACACAGGCCAAGGGCTGGGCTGGCCACCTACAGACTCTGGCTGGCCAGTTCACACTTAAGATGGCTCGTGAATTGGGTGCCAACTCCAGGAGTGTTCACACAAAAATCCTAATTTCTGGCTTTAATTTAATTTAGTATTTTTTTTTTTTTTGGTAAAACAGAGCATTTCACAGCCCTGGTCTAGCTGGATAACAGCAACAGCTGTCCCTGGCCGTTCCCCTGCTGGTCAGTGTCCTCATTTAGTCCCTGCCATGGATGACCTGCCCCGCCCAGGCACCAGCCTGAGGTTGTGCCCTCTGTCTTAGACTGAGTCATTTGAATGTAGCCTTGCAAGATCTCGCAGGGGGATCCAATGCTCCAGACACCAGATATTCAAGAGCAACATGTATATTTCCTCTTCATTTCTTCTTGCAGTTAGAAATGGTCCACCTTCGAGACAACCACCCCTCCTCTTTCTCTTCCTCTCCTCTTTCTCCTCTTGTGCCCAAAGTGGGGAAATTCTGAGCCCCAGAAACTGCTGGACCATGGAGATGCCATCTCTCACCATGCTCAAGGCCATGAGGAATACATGCGTGATTTCATAGACTATTTTTGACTGGGGGGGGGGGGAATAAATTGTATGTTCCAGGATTTGAACAGATTAAAAACATTAAAAAAAATGTTCTGCTTCTGCTTCTATTGTATTTTTGCTTTATTGCTGGTGATTTCTCCTTTGACTCGCTAACAGGAATGTATTTTTTCTTGGTACTGCCATTACCTCTTCCTGGTACTTTCCAGGTCACTAATTTTTCTGCTTAGAGTTCATTCTGTTTAGACCGATATGCTGTCTCTTTTAATGAGGTTATTTCTGGGTTATTAGCCTTCCTGTTATATGATACCTTATGTGGAGGCCCTAATTGATGTAAATCAAACACAGCTTGCAGAAAAAAATCAAAGTCATTCTTCAGATATTTGGTGGATCTGGGAGCATCTCAGGATTTCAGTATTTAAAACTACTTTTTCAACATGAGGTTACATGTAGCTAATAACACAAATAAATCCTTTCTTATTCGTAAATTAGCAGGTTCAAAGAAGTGGAAATTGAAGGAGAGCATTGGCATTTTGGTTTGCTGAATAAGCTTTAGACAGAAATTAGACTGAAAAGTATCGAGTGGGAGGGGTTTAATTGTACAGTTCAATAACCTTGCCAACATATTTTTATTAAGGCATTCTTACATAAGCCATTAAGCTTTAGGTTAATTTTTACGGATATTTTCTGACTGTACTTAACTAAGAGGGACAAAATGAAGCAAAGAAAGAATTTTCCTCTAAAACTCTCCAGGGTCTAGGGGGGGAGATCCACTGGGGAGGGATTTTTGTGGCTCTGTGGTCCTCAGAGGGGCCAGTTGTTAGGTCCACATTTGCAAGAGTTTTTTTTTTTTTTTTTTCATCATTTTGCTCCCGGACATTAGTTCTGTCACAGGAGATTCTGACATGCAACCATATTATTTTTATCTTGCAAGAAAGAAAAATATGGGCTGTTCTCTTTTTTTCCCTTAAGGTCTTGTTCATTCATTATGTGCCTTGCCTGTCTCAGCGAGAAATTGCCCTTCACCAGGAAGGTGTGGCCTCTGAGGAGCTCTCCAGAGGGAGCACTTGTGAAGGTGTCTCCTGGAATGTGGAGCTTTGGCTGCAGAGGTTTGGTGGTGGCGTGGTGGGGGCTAGGGGTGATGAATGGAGGCCAAGCCCAGGAGTGCTGGGGCCAGAACCCCTGTACCTCAGTAACAACATGATCCTGGAGAAGGGCCTCACCTGGGTGTTAAAGGCTGGAACGCACAGGTATGCTGACCTGACCTAAAGCCTCAGGTACCCAAAGCCTCAGGTACTCTAAAGCCTCAGGCGGTCTTTCCCCGTCACTCTCCTGAGACACACTCCTGCCCCCATTTTGGGGGTTTGGCAAAATTTGGGGGTTTGTTAAGGGGAATTCATGAATGCGAATAAAAGCAACGTATTGAATTGCCACACACAATATAAAATGGGTGCTGTGGAGCCTTGGCAATCACCGTCCCAGATGTCTGAGGGGGACCCGGAAGTCTGAGGTGGGCCTTGGCAATGGCCGTCCTGGAAGTCTGAGGGGTCCTGAGCATTGCAGCTCAGCCTCATGGTCAGCTCGTGCTTAGGGACACCTGAGGCCAAGGCCGGGGATGGTCCTTCCCCACAGTCCTGAGCCAACTCTTCATCCTGTGTGTGAGGTGCAGAAAGGGCGATGAGGCTGAAATAAAAGGGAAGTGGGCACCCCAGTGTCAGGATCAGGGACTTTCACCCTAAGTAGGCCAGCTGATCATGGCTCTCAGGAGATGCTCTCAGCAGAGTGCGGGGGCCAGGACGTGAGCTGTCACCTCATGCCAGGGCACCACCCTGAGTCCACATAGGCTCAGGAACCCTGCCTCAGGGCCCGAGGCAGGAGGTGAACCAGCGTCCTGCAACTGTAAGGGGTGGGGCCTCGTGGCTTCTCTAATTCTGTCTTATGTATTGATACGGAGAGTAATATCCTGTCACGGATCTTGTATTTCTGGTAGAAGCACTCAGATTTTGTATCACAATTGTGGGGAAAGACAAGCAGGTTCAAAATGTCTTACCACTTCTGAAATATCCCCTCATGAATTTTGCCATAATCCACAGAACATTTGTGCCATTGCTCATTAATATTTTTATTTAAATAAGCATCCTTTCAAATGTTTAAACTTAGTGTTAAAGGGAAGTATTATCAATTTGGTATCCTGGAGCTCCACATGAATTGGGGGTAATTCTGAGAGGGCTAAAATTTAAAAAAAGCAAATACCCCCCCCCCAAAACAAACACTATCCCACAGACCAAAAACCAACCCCCCCCAATCATACAAAAAAACCAAAACAAAATAAAACAAACAAATCCCCTAAAATAGCAAAAAACAAAAAAACCCCACAGAATTCTGAAAGGGTATGGGTGCCATTCCCATCAGCCTACCCTGCAGCTGCAGCCACACACAGATTCACATGCACACACCCTGCACAGAAAGAATGCACAATGCAGACAACACAAACAGACACACATGTGCTACACATGCGACCACCACTCGCTCACACCTAACACCCACAGTACACCCTGACACCCACCACACACACGTAATTAAACGCATTGCATACAAAACACACAGACATATAACACCTGCAACATAAGACAACTCACAGCATGTGCAGCTCTCTCTCTCTCTCTCACACACACACACACACACACACTCACACTCCACACTTAAGTAAAAGAAACATGGAAGGCAAATTCAAGATGTTAGCAGTAGTTCACGCTGGATGGTGAGGTTTTGGGTAATTAACATTTTTCTTGTTGCTCTTTTCTGCATCACCTGCATTTCATACAAGGTATAGGTATGGATTTGTAACTTTTGAAGAGAATCACCCTTTTATAAGCCAGTGTCCCCTTCCTGTGGCAGCCCTGCCAGCCCCCACCCCACCCCCCAGGTCAATGCCCTGAAACCTGGTATGTTCTCCTCCTGGGGGGAGGAGGAAAGTGCCGGCGACTGAGGACTCCAGGGAGGCCTGATGGGGCATTGCTCAACCCAGGGTTGCTCTGGGGCTCCAGCCCCAAAGGCTCTTAGACTGCAAGGACTCCAGGGCCAGGGTCAGGGACCTGGACTCTGGCTCGCCCTGCAGGGCCTCTGGCTCATTCCCAACGCCGAGCCTCATCCTACTCCCCTACTGCTCACCCCGTGTAAGCTCTTCAGTGGCTCAGCCCTCGCCTTTGTCTTTGCCTTCGCCAGGACATGCTGTTCCTGGCCTGAGGTTGTTTTCATTTCTGTGCCTGGATTCCGGGCAGGTACCGGGGGCAAAGTCCGAATTTTGGCAAATAGTGTCCAGCCTCGAATGGGCGCTTGTGCTGTAGAGATAGGTCTGGGCCCGTGGTGGAGAAGAGGTGGGCTCGGAGTGGCTGGTATATATCCATGGGTTATACAGCAGAGAGTGTGAGCTGACGCTCAGAGGCTTCTTATTAGCTTCATGTTAAAACAGCGCTGCAGTTAGGATGACAAATCTGTCTCCCACTTCACCTCCTGTAAGCAGATCACAGAAGGTTAGATGTTCACATTCTGGCTCTACAGTTTGTTTTGTTTAGTCTGTACCCGAACTGATTCCTCCTGCATCTCCAGAACCAGTTCCGATCCCTGGGAGTAACTCTTGCTTCTTAACTTGACACCTTCCAACTCCACGCAGCCCTTGGGGGGCAGCGATATTGGATTCTAGAAGGAACGAAGGCTCTGGAATGATTAAGCAGTGTTGTGTTGCAATCACGAGGTTTAAGCACTAAGGTTTCCAAAATCTTTGCCATTTCCTCCTTCCGAGGGAGCTTTGGACAGTAGGTCAGTTTCCACTGAGGTGGCAGATGCTGCATGGTAAATAAAATCAGTTTTCTTATTTTGTTTTTTTTCCCTAGAACCCAAGGAGATCATGGCCATTGAGTGCATGGTGCTGCTGCAGGTGATTTCATAAATAAGCTATGAAAGTGTAATTAGCAAGGAGACTCATACATGGGATATAGCCACAGATGGACTTTAGTGGTCTGGAGAAACAGTGAAGGCTTGTTTGGAGTGAGACATTTAAACTGGAGCCTGAGGTTTAAATAAAGTTTGGCTGAGCAAAGATAAGATGAGAAAAGTATTTCATGCCAAGGGAACAGCATGTGTGGAAACCCTGAGGCAGGAAAGGATGGGGGAGAGGGGAGGGGTGCACTGAATCACAAAAGCGCTGAGTGGTGACAAAAGACTGAGCAAGGGAACTGACTGTAGCTGAGACTGAAGAGCTGGGGCAAGATGGAGGCCATCTAGGTTTTGGTTTGTGCACAAGGCAATTTAACACCTAAAAGGTAAATTTTAAGAATGTAGTTAGCAGTATGGGAGGGCATTCAAAAAGATGAAAAATAAAACAACCCACACCAGCTGTGCCCACATCTCCTTGCCTCTGAGTTCACTTTCCACCCGCATCCACCTGGCCTGTTCTCCAAAAACTGACCTCTCGGGAGCTTCCACTAATTTCCTGTTCAATTCAGACATGGAGGGAACAATGAATGTGAGTTCTTGTGACAACTTTCTCCCTTTGCCTTTCAGCCTAGCCAGTGGGAAAATCCCAAGGACCCGTGTGGCCTCCTAGCAACCTGTTCCCCCCTTTGTAAACAGTTCCTCAGTTTACCCTGTAGAGTGTGCCTGTGGCTTCCTGAAGGTACCCACCGCCCTAAAGCCCCCACCTATGAAGTAAAAGAACTAGTACACTTAGGGCTCTTTCCTTGGTTAACCACTTCCCGACCTCTCAAAAGCAGGTGCTGTGCTTAGAGGTGAATTCTGGTTGCTGTGCTAAGAGGAAAGGCTGCTTTCCTCTCAGCCCAGCACACATAGCAGCTGGTCAGTGCCCCTTTCATGCTTCCTTGCTCCTCCCATTCAGTGCACTCTTGAGATCAACTCTTAATTTCCAGCACTAGCATTTCTTTTGTTTTGCCTGAGGACTGTCCTGGCCTGCTTTGTTCCCATCATGGCAGGCTGAAAGTACTAGAAAGTGGTACTTTCTTCCCAGCAGCCCTCAAACTAAGATGGGCGGGAGTCGGTGTGCAAATAGGCCACTCCCTGCCCCTCCGATGCGATCTGAGGTTTGAGTTTCTCCATGGATTAAGCTCCAGCTGTCCACCATAGTAGCTGACTTAAGGTGCACCTCTTTTCTTCCTCAGACCCCTCTCCCACTAAAGCTTCCCAGCATCAGTTCCCATCAAACTATTTGCACTTCGGTCCTAAGCTCATAGTCCCGCCGCCATCTATCATGGCTTGTATGTGTCTCCCAGCAAAGCCACTATTTTGCTCATTTCTAGTCTTTGCACAATTGATGCCACACTGCCTGACATCTTCTGAGACTTGCATCTGCTCTACTTAATGACAACAGTTTCTGTAATTCAGTCATTTTCACTGTTGAATGGTGTTTCATTGCATGAATAGTCATTCTTCTTTGATGAGCCTAGAAACTTTCGTTTGCTACTATAAGCAACACGGCTACAAAATACCCTTTTTATTGATGTAACCTTGGTTGATGACACACTGTAAGGTTTTCAGGGTACATCATTGTAAACCCACATCTGTATCCACCACATTAAGTTCATCACTAAAAGTCTTTTGACCCTCCTTTTACCCAATTTATCCTTCCTCCTCCTCCTTCCTTTATGGTCCACTCAATTGATCTTTTAGTCTAAAAGCTGTTTTTGTTTTATTTACATCATTGCTTGTTTTGTCTTTTTATGTACCACCTATGAGTGAAATCATAGGGTGTTTGTCTTTCTCTATTGACTTATTTCACTAAGTCTAATATCCTCTTGTTGTAAAAGGCAGGGTTTCATTTTTTTTTTTTTTTACATATCTGCACTCTTCTGTTTATTGCAGCACTATTTGCAACAGTCAGCTACGGAAACAACCCAAGTGCCCATCGGTAGATGATTGAATAAAGAAGATGTGGTATATACGTACAATGGAATACTAAGAACACTCTTAGATTTATATCTTTATATATGTGTGCATAAGTGTGTATTATATAGGTGTGCATTTTCTTGGTTAAAAATATAGGAGTAGAATTATTGGCTTATAGGATGTGCATGTTTTCTAAGTCTTCAGAGAGGTTGTATCATGTTATATTTATTTAGCACCATTTCGTAATTCCTATTGCTCTGTATCCTGCCAACACTTGATATTGTCAGACTTTCCAATATATTCTTATTTATGGGGAGGGAACTGATATGTAATTATAGTTTTGAATTGCATTTTCTTTCATATACTTATGGATCATTTTTGTGAATCTGGTTTATGTTATTTCTTTTGGGTTGAAATTTTTCTCTTTTGTAATTGTTAAAACTTTTAAATATTCTGGGAGTATTTATTTGTTGATTAGATATGTTCCAAGTGTCTTTCTCCCTAGCAGTGGCTTATCTCTTCACACTTTATATGTCTTTGAATGAACAGAAAAATCACAGGATTTGAAGGGCAGAAAGTAGCCTGATGTGGTGCTCCTTGATGAATGGACTGGAAGAGCGCAAGAGGTTCAAACCATTCATATGGTTGGAGAATTTATTTTAAAGACCTACAACCTGGTGTTACTGATCCAAACCCAAATGCAACTTCCTAGCTCCCTTTCACTCTAAGAGTTTCCATTTGTTTTCATAGTCAGGATGGTAAATGAGATCGAGGGAACTATGAAACCTTAGATATGAAGGTAGTGAGTTTCTTGAGACATTTATAACTCCCAGCTTAGAGATTTCCCTGCCTGCAGGCCATCAAGTTTGCGACTCCAGAGTGGATTGTAACTGGGCTTGGGGAGAAGCTGGGGTAGAGTTTTGCTGACCAAATACACTGAAGAGTTTTAGTATTTGCTTTTTCAAGTGTATGAAATAGATAGTACTTACAGACAGGACAAAATCAAAATTTAATGAAAATTTAATAAACTCTCAAACCAGAGAAGTTTTTTAAACTATTCAGAAAGAGGTGTATAAACTGTTGAGTCTGCTGCCTATGAGAGAGTTGGGGCTGTCATTCATCTGGGAATAATCTTCAGTCATAAATTGGGATGATATTCCATCTGGTTTTCTTACCCATTCTTTTTATGTGATGCAATGTTGCAGGTGCAGAGGAATGTGGATGGAGAAAAAAAAATGCATGTGGAACTATTAGACGGGAGTTGGCCATTTCATTCTCTTGGCAAGTTATCAGCTGCGACATGAATTTGTGAGGTCTTTGGGGTTTGTTTTGGGGACTGCAACTAATGAGAAGGGCTTGCCAAAAAGAGAGAGGCTTATCAGCTAAGATTAAGTATTTTTACTGATGGATAATGAAATGCATAGATTTAAAATATGAGGTTGGATCAGTTTTGAAAAATGTGAACACTCACACCCCTTTCAGGACATAGAGCATGTTGGGCCTCCCAGTTGAGCGCTGGGCTGCAAAGCTGCCAGCAGCCTCTGCAGCGCTGGTTTGATCCCCAGCCGGCTGGCAATGGTCCCGCATAGTGTGCAGACCTCTCCTGCTGCACCCACTGCTCCCCTCAGCAGTGTACTTAGTCACTCTGCCTGTTCTGCTTCCTGCTGTGGCTCTGGTGAATTCTCTTACCCTCCTGTGCTCTGACTGTACCCCGATTCTTGTATCAATAAATAAATGAATCTTTAAAAAAATATATAGAGCATATCTATATTCCAGAAAGTTCCTTCCTGGCCCTCTGGTTTGGCTTTCATCCCTGACAACACAGCTTAGATTTCTATTAGATTCTATTTCTCTTGGATTTCTAGATTAGTTTTACAATTTTAGAACCTCATAAATGGAAACATACCGTATGCATTTTTGTGCTCACAATATTTTTGAGATTCTTCCATAACACTGCATATATTGGTAATATATTCTTTTATTGCTAAGTCGTACACCATTTTATGAAAATACCACAATTTATTTCTCTATTCTATTGTTGATGGATATTTGCATTGTTTTCTTCTCTCTCTCTCTCTGCTATTAACATTCTTATGCATTTTTTTTTTTTTTTGCAGATACCTATTTTTATTCTCTTAGATAAATACCAAGGCATGGATGCTGGGTCATGGGGCAGGTGGCGTAATTTATAAGAAACTACCCAATTGGCTTCCAAAGTAGCTGTGCCCCCTTCCTCTACCACCATCAGTGTGTGGGTTTGAAGTGCTTCACATCATCAGCAGCATTTGGTGTGGCCGCTATATTTACTTTTAACTTTTTTTTTAAAGATTTATTTATTTATTGATACAAGAACCGGGGTACAGTCAGAAGCGCAGGAGGGTGAGAGAATTCACCAGAGACAGAACGGGGAGCAGAACAGGCAGATTAACTGAAATACACTGCTGAGGGGAGCAGCGGGCGAGACAGGAGAGGTCTGTGCACCATTTGGGACCCTCCCCGGCTTGCCAGGATTCAACTGGTGCTGCAGAGGCTGTGGACAGCTTCGCAGCCCAGCGCTCAACCACTGAGCCACCAGGGGAGGCCCCTACTTTTAACTTTTAACTATTTTCAGGTTTGAAAACTTTTAACTATTTTGAGGTATCTCAGTAGGGTTTTAGCGTGCACTCCTGCTGATTAAAATGTGCATACTGCCCATTCAAAATTTTTCTCTTTGAAGTATATTCAAATCTTTTCCTTCTTGGATTGGGTTGTCTTCTTATTGAGTTATACATACTCAAAGACATGTCACTTGACATTTTCTCCTAGTCTTTGACTTATGTGTTTACTTATTTACCAATATCTTTTGATGAGCAAAAGCTTTTAATTTTGTGTAATATTGCACCCCGGAGCTCCAGATTTTGATGTAGTAAAATTTATCTATTTTTATAGCTAATGCTTTTGAGTTCTTTCTAAGAAAACATTGCCTGTTCCAAGGTCATGAAGATATTCTTTCTTTTCTTCTAGGATTTTTATAGTCCTTAGTTTTTAGATTTAGGCCAGTGCTTTATTGAATTAATTATTGTCTCTGGTGTGTGGTAGGAGGTAAAGCTATTTTTCCTCCCTAATAGGTATTGAGATGTTCTGGAACATTTTGTAGAAAAGACTATTATTCCCCTATTGAATTGCTTTGGTGCCTTTGTCAGACATTTTTGACGTTATGGGTGGGATTCTGGTCCTGAATTTTTTATTCTATCCCGTTGATCGTTTTTGTCTTTTTTTACACAAAACTCACAGGATCTCTTTTACTATTATTTTGTAGCAAGTTTTGAAAACCTTTGTTCTTTTTCAAAGTTGTGTTGGTTCTCTTGATGTATTTTTTTTTAAAGATTTATTTATTTATTTATACAAGCACTGGGTACAGTCAGAAGCGCTGGAGGGTGAGAGAATTCCCCAGAGCCAGAGCGGCAGAAGGACCGAGGTACACTGCTGAGGGGAGCAGCGGGCGGCAGGAGAAGTCTGCGCGCCATGTGGGACACTGCTCTGGTGGCCGGGGAGCAGCCGGGGATCGAACTGGCACTGCAGAGGCTGCGGGCAGCTTCGCAACCCAGCGGTCAACCGCTGCGCCACCAGGGAGGCCCCTCTTGATGTATTTTAATATAATTTTTAGAATCAACTTTTCCATTTGGATTCTTGGATTTCATTGGCATGAAATGGAATAGAAAGACCAGTTTAGGAAGAATTGACATATTGGAAATATTGGGAATATCGATTCTCAAGCTAGCATAGCTCTATATTTAGTATTTATTTATTATTATTTATTTAAAACTTCTTTTCAATGATTACATGTAGTTTTTAGGGTAAATAGCTTATGTATATTTTTTTTTGCTAAAATTTTCTCTAAGTATTTTATATTTCTTGAGTGTTATTTTCAAATTTTATAATTCATTTTTTAAAACAGATATGTAGAAATGCAATCGTATTTTACATGCCTTATATATTGTGATATCACTAAATTCATTTATTAGTTCAGGGATTGTAATTTCTTATAATTTCCTTGAGATTTTCTCCATGTAGTGATGTAATAATGTTACCTGTCAATATTTCTTCCTTCTTAATTTTTACGTCTTTTTTCTTTCTTCCTTTGCCTAATTCAATTGATTTGGAATTCTAGTACTATGAAAATGGATATCCTTGCTCTCTTCCTGATCATAGAAGGAAATATACATATTGTTCACCATTATGTATGATTTTAATGGTAAGTTTTCTGTAGGAGCCCATTTATTAGATTGAAGAAATTTCTTAATGATTCTACTTTGCTAGAAAGGGGTGCTATTGAATTTTATCAAAGTTTTTGTTCTGGATCTATTAAGATAATTGATGATTTTTTTTTGCGTTTTTTTTTTAATGTGTTGAATTATAACTGTTTTGCAAATGTTAACCCTGTCCTGTATCTGGGGATAATCTTACTTCTTTGAAATGTATTGTGGGTTATTTGGTACAATACTGGATTCAACTTTCTAATACTTTGTAAAGGTTTTTATCATGTATGCTAACAAATGATATTGGTCTTTACTGTTATTTTCTTGTTATGTGCTTGTCTGAGTTTGGTGTGAGGATGCGTTTAACTTTGTAAAATAATATGAGAATGTTCCCTCCTTTTACTTTTTGAAGTAAATATTGTGAGATTTCAATATTATTTATTTTATAAGTATTTGAGAGAACTTACCAGTTTTCTTTTTTTTTTTTTTTTACCTGATATTTACTGATAGATTTTATTTATTTATTTATTTATTTATTTATTTATTTATTTATTTTTAAATATTAAATTTTATTTTTATATTCCCCCATACAATTGCAAACGCCCAATTCTGACCCCAATCCTTTCCCCCCCCCCCCAAAAAGTGTCTCTGGTTCATAGTTTTTTGTTGACTTTGATTTTCACTTTCTTATATTCATTTTCCTGGTCCCTTATTTAAGTTTTCTAGATTCCTGCTATGAGTGAGACCATCCGGTATTTTTCTTTTTCTTTTTGGCTTATTTCACTGAGCATGATCCCTTCCAGTGCCATCCATGTTGCTGCAAATTGCATGTGTTTATCTTTTTTGAATGCTGAGTAATATTCCATGGTATATATGTACCACATCTTCTTGATCCAGTCATCTATTTTTGGGCATTTGGTTGTTTCCAAAGCTTAGCTATTGTAAACAGTGCTGCTATAAACATAGGAGTGCAGGTGCTCTTTGGAATTGATGTTTCTGTGTCCTTTGGGTAAATACCTAGGAGTGGAATTGCTGGATCATATGGAAGCTCTATGTTTAGTAGGTCCAGAAATCTCCACACAGCTCTCCATAGTGGTTGGACCAGTTTGCACTCCCACCAACAGTGCACAAGAGTTCCTTTTTCTCCACATCCTCGCCAACATTTGTTGTTGCTAGTTTTTTTAATATGTGCCATTCTCACTGGTGTGAGATGGTATCTCATGGTAGTTTTGATTTGCATTTCCCTGATTACAAGTGATGTTGAACATTTTTCATATGTCTGTTGGCCATTTGCATTACCAGTTTTCTTAAGTCAATCAGATGAAGCCACCTGGTTATGGAGTTTTCTTTGTGGGAAGGATTTTGGTGAATGTTATTTTTAAAAAAGATACAGGACTGATTCTATTTTCTATTTATCTTGGTTGTTTTTGTATCATGGTATTTTTTAAATATCTTTTTTCATTTCATCTAAGTTGTCAAATTTATGGGTAAAATCCCTGTATTATCCTTTCCATGTCTGTAGGATCTGCAATAATGTCTCCTCTTTTATTTCTGAAATTGGTAATTTGTTTTCTGTTTTTTGTTTTCTGTTTTTTCCTTAAACAGTTTGCTAGGACTTTACCAGCATTATATATCACTTCAAAGAAACAAAATATTTTACTGATTTCTCTTGATACATCTATTTTTTATTGTTTTCTGTGTTTTGCTCAGTTTACTTTCTTTTTAATAGATATATATTATATAAATATATATAAATTAAATATAAATTAAATATTTATAATTTTTTATAAATTCATAAATATTCATAAGCTAAATATTTATATAATATATATCTTTAAATTAATTTTTATATATTTTGCATCATTGTTCATTTTTGTACAATGTTTGCTTTCTCCTCTCAGGTGTAGAGCCCGTAAAATTCCCAGCACCATATCCCCCTCTAACCATCACCACAGTCCCTTGTGCTCTTCCCTCCCCTGTTTTGCTCCCTTTCCCTCCCCCTTCCCTACAGAATGTCTCTAATTTATAGTTGTTTGTTAATCTTATTTTGTTTTTATTTATTATTGTTATTATGATTGCCTTACTTCTATTTACTTTTGGCTTAATTTATTCCTTTTCTAGATTTTTCAGTTGAAAAAATCAGATATTTGATTTTAAATTTTTTAATTTTTCCAATATAAACAATCAAAACTTTAAAAGTAGCTCAAGTGCTTTATTTGTATCCCATGGTTTTAAAATGTATTTTTTCTTATGATTCTCTTTAAAATATATATCATAATTTACATTGTGGTTTGTTCTTTGATACATGCCATATTTAAAAGACTTGGTTTAATTAGCAAACATTGTGAACTTTTAAATAATATAATTTATAATTTATTTAAATATTTATTTTTTATTTATACAATAGCTGGGGTACAGGCCAGAGGCGTGGGAGGGTGACAGAGGTGGTGGGGGGGAGTAGAACAGACAGATGGACCCAAAGCACTGCTGAGAGGAGCAGCAAGCGCGACAGGAGAGGTCTGCTGCGCCATGTGGGAATCTCTCTGGCGGTTCTGGAATGGAACCCATGATGTAGAGCCTGAGGACAGCCTCACAGCACTGTGCTCAACCCACTGTGCCCCCAGGGAGGCCCCTATAATTTATAATTTTTAATTCTAATTTAATTCTAATAATTTAATTTTATTATACTCCGAGAAAATACTCTGTATAATTTAAATGTATAGTATTTATTGATATACATTTATAGAAGTATAAAATTTGTTGAGTCTTATTTAACCTGTCAACAGATTATCAGTTTTGGTGAATATCCTTGGGTACTTGAAATGAATATTAAACTTTTGCTATTGGATATAATGTTTTGTACAGTTCAGTTCACTTAAATTCATTGGTAACATCCCTATAGAAATTTTCAGTGTACTTGTTTGATCAACTACTGGAGAGAAAATAAAAGTTGTTAGTTATAATTCTGTTTTCTCCCACGAGTTGTGTTAAGTTCTTTTTCATGTATTATGAAGGTCACTTGTCATGTACATATTCATTGAGGATTTGTCAATATAAAATGTCTTTCTTTATCTTTATAATATTCTTTGTCTTGAAATCTCTGCTTATAATATAGCAGTATCACCTTTGTTATTTTTATTCTATTGCTCACATATCTTTTTTTTAATCCTGTGTATTTAAAGTGTTTCTTACAGATAGCGTACAGTTTATGCTGTCTTAATTTTCTAGTCTAACATTAATAACATTTGGTAGTATAACTGACATTGTTTGGTTTATTTGCCATCATATTTATTTTCTATTTTCTAATTGTTAGTTTTTTCTGCTTTTGGATAAAGTGAGAAATTTTAATATTTCATCCACTTTTTTTTATGTCTAAATCTCTCAGTTTTAGGAACCTTTTGCACTTCCAGTAATCATCCTTCCATCTTTCCTATTTATGTCATACATTTTTCATCTCATATGTTGAAACCCCACAATATGATATGTTTTTTATTCCAATTGTCAAATGTTTAGGGAAATTAATAAGTAAGGAAAATGCATTTATATTGAATGTACCTATTTGCCATTTCTGAAGTTGACATGGGTTTCCCTCCTGTACAGTCTCCCTTTAGTCTGAAATAATTCCTTACACATTTCTTATTAACAGGTCAGTGCTGATGATCTCTCACCTTCATTTATCTAAAAGGATCTTTATTTTCCTTTCAGTTTTGAAGAGCATTTCCCCCCCCATATGTAATTCTAAGCTGATGCTTATCTTTTAGTATTTAAGATATTATTCCATTGTTTTTTGTCATTCTTACCTTTTTGTGTTCTCTGTAAGTCAGAGCCTTTTATTTTTTATTTTATTTATTTATTTATTTTAAAAAAGATTTATTTATTTATTTATACAAACACTGGGCACAGTCACAAGTGCAGAAGGGTGAGAGAATTCACCAGAGCCAAGGCAGGGAACAGAACAGGCAGACTGATGAAATACACTGCTGAGGGGAGCAGCGGGTGAGGCAGAAGAGGTCTGAGTGCCCTGTGGGACCCTTGCAGGCGGTCGGGGATCAAACCAGCAGTGCAGAGGCTGCAGGCAGCTTCACAGCCCAGCGCTCAACCGCTGTGCCACCAGGGAGACCCAAGTCAGAGCCTTTTAATTTTGGTTTCTTAAAAGATTTTTTCTTCTTTATCATCACTATCTACCAATGCATTATAATGTTCATTGATGTGGCTTTCATTTGATTTTGTTGGAATTTCATTGAACTTCTTGAGTCTGTAGATTTATAATTTTTACTGAAATTTGAAAAAAATTAGTCATGTCCTTATCTCTTCAAATATTTTTATTTGCATTATTTTTCTCTCATTTCCTCATAGGACTCCAGTTTCAGTTATTTTAGAATATTTGAGGTTGAATCACACGTCACTGAGGCTCTTTTTATCACCCATGATAACAAAACCATGTAGAAAATTCAGTGGATGCTTAGAATTTAATTGCATGGATGTGTAGTGATCTATTTATTGTGGTTGGCAGCTTCTCTCATAGATCCCTAAATACTTCTGCCTCCTGGTAATCACACTTTTATGGAATTGCTTTCTTTTGAGTGTGGGCTGGACTTAGCAATTTGTTTCCAATGAGTAGAATATAGCAAAATTAATGGGAAGTCATTCTATGATTAGGTTCCAAAAGACTCTAGAACTTTCTCTGTTCATCACGACAAGGCAAGTTGTAACATGGAGAGGTCTAAATGGCAATAAACGGAGGGAAAGCTCTCTGTCCAGGAGCCTGCAAGGAACAGAGTTTTGCCAACAACTGTGTGAATGAGCTTGAACACAACCCTCTCCCAGTTGATGTTTTAGAGAAAACCTCAGCCTCACCTGTCACCTGTCACTAGTCTTGTGAGAGACTCTGGTTTAGAGCACATGGGAGAGGCCTGGCTAGAAATCACAGACATGGTGTTGTAGGTGAAGTATTGGAATAATTCGTTACATAACAATTAGATAACTAGCACACTTTCCTAGCTGATATTTTTGGACATGGCTCCTTACTTGTTTATTTGCTGTTATAAATAATGCTGCGCTAAATAGCCTTGGGCATATAACTTCATCTTCAGAAATGAATTTCTATAAGTGGAACTGATGAGTCAAAAGGTAGAGCTCATTTTAGTAGTGTCTGTAATAAAATTTAGAATGATAAAGAAAAGATTTACGTGGCCCTTGGATAAAGATGACGTGCAAATTTATGAACTGTTTCTTATTTTTTAACAAAGGCTTAAAAGTAGTTCCATGGGGAAGGATAATGTATTTTGCCACATGGTACTGGAGTGTTGGGGGCATCCATAGGTAAGAAGATAAAATTCAACCTGCACTGTACAACTTTTCAAAATTTAACAAGAAATACACAAATTTATAAAAATTAACTCAAAATGGATCTTAGATTTAAAACATAAAACGGTGACAGGTAAGGGAAAAATATAAAACAAAAATAACTTTAGATTTGGGGTTAGGAAAGAGTACTTAGACTCGATACTAAAAGCCCAATCTATAAAAGAAAAATACTAATCAACTGACCTCACTAAAGTTAAAAACATTTCCTTTGTGAAAGTCTAGGTAAAGCAGATGAAAGACAAGCCACCAACTGAGAGGAAAGGTTTGAAAACCATATATCCAATAGAGGATCAGTAGCTAGAATATATAAAGACCACTCAACACTCAATATTAAAAAAAAAAAATCAAATTAGAGAACAAGCAAACAACACAGGTTTTTCAATGAAGATGATATGCAGATGTCAAATGAAGAGATATGCAGAATTATGAATCATCAAAGAATGCAAATGAAAGCCATAGTGAGTATTACAGATGGATCAGAATGGTGAAAATAAAAATAAAAACAGTGATGTTATCAAATACTGGGAAGGATGCAGAGAGACAGAATCACTGATATACTGTTGGTGGAAATATAAAAATGATACAACCCCTACTGAAACAGTTTGACAGTTTCTTATAAAACAAGGCATGAAATTGCTGTGAGACCCCAAAATTTACTCATGGACACATATCTCAGAGAAATGATAATCTCTATTCACCCATATACTTGAGTGTGAATGTTTAGAGTGGCTTTATTCACAATAGCCCCAAACTAGATAGAGCTCAGATACACTTTAGCAGGTGAGTGATTAAACTGTGGTACGTATAGGTGTGAAATATTACTCAGCAATGAAAAAGGGACAACTACTGAAACATGCGATAATTCAAATCAATCTCCAGGGAATGTTCTTGAGTAGACATAACCCAAACTTCAAATGCTGTATACCATATAATTCTTTTATAACATTTTTCAAATAACAAAATTTTATAAATAGATGATGACAGTGGTTAGGGACAAGGATTGTGAGTGGGAGGGAGGAAGGTATGATTGTAAAACTGCAATACTAGGGTCTTATCTGCGGTGGTAGATATGTGACCCTCTACCTGTGATTAATTGTGCAGAACTAAATACATGCACACACACAAATGAGCACCACTAACATGGGGACATCTGAATGAGATCACTGCATTATGCCAATGTCAATACCTTAGTTGTGCTGTGGTACTAGAGTTTTGCAAAAGGTTACCATGGTGGAAACTAGGGAGAGAGTACAGAGGATCTCTCTGTGATTGCTTTCAAATAAATGTGAATTTATCATTATTTCAATTTTAAAATGAAATGAACATTTAATAATTTTAAATATATTGACAAATTTTACTCTAAGAAGAGCACAATGATTTATAATTCTATTCACTATATAAATAAATTAGTTAAGCAGCACTGCATACTTACAGCTCTGTAAATTCTTGGCCCCCATGTCAATATGATAGGAAATTCTTTTCTTTTTTTTTTAAATTTTTTTAAAGATTTATTTATTTATTTATACAGGCACTGGGTACAGTCAGAGGCACGGGAGGGTGAGAGAATTCACCAGAGCCAGAGCGGAGAGTAGAATAGGCAGAGTGACGAAGTACACTGCTGAGGGGAGCAGTGGGCGGCAGGAGAGGTCTGCGCGCCATGTGGGACCCTCGCCTGGGGGCTGGGGATCGAACCGGCACTGCAGAGGCTGTGGGCAGCTTCGCAACCCAGCGCTCAACCGCTGCGCCACCGGGGAGGCCCCATGTTAGGAAATTCTATGCAACCAATGTTAACCAGGATGTAGAGAGTTGTTTTATAACGATAAACATTTCACTTCATCAGGAAAATGTAAGAATTACAAGATTCTTATATAATTAATTCTTAATTCTTTGTACAATATAGCACGGACATATACTAAGTAAAAACCTATGAAAATAATATGGGATTTTTCCCCTCAGAATCTAACAGATCAGGCAGAGAAGAGTAGAGAAAATTTTAAAACACTACCCACAAGTTTGACTCTATGTTTAAATCTAAATCTATATATATATGCACTTATATATTTGTGTCAAATAATAAAAGTACACATTTTTCAAACACTTGTGAGATATTAAGAACTAAACACACACACACACACACACACATACATACACAAATGTGGCTTTAGAAACCCTAAGAATAGAAATAAATCAAACCATCAGACCACAATATAGCAGAAGCAGAATAAAGAAAATGTTAGGCAAAAAGTGCCATTGAATTGAAATTGCGTACCATCTTTCTGAGCACTTATGTACTACAGAAGATCTAACTTCTGTGCATCATGTGTGAACACAACCTGTTGGTCAATGATTGGTCATTCAATTAAAGAGACTGGAAAACGAAAGCAAAAAGCAAAGCTGTGGTTGATGCAAAAACAGCCTCAAATTCCTCTACTGCACGAATCCAGGCTCTCAGGTGGGGCCCTTATCACTCCCACTCTGCTCTTGGCCACAGGACTTGAGTTAGCTGAAGGCTCCTGCCTTCAGGAAAAAGGTAGGGGACTTTATGTGAGCATGGGTCTCACCTCTTGCCGTGACACCATATGAAGGAATCAGGCTGGGCGATTAGAACTACGTGGCCCAGTCACCCTAGTCCCACTACAAGCAGCCTGCCAGCTACCAGTGGTGTCCTCCAGGCCATCCTAGCCCCTCCGCCACCCACCAACCCAGCAGCAGAGGGTCATGGGGGCTTGTCAGCCCAGCCTTGACCAGCCGAGTCAGCCAGAAGCAGGGACCCTGGTAAATCTGCAGAATAATGAACTCAGTTAAGGGTGGTTGTGGCTCAATTTTGGGGTGGTTTGTGACCCAGCAAAAGCTGTGAAACCACAAGTTAAGAAAAAGAGGCAGCTGTCACACAAAAAGTCATCATTTGTGTCGTTGATATTCTTCATCTGTGCTATGGAAACAAGCACCCGGTAAACCATCTTTAATCACCTAACTGGGGCTACAGAAGCCAGAGTCGGGGTGGCAGCAAGAAAAACCCCTAGCCTGGGGGCTCCCTATCGCCTCTTCCCTCTGCCCAAGGGCACAGCATTCACTCTGGTGGTCTCATGGTCTGTTTTCCATAGCAAGTAATGGGTCACTTATCTGAATCAGGAACTCCAACCTGGGGCTGCTCAGAGGCCTCGCATGCTGGCTGTCAGGGCAGGGGGCTCTGTGACTTTGTGCAGCAAGGGCCAGGTCATGGCAGCTGCCTGTGGGAGGAGTTGAGTTGCAACAAGTCAGTTCTCCAGCCCACGTGGTTCTTGGCAGGCTCTCAACACAGAAGTGGGTGCACGTGCACACTTTGTAGATGTTGCATGCACATAAGGTGTGTGGAGGCTGGTGCGTGTAGGATCACCCTATGGGCAATTCTTCCCAGGCCTGGAACAGAAGTGTGCAGCAGAACTAGAGTCATTTGCGGACGGGGTTGCTGAGCCGGCTGGCTTAGTCTCAAGCCATCTGAGCGGAAGTCAAGGATTTCTGTGGGGACTCGTTCTTCCACAGGTGTTCCTGCAGCATCATAAACAAGATGGAAGGGACAAGCTACATCTGTCTGTTTGCAATAAAAAAAAACCCTTAAGAACAGACAAGATGGTGCAGAGGCACCACATCTGTCGCAGTGGGACCAGCGGCCGCCAGCAGTTTTTATTTGACTTTGTTTGTGCAGTTGAGAGCAGGTCTGGTGGGAGGGGACAGCACTGGCCTGAGTGCCGCAGCACAGTGACAGCTAGGCAAGCTGGCCCTGCAGGAGCAGGCGCTGTCCCGCCCTGTCCATCGGGGCTGCTGACACTCCCTGCTGGTGATGATCAGGGCACATCCCCACGCCTTCAGGCCTTTAGGCCATTACACATATTTAAGAGTTCCTTAGCTTTGAGCTGAATTTATTTTTGTCCCACAAGACTGCTAAGGGCCAGGCCCATGGCCCCGGAATCTGAAAGAATGACGGGACATGCAAAAATCCAGAATAAAACTCTCCTCCAAAAATGGCAGTTGAAGTGTAAGTTGGAGTTAATATGTCTACTTTCTTGATTTGAGGATCTGGAAGTTTGGGATCAGTCCTTGGAATCTGTGTTTTCATGTGAGGTTGAAGATCCCTTGTCCCATCTTCACCACCATGCCACCCCTAAATGCCACGCTCAGGGATGCAGGGTGTCAGCTTGTTTCATTTTCAAAGCAGAAGCAGTCTGGAGCTCCAAAGCCCTCAAGTTGTTCACTCTCAGTAACTTACTGGTCAGTGAATCCAATTCCAGAAAATTTCCAAGTATTCCTCTGAATGGCCAGTCTCTCTTGCAAGGTCTTTGGACACTTACTTGCAAGATCTGTTTGTGTTTCTCTTTGGCACTGGGGTTCAAAGGGATGATCACATGGCGACCCATGTGGCCACTTGGTAATTTTTTGAGACATTTTTGACTTTGAGTTAAAAAACTTAGACATCGAGATGGGAAGTTGATAAAAATAAATAAAAAGATAATACAAAGACAAAAATAAAAATCTAGGGCTTCCTTGGTGGTGCAAGGGGTTAAGCACAGCACTATGAAGCTATCTGCAGACTCTGTGGCATGAGTTCAATCCCCATCTGGCCAGGGATTGAACCACCACACCCAGAAGTCCTCTCCTGTCTCGCCTGCTGCTCCCCTCAGCAGTGTATTTCAGTAGATCTGCCTGTTTTTTTTCCCCTCTCTGTCTCTGATGAATCCTCTCACCTCTGCACCTCTGGCCTGTACCCCTGTACTTGTATGCATAAATAAATAAATCTTAAAAAAAAAAAGAAAGAAGAATATAGAATTTCACCAGGCAGGTTGGGGGAGGGGGGGACAGGCTGCTGTCACCTTGTCTGGGGCGTGTTCACGCAGCCTTACCTGTCCCAGGATCCGCCCACCTGCCCTTAGCAAAGAACGGTCTCTGACTTCTAGGTTCTGTTATCCAGGCTGACAAGTGGCTCCAGGCTCCTCCTCCAGCTTCCATCCAACCCGGTGGCTCTGGGAAGCTGGTAAATCTTCTCTCACCTGCCCAGCTTCCTGCTGCCCCTTCCATTCTGCTTTTTTACAGAGGTTGTTGCTCCTGGCAGGGACAGGATATCCCTCCCAAATGGCAGCAGGTGGTTCCTGGTGTCACCTTTGCCCAGGAGAAGAGGAAAGGCACCACCTTGCTTAGCTTTGAGCTGAATTTATTTTTGTTTGCCAAGACTGCTGAAGTCCACGCCCATGATGCCTATCTAAAAATCTAACCATATCAAAAGAAAACCTTTGCTCTATAAACGAGATTAGCTATCTCCCAATTTCGGTGTATAAATTGGCTCTCAATTTAGACTTCCTCCTCTGCAGTAGTCCTTCATTACAAACCATCATTGCGTCAGGATAACATTGGGAAAAAGAAAAGCAACACAACAAAATACTTAATTTCATTAATCTGTTTAGCAATACCAATATAATGAGGCATAATATTGATTTTCTTACTTAGGATTTAAAATCTCTACTTCTTTCCACAGAATTAAATGCTTCAAACTGATATTCCACCTCTTTACAGTCGCATCTTTAATTTAGTTGTTATAATTAGGCATTAACGGGTGTCAGTAGGATAGCCAGTTAGAGACCATTCTGTTCTGCTTGTCTTGATTATCACAGTTTAGATGTAAAGTAAATTAGAATGAAAGACTATACAGTCCAATTACAGATAAAAGCAGCAAACGGCACAGTTGTAATTAGATGCCAGGACTATTTTTCTTAGATTTTGTATCTCTAAGGACCCTTCCTGTAGCTACTTGGCTGAAGATTTCACAATGGATCGGTGCTGTTGCGGCCATATTGTCTCTTCCCAAACTTGACCTTCTGGCTGGGTTTTCTTCAGTGGGCGCCCAGAAGGACTGGCTGGAGCTGTTCTCCCTTGCGGCCAGGGGTCTGCAGGCGTGCCTGTTTCCCCCTGCCTGGGGAGCTCAGGTAATAGGTGGAGACAGGTGCAAGGGTCAGTTTCTTTTGAGTCTGTCTGCTCCGGCCCCCTGTCCCCACCTTATTTTCTCCCTCCTCCTCTACCTCACTGATGTCAAAGGTTGGGCAGTCACCCTGCCTTTTGGGCCCAGAGTGGTGACCGAATCCATGTTTGCAACCATGGTGACCATGGTGTAGAATTTTCCAGAAGTGGGGCTATGCTACGTGTTGCTCTGTAAATGCTGCTCATCTTTGAGCAGAGTAGGCTGACCAGGGACAGCGAGCGTGGCCACCGAGGAGTGCTTTTTTCACACGTGTAAGTATTCAGGGACAGCCCGCCTCCAGACATGGGGCTGGACAACGCGTTCCCGAGACACACCTGCTGGAGTTGGGGGCTCAAGGCCTGGAGAATGTGGGTGGCCGGGGAGTAGATGATTTAGAAGGAACAGAGCCGGCACCATCCCACATGAGAACTGAGATATCCCTGGCCTCTGAGGCTGAATTGTGATGTCTGAATTGTTTTGAAGGACAAGCAGCAACTAGGTGGGTGAAGTAGCAGGGAGCAATTTCCAGAAGGATTATCATTTACTTCAAAGGCATGGAGGTGGTCTCAGGTGGCTAGAGTGTGGGGACAATGAAGTTGGTGGGAAGAGTAGGCAGGGCCATGCCCTGAAGGAGCTCAGGAGTCAAACTAATGGAGAGGGCTGAGTTAGGGTCCTTGTCTTGGCAAAAGTCCACTTCCATACACCGGAAGTGTCCTCCAGCCGTTCCTGTTGAGGCCTGGCATAGACAGGTATCCCTGGCTCCATTTTTGTACTATTACTTTGAATTCACTCCTAGGGGAGCCCGGTGGAAAGACCCCTGGGCTTCAATGCCTTGGGCTGTCTGAGGGACCCACATTCCCTTGATGATTCACTTTGTCAGCAGCATGGAGTGCTGCAGGGAATAGTCATTGCCAGGATCTAAGTGGTTAATGAATACCGGCTAACTCTCTTTTTGAGGAGAGCAGAACCCAATACCATTGCTACTTCCAACCATTGAGGGATCCAGATTCCAGGGCTGGTGGGGAAATTTCTAGCTATCAGAGCCAGCCAAGATGACATAGGCTGATAATTGTGAGTTTCCCCTCACTGAACATAAGACGTGACCTGGATGAACCTTGCCAAGGACCCAGATGATGAAAGGGGGGAGATGACTGGAACAGCCTCTTCTGGACACAGGTGCAGAAACTCAGGCTCCTCAGCCCCCCACATTCACTGCAAGTCAGGACCACCAGCCGCCCCACCCGCGGGAGCCCAGCTCCACCCTCTTGCCCTCATGCCTCCTCGGGTTTCCTGGTTGTCGCTCTTCCATTACACGAGGGGCCTGGGGCCTTCTGGACCTTCTCCAGGCAGCCCCCCAGCAGTCCATGCTTCCCTCAAGACATAGTCCCAGCCATTCATCCTCCCTATTTTCTTACTCTGAAATTTGCTGGCGTGTCTCCATGCAAATTTAGGCTGTAGACTCTTCCACTCCCTTGATGCTAACGGGAATCCAGGATAAATGTGCTTAAGTCAAGCAGTTTCAAGTGCTCAGCAAATGAGAAGGAATGTTTCTGAACAGTTTGAATAGTGTGGTGACGTGGTCTCCAGCCAGAAGACTGGTGTTCCGGGAGGGAGGAGGCGGGTTGGGGGTTGGGGGGACCACTTGATGGGGAAGGTAGGCCCTGGGTCAAGTCTGATCTTCCCTTACGTAGGTGTCAGGCCCACGCGCCTCTGATGGCAAGCCCTTGCACAAGCTGAGTGGACTCTAGGGTTTAAAGAGAAGTGGTTTTTGTGCAGAGACCAGTTTCCCCAGCGGCAGTCTCCCACAGAAGCTGAAATCTGGGCCCAACACTGAAGACTCATTGACAAAATGAAATGTTGCTTTCCAACTTGGTCCTTACCAGCAGCTCTCAGGGGTAATTGGTCTCTATGATCTGAGCCATGGGACTCATGAAAAATGAAATTCCTCTTCTGTATTCAGTCAACAAGGGATCTGGGCCATCATGGCTGTGACCTCTGCGGACTGTCAATTCGCCTTCCCCCGGGTCCATATCGGTATCATCAAGTGCTTGTCCTCCTTTCTAACACTATCCTTCACAGCAAAAACACCACCACCATAGTATCCTGGTGTCTATGCCTGGAGACATCTTCAAAGTGGGTTGATCCCATCTGGGAGAGTAGGATGAGCTGGAAAAATGTCCTCTTGGAGCTCTTGGAGGACTAAGATATACTACGTGACCTGACAACTGTCACACTCTGCCCCAGGAAGGAGGCAGGAAGTCACCTGGGCTGGTGCTGTGAAACCTACATCTCACCTCCCACCCCCACCTAGTATGCCAGTATGCACCAGTGTATACACACACACACACACACACACACACACACTCACAGTAGCTAACAAAAGCCAAAACTAAGATGGAAACCCTTTTCCTTGCAAATGTTCAAGGAGGAACCCACTGCTAATTTAGGAAGATTCCTTTTTCCATGATGAATTAATTTCCTAGAGATCATTTAAGGTGTGATCCAAGCATATATTTTCTTTGGCGACCAAACGAATCTGACCTCTTACTAATTTTGCCTACAATTAGTTTGGTGTAATTACCGCCACTTACAATTCAGTCTGCTTTCACTAAAAAAAATTATTGTTCATGAGGTCATAAAACTCTTTAAAAATTGCTTAATGAAAAATAGAGCCTTGGGAATGTCGCATAAGATAAGCCTGGCCATTAAATCCAGGACTTCTTGTGAGTGCAAAGCAGTGGCTTGTGCTTGTGTGTGTGTGTGTGTGTGTGTGTGTGTGTGTGTAGCAGTGTTTGGGAGGAAGCCCTCTGTATATCTGCCATCTGTGACCTCTGTGTGTGCTTTGTTGTCCGGCAGGACCTGAGATATCAGCTTGATGGGCTCCGTCCTTCTCTCCTGCTTTACTCTTGATGGGCCAGAATGATGTGTATCTGGCCAGAGTGAAGACGCAGTGAGGGAGCAGAAGAGAGGGATGGATGGCTGCCTCCAAGGCAATTCATCCTTCTCAGGTAGATGCTGTCTGAGCTAGGGCTGCTCTGCCTTGTCCTCTTGATGGTGCCCTCACAGTCCAGAGGGGCAATGGACAGGCTCACTTCCCCACGGCAGGCCTCCTGTGGCCATCCCTGATCCAAGGACAGGCCATCCTCAGGCATCTCAAATGGACCCCCTACGCCCCCCTTGCTCACTCTCCTCTTTCCCTTCATTAGTGGGCTGGAGAAAAATGAAACCAACGATCCTTGGGATTTCTCTCCAGCAGAGCCTGTCCTGACGGAAGCGCCAGCCAACTGTCTAGTATTCAGGGAGTGCGCACACAGGAGATGGTGTGATGTGCGTGTCCTCACATTCTGGTGTGCACACAATGTTCTCATGTCCTGGTGCACACACATGTTGTGTTCAGGTGCATAAACATCTTCATGCTCCAGCAGTACACACACACGTTCCCATGTTCAAGGTGCACACACATATGTCCCCATGTTCTTCACACAGTTCTTGTGTGCATAAATAAATAAAAATAAACCTTTAAACAAAATAATAATTAATAGCAGCCTCATTGCTAGTGAACCAGTGTAGCCGCCAGCACGCAACTCAACCTGGGGGTCGAAATCCAGCGTCCGACTTGCACCTCGCATTCTGGCAGCTAAAGGACACAGAGTTATCATGTGTGAGTAATGCTTCTTATATTTTTTAAATGTCTGGCCTTCGGTTTTGTTATCACCTGCGGGATATTTAAAAGGGAAGGGGTAGTTGGTCAAGATAACCAACTCAAGTCTGCCTAAATTAAAGGAAGAATTCCTGCCTGCCCGGCCCCATATTGTTCCAAGACTCTCGGGGAAATATAATTTTATTGGCTATGGAATTCACAAGTGTATGGTGGGAGGAAAACTCGCCAGTCCAGAAAGCTGGCAGTGTCACCTGATGACCAGAGTGCCGCAGAACCAGCGCACAGTGTGGGTCATGATAAATGGATTTCTTTTGTTTATGTAACTTAAACCTGGACTTCTCTCCAAGGTAGTGCCTTCCAAATTGTCTTTAGGAAAAAATTAGTTCTCTAGGTGCAATGTTCACTTCCCTTAAGGAAACAGCATTTTTTGTTAAGTGGAATTTGTTTCCAGAAATTAGAACTGGGATTTTGTTAAACTGTGCTGAAATACTGCTTCAATTCTCATGTAAAGTGCTCATTTAGAAAGAACATGTTTTGTGAAATGAGACATGCATGAATCAAAAGATGGAATCAATGGAGTTAGTGATTCAACAGTCATTAGGAAGTGAACTTTGTGGGGTTTTAAATCATCACCGACCTTACTTTTGTTTAGAAGGAGATAAAATAGCCTCTGTCGTGTTCTGCTGGCGTGGCGAGGGCGGGAGGACAGCAGAGTGCTGGTTTCACCCTTCCGCTGGAAATTCCTGACTTGTTCCTGGGACCGCAAGTGACACCAAACAAGGGCTTGATCAGGCACTCTTGGGGGTCACTGGTCCAGCGTTTTTCAGTTTGTTCCTAGACAGCCAGCAATTATTGACCAATGCCTCATCTGCAAAGGATGGATGCGTTCCTGCATCAGAGAATAGGCCTCGAGGGAGAGACAGCCTTCGGCACAGGAATAGACCAGAAGCCCCTCCTCAGCAATTAGGGACATGTTTGTGCGCCTGGTATTTTTCCAGTTTGTCCTTGGACAGCAAACTCATGAGCTCAACTTCTCGTGCTAAATGAGGCAGCTACTGGGAAGAGTCATGACTCTCTTTTTGCAAAGAAACAGAAAAATACGCCATGACTTTTTCAACATGCCAATAAAAGCTCTTCCCTGCCCAAGTCACTTGGGTTGCTCAGATCGCTGGACTTGACTGGCTAAGTGTCTGCCCATGTGAAAAATCACAGGAGTGGGCATCAGGAGGTATGGTCAGGGGAGTAGCTTGCTCCCTCTTCCACCCTTTTACCTGAGTGGCCCCCACCTTCCTTTAGCTAGAGAGCCAGGGTGTTCTGAGCCGAAGCAGAAGTGACCTGGACTTCAGCTGGTATTTCTGGAGCTTGGTCCTGAGGGGGTCCTTGGCCTTGCCTTGCGTGCCCTCATCAGTGGGACTGGACTGTGGAGTTGGGTTTCCCCAGGTGCCGAAAGCCTCAGCATGTCGGTACTTTTCCTGTTCATTGGCCTTCAGCATATGCAAACCACCGCAGGGGTGCTGAGCAGAGGCCTCTGAGCCCCCCGAGTCCCTGTTATTATGGTAGACTTAAGAGTAGTAAATAAAAGGAACAAACGAAATAAAAACACAAAATGAAAAAATAATTAAAACAATAACTATTCCATTCATTCTGAGCACATCACCCAAGATTGCATTAGAAAAAACTACAATAAAAACATGCTTTTAATCTGATAGTAAAAAAGCCCAATAAAATAAAAATGAGCTCCATTAATGAAAATAATGACTCTTACCCCAGCCAGTTAAAATGCTGAGCTTATGTGTTTTGGGGTTTGGGGGAGCTGAGGAGCATTTTTTTTCCCACAGCTGGTGATAGATTTGCTTTTGTTACATACTGGAGATGGCCCCAGCTAATTAGTATTGCTCAATAAGGATCTTACCTTTTGTATGAAACCCGAAGAAATTGTGTAGGAAGACAACCAATTCCTGGGGAAATGGGAGAGAGGAGCACTGTGCTCTATTTAAGAGCTGGACTTCAGAAAGGAAGTCAAATATGTAGCTGTGTGTGTATGTTTCTCTTTCGCTTTCTTTTTCTCTCTTAACCTTCCTCTCCCTTCCTCTCCCCTCCTCCTCATTACTTCAATTTGCTTTTGCTCCTTTTAGGAAATGACTTTAATTTTCTTGTAGATGACAGGTAAAGCCCACCTCAGACTCATTTTGGGTGAAATGGAGGTATAAATAGATAAGTCCACAATAATAGGAGACCTCAGCAAGGCCCTTTCTTTCCACTTTTACTGGAAAAATTGCTCGAGGAGATAAAGACTTCCTCTTGAGCTGTACACGCGCCATCTTGGATGGCCTTCCTCACAGACCTTTCTCCTGGAGCTCTTCCTCATTCCTTTCTAGCATATTACGAGCTGTCATTGGTTGTTATTTATATATTTACTTGCTTAATTCTGAATCCGTTGACTCTAGCTGCAAGAGAAGAAATGACACCATCTGCGGCCCACATCTTGACCTCTAAACACTTTATTGAGAGGAGACCTCACCAAACCTAGGATGCAACTCATTCCAAGAAACTCTGACCATTTAATCAACTCCTGTGCTGCCCTCCCAGGGCTCCATGCTACTAGTACAAGCACTTATTTGTTCAAATGAATATTAACATTGTAATTTAGTACCTAATTATGCTTCTCTAGTCATAACTGGAAATGTGGTATTAAAATCCTTACATGGTCTTTGACTATCAGCATGTACCTTTGTCAATATCCTGGAATTGCTGGAGATTTCTTTAATGTACAATCTGTGTGCTCATCTCTCTCCCTGTCGCTGATCCTCCCTTGTCACTTGCAGATTTACTCTCTATTTCTGCAGGTTGTGTAGGGCCCGCTTGAATAAAATAGCCTGTTTAGAGTTCAGCTCCATCCTGAGGAAGTGTGTGTATAGATGGTTTTCCAAATCACTTCATCTTTTTGCTAATGTTAGTACTAGCCACAGAGCATAAGATTGTAGGATTCCACCTTGGGGAAACCTGTCAGCCTTCAAATGTCCTGCCTGACAAATAGTAGGTGGTCAACAAAGTTTTCTTTAATCAATGCTCCTGTCTTGGGCCTCCCTGTTTGCGCAAGCGGTTAAGACGCAACCTATGAAGCTATCCGCAGCCACTGAAGCACAAGTTGGATCCCTGGCCAGGGAGCTGCCCACATGGGGCAGCAGACCTCTCCTGTCTTGCCTGCTGCTCAATCCCTCAATCCCTCAATCTACCTGTTCTATTCCCCACTCTGTCTCCAGTGAATCCTCTCACCCCCGCTACTCTGGCCTATATTCCAGTTCTTATATGCATAAATAAATAAATCCTTTAAAAAAAAATGCTCCTGTCTTGTGTCCTCTCTCTAGGTCAGTGGGCTTTAGTCCTGGCTGCATATAAGGAAATGTGTATCTTGTAATAAATCCTCATGCCTGGTCTCACATAAGAACAATGATATCCAGGCCCAGGGATGGGGCTTCCAGATGGTTCCAACAGGAGGGGAGAATGGAGATCACTCTTCTGGGTACAGTTCTAGGTCAACATATGTTTGATTTAGAGCCACTGACCCCCATATGATGACCCCAGTTTCAATGTATAGCAGCCATGGGTAAAAGATAGAAAACTTAGTTTCTCTTTTGAGCTTTTCTTAATCTGCTGTGAACTGACTCATCATACCTGGTGGTGGTTGCGGGGAGGGGGCATTGGATATAGGTTTTATATTGTAAACTACTTTTGAAAAGTGATTGATTCATTTCAAAACAACAACAACTGTCCTCATAGGAATTATTTGTATCTGAAATGACATTTGCTGTTCTAACCTGTAAGTGTTTTGTGCAAGTTGTCCCCTAAAGGAAAATTCCCCTGTTTACAGGATTGGGTGGATGTTTGCACAGGATGCAGACAACACATAGCCAAGAGTCCTGCTCATAAGAATCATGGAGGGCTTTAGGGTTTCTGTTTTTGAAACATCTATTAGCAATTGGGGAATGTCAGAAAGTCACCATCTAAGAAAACGTGCGTTTCCTGACAATTCCGGCATATTGCAAATGAGACTTATGGCCCCTAAAAGAACCAAATATGGAGGATCGTGGTACCCCGAGATCTTCATGCCCACATCCTCAGATGCCTCACACAGCCCTCTTGGCACTGAACACAGGCTGTTTGTCTCTATGCAGCAGCTTAGTTCCAGGTCATGTCAGGGAAACCTCAGAGGAAGGTTTGGGTTAAACATTCCATGTATAAGTCTTTGTACAGCTTAACTCCAAGGCCATGTGTCAGAAACACCCAGGGAGTAACCCCACATTGTAGTCTTGCACCTGATCTCTGGAGATTCTCATTCTGAGTCCCTCCAATGACCAGTTAACCTGACTCCCAGGAACCCTTGCTGGAGTAGGACAGGGACGAGAGGATCTGGCTGGCTGGGCTATGTGGGCATTCACCTTGGCCTCTGGTTTGTCCAACTGGGCTTCCAGGGCTGGAGAATGTCACCCAGGTGTCTCAAGGGTCTCCAGGTTGGGGGTCAAGGATGTTGTCTTCATTACCCGCTTCTACTTCTCAGACATGTTGGGATCGTGAGTTAAATCTTCAGTAGACAACAATGCCAAAAACCTGGCTCATGGTCACAGGTGACCACCTAGGTTAACATCTCTCTCAAGGGCATCCCTGGTAGCCCAGAGTGGGTAGGACATTGACACCATCCTCACTACTGGAAGGAAAGGACACTGTAAGAAAGAAAAATGAACAGAAAATAAAATAATACTGACCACACAATCTCTGGAGCCCAACTGGGTTGTGGACATGATGCCTTGGGGAGGTCACCCTCCCTGGGGAGGGGCGCCATCTTCCTTGTGAATGACAGTCAATGGGACTTTCACATGGGTCTTTATCTGAGCACCATGACTTGCACTTGAAGGTCAGTGTGGACCTTCAATCTTGAGTTTTGGGAGGAAATACCCACCTTCCATCTCCCACCTCGATTCTTATTTGTTCTTGTAGGAACCTTTTCCCCTCAGTTAAAGTGGGGTGGAAGAAAGGACCACTGGGTTCTATAGCTAAATAGTGACCACATCACATCACTGTTGTTCTGTCTCAAAATTTCAAGCTTCTAAGAATTCTGTGATTTTGGGGTTAATATTCTCTGCTGAGCTGACAGAGAAAGCCAAGAATCAGAAGCATGCTAAGTGCTATACGGCTCCCTTAGAAAGATGGTCTTCTTCACTCTCGGCACCAGTTACCCTTAAAGAACAAGGTCTTTAATCTCAGCTGGTGGCAGTCATCTGGATGTGTTGTGAGCCCTGAATGTGGGGTGTCTCTTCTCACCATCTGGACATCTGATTGCTGACACTCCACCCAAACTCATAATGTAATGTGGAGTCTCTTAAAGACAGGCAAATAACAAAAACAAAATTCTTTGTTATTATTGTGGTATAATATCATGGTAAAATGTTTTGGAAGACAAAGAAAATGAAAATTACCATTTCCCATTACTATACACTAAGACAATATTCCAACCACTTATTTGATGCACATGTATAATAAACATTCTTTTTTGAAAAACAGGATTATATTATATGTGGTAATTTGTGATAACTTTCACTGAAAAATGTATCTTGAGCAACTTTCACTGACAAATGTTGTGCTAATAAGTCATTTTTAGAGTTTGCCTGGTATTTATATGAATGAATCAATTTAATCAGTTTCTCCACATTGGGTATTAAGATTGCTACCATATTTACATTTTTGTCTAATTAAAAATATCATAAAAGTTAAATATTTGCATATATCTGTGATTACTTACTTAGGATAAATTTCTAAAGTATCTGAGTATTCTTTTGATGGGTTTCAATCTGGAAGGATTAGTCAACGTTAAGAATGTTCTGTCAAGAGCTGGCATGGTTAATCCTTCCTGTGACTCCCCACCGGCTGGTGCAGGAAAACATATGACAGTCAGGAGCTAAGTAACTCCCCAGGGACATTAACTGTGCAAGATGCAAGGTCCATCCTGGAGGAGACAATCTGTGTTTTCAACACCTAATTGGGCGCCTCTACGCCAGCTGCTCTGCTCTGATGCTCACAGGTACCTCTAAAGGACAACAGGAAGCACCCCCATTTCTTGAGTTGCTTCTTGGTGCCTCCTTCTCCCACACATTAGACTGGGAGAGATCCCCAGTATTTGTCCCTGGCTACTGCTGCCCCCACGGATGTTGGTGCTGGTGACAACTGGGTGGTAACCTAATGGGAAAGGTTGCAGGGGTCTCTGGGGCAAACCTGGCCTCATTGATGAGCCCTTGTCACCCTCACAGAGATTTGCTTGGTGGTTAAGTGGGTACTGCCAGCCCTGGGCAGTTGTCACATATTGTAGCTTCAGGAAAATTGTAGATAACCAGGATTTGCGTGACCCAAGAGGCTGTGGTGCTTCCAGGCACTCTGTGTTCACTAGCCAAAGACCACCATAGTGCAAGTGTGACCAGATCAAAGTACAGCATGGGGATACACCGTGGGGGATATGGGCAGCTGAGGAGAGGGAGTCAGGAGGGGCTTTTTATAGAGTTTGAACTGCTTGATTGACATTGGACATGGTTGTTCTAGAAGAAATCAAGGGTTTGCTTGGGTTGGGCACTATTGGGAAGTGGGGCAATCCTATGGCTGGCATCTTAATTTTCATCTAGGAGGGAGGAGATATGGAGTGGGGCTACAAATCAGTGATGAACCATTACTCCATCTGATTTGTTACCACTTAGACAATCCCTTCAGGTTCCATCTATGTTGTCATGAAAGGCAAGCTTTCATCTTTTGTTTTTATAGCTCAGTAATATTCCATTATATGTACATGCCATTTTTTTTTTTTTTTTTGGCGCGGAAGAACTGGGATACAGGCCAGAGGTGTTGGGGGTGAGAGGATTCACCAGAGACAGAGTGGGGAACAGGACAGGTGGCTCTACTGAAATACACTGCTGAGGGGCACCTCTGGCGAGATAGGAGAGGTCTGCTGCACCATGTGTGGGTCAGCTTCTTGGTCCCTGGAATCAAACTCAGGACATGGCAGTGATCTTGCTGAGACTCAACCCTTAGGCCACCAGGGAAGCCCCATACCACATCTTCTGAATCCATCCATCTGTTGTGGGGCATTTAGGTTATTTCTACAACTTCGCTGTTGTAAATAGCATGGCAAGGAACACAGAGCACATATACCCTTTGGATTAGTGATTTTTTGCATTCTTTGGGTAGATACCTAGGAGTGGAATTGCTGGATAATAGGGTAGATCTATTTTTAGTACTACGCTAAGTGAAATAACTCAGAAGGATAAAGGCAGACACTAGATGATCTCACTCTCACTTGTATGTGGAATATAAAGAAATTAGGCAAATGGATCAAACAAAATAAAGATAATCAGTGTGGTATAATAAACCTATATTCATAAACCATTATGAAGCAACACTGCCTCAGTAAAAAATAATTAAACTCAAGCACTTAAAGAGGGGAATATATTTGAACTTCATGCGGTTTTCCTCACATTCTGTGTTGGCTTTGCTTAGACATGAGTAGAGCGAGTCTTGCTTTTGTCTTCTACCTTCCAGTCCTCGGATGCCTCGCTTGGCTGAAATTGTCTGTATTCAACAGGAGAATGCAGGGCCTACATAGTGCACTGGGCCAGTTCCCAGCCGACGGAGGCCGAGGCCATCCTTGTTCTTTCCCAAGCCTCTACCATGCTCTTCACCTGTTCATTCACTCATTGAGCAGTCATTTAACAGCTGTATCAGGGTACACCCTTCACTTTGCTTTGGCCCACTGAGGCCAGTGTGACTTCAGAACATTTTCCTCTTGCCCATCAAATGCTTATCTATTTTTTGCACCATTCTGTTTCTTTCCAATTTCATCTCAATGTATGCAGATTTAAAAAAAAATATATTTTCAAACCCACAGATTTATGGTCAACTAATCTTTGACAAAGGAGCAAAGACTATGCATTGGAGCAAAGAAAGTTTGTTCAATAAATGGTGCTGGGAAAACTGGGTCGCTACATGCAAAAGAATGAAGCTTGACCACCACCTCACACCATACACAAAAATCAACTCAAAATGGATTAAAGAACTAGACATAAGACCTGAAACCATAAAATATATAGAAGGAAATATAGGCGAAACACTACGTGATTTGCACATCAAAGACATCTTTACAGACACATCACCCAAAGCAGTGATAGTGAAGGCAAAGATAAACAGCTGGGACTATATCAAATTAAAGAGCTTTTGCACAGCAAAAGAGACAATAACAAAAACAAAGAGAAACCCCACCAACTGGGAGAACATTTTTGCACCCAACACTAATGATAAAGGACTGATCACAAAAATCTGCAAAGAGCTGATGAGACTCAACAACAACAAAGAAAATAATCCAGTCAAAAAATGGGCAGAAGAGCTTAAAAGAAACTTCTCTGAAGAGGAAATGCAAATGGCCAACAGGCATATGAAAAAATGTTCAACATCACTTGTCATCAGGGAAATGCAAATCAAAACTACCATGAGATACCATCTTACACCAGTGAGAATGGCACATATTAAAAAAACTAGCAACAACAAATGTTGGCGAGGGTGTGGAGAAAAAGGAACTCTTCTGCACTGTTGGTGGGAGTGCAAACTGGTCCAACCTCTGTGGAAAGCTGTGTGGAGATTTCTGGACCTACTAAACATAGAGCTTCCATATGATCCAGCAATTCCACTCCTAGGTATTTACCCAAAGGACACAGAAACATCAATTCCAAAGAACACCTGCACCCCTATGTTTATAGCAGCACTGTTTACAATAGCTAAGCTTTGGAAACAACCCAAATGCCCAAAAATAGATGACTGGATCAAGAAGATGTGGTACATATATACCATGGAATATTACTCAGCATTCAAAAAAGATAAACACATGCAATTTGCTGCAACATGGATGGCGCTGGAAGGGATCATGCTCAGCGAAATAAGCCAAAAAGAAAAAGAAAAATACCGGATGGTCTCACTCATAGCAGGAATCTAGAAAACTTAAATAATGGACCAGGAAAATGAAAAACTATAAGAAAGTGAAAATCAAAATCAACAAAAAACTATGAACCAGAGACACTTTTAGGGGGGCGGGGGCGGGAGGGGAGGGATTGGGGTCAGAATGGGGGGCGGCAATTGTATGGGGAATATAACAATAAAATTTATAAAAAAAAAAAAAAAAAAAAAAAAAAAAAAAAGATAAAAAAATATATTTTTTTTAAAAAAATTAAATTGTGGGAAAAATTTAACTTGTGGGCAACTTTGTTATGTTTAATTTTCCAGTGTGTGAACATGGCCTATCTCCCCACTTTTTAAATCTTCCAATTATTTCATCAGTCCTTTGGAGTTTTCAAATCTCTTACTTAATTTTTTTAAGTTTACATCTAAATATTTTCTTTTTTAAAAAAGATGTATTTATTTATGCATACAAGAACTGGGGTACAGGCCAGAAGTGCAGGGAAGTGAGAGGATTCACCAGAGACAGAGTGGGGAGCAGAACAGGCAGACTGAAATACACTGCTGAGGGGAGCAATGGGCCAGACAGGAGAGGTGGTTAGCTCCCTGTCTGGCTGGGGATTGAACTAGTGCTGCAGGGGCTGCGGACAGCTTCACAGTGCTGTGCTTAACCCCTTGTGCCACCAGGGAGGCCCTAAATATTTTCTTGAGAACAATTGCAAATGGCATTTTATTTCATTTTATTTGACACGTGCAAGCTTTAGCAGATGGAAAAGCAAGTGGTTTTGTGTATTGATCTGTGTCCTGGCAAACCTCACTTATTAGTTCTAATTGTCATTATGTTTTTATTTTTCAGATTCCTTGGGATCTATATAGAAAATATGTTGTCTTCAAATAGGAGCAGTTTTATTTCTACCTCTCTAATCTGGAAGCTTTTTCTTGCTTTATCACAATGGCTTTAATTTATTGTACTACTTTGAATGAGTGGTGGAAAGTGGACATTCCTGCTTTGTCTCTGTGATAGAAGAAGAAAATCCTACCTTTTACCATCAACATGGTGTTAGTTGTAGGCTTTTATCTTTTTATGAGGTTGAGGAGCTTCCCTTTGTTCCTACTCTACTGGAAGTTTTTATCATGAATGAGTGTTGGATTTTGTCAAATGCCTTATCTGCATCGATTTATATGAACATTTGATTTTTCTTTCTCACCTTGGTTGTGATGGTGCAAATTGATTTTTGAATGTGGAATTAATCTTTCATATGGGAAATAAATTTAATTCTATCATGTTGTCTAATTCTTTTATATTGCTGGGTTGGCTTGCAAATATTTTGTTGAAGACTTATATATAAATTCATAAGCTATTGGTCTGTAATTGTCTTATTCTTTTCTGTGTGGTTTTAATATCAAGGTATTACTACTCTCATAAAGTGAGTTTGGAAGTGCTGACTTTTTTCTCTTTTCTGGAAAAGATAGTGTCAAACTCTTGTTCAACCTTCTTAAATATTTCATAGAATTTTCCAGTGAAACCACCCATTTCTTGTTTGGAAGATTTATAATGACAAATTCAATCTATTTAATGGCTATAAGACTAAATTGGGTTATCTTTTTCCTTTTGGCTGTATTTTTGTGGTTTATGATTTTTAAAGACTTTTTAAAGAATTTCCATCTCTTCTAAGTTTATGATTTTTAAAGAATTTTTTAAAAGATTTTATTTATGCATACAAGAACTGGGGAACAAGCCAGAGGTGTGAGAGGATTCACCAGAGAGAGTGGGGAACAGAACAGGCAGACTGATGAAATACACTGCTGAGGGGAGTAGCGGGCAAGTCAAGAGAGGTCTGCTGCGCCATGTGGGTTGCTCCTTGGCTGGCCAGGGATCGAACTCATGCTGCAGAGGCCATGGATAGCTTCATAGGTTGCGTCTTAACCCCTTGTACCATCAGCGAGGCTCTTTAAAGAATTTCCATCTCTTCTAAGTTTCGGAATTTATGACTATGAAGTTGTTCATAGTATTCTTTTAACAGTTGTGGGAGCTGTTATAAAATCCCATTTCATTCTCGATTTCTCTCTCAGCACTGTTTTATTTGTTTTTAATTGTGTTTATTGGGGTAACATTGATTGAAAACATTGTGTATGTTTCACAGGTGTAGGTCCACACCTCTGTAAGTAGATAATCTCATACTGTTAGGGGGAAAAAGGATGTCCCAAAGCAAATTCCATATAGGCTTTGTGGACTCCACCCCCACCCCAGGTCAAAGCCAAAGACACTGGGAACTCCAAATCCCATCACCACCAAAGGGAAGGTGGCTGGGACATGAGGGTGGGGTTAAGCAGCCAGGTGGATACAAAAGGCAGACACGTGGGCTTTGGGGGCTCTCTCCATTTTTGGGCCCTCGGCCAGCTCGCAGCGTCCGGCCAGCTCGGGGAGTGACTTTGGGTTTCCAGGTCGTCGGATCGGGTAGGACGCATTAAAGACTTTATTTCCCTATTTTCTCCCTGAGTTGTACATTTTCCTTATTTCCTTTTCCCTTGTAAATAAACCTTTTATTAACCCTTTTGTGTGTGTCTGTAGTAGAGTATTCAAAAGTCCCTTTAAAGCGCGCGGGTGAGGACCCACAGCCAGGAACCCGTTTAATATCGGGGTTGCTCTATAACAATACCACCCACCAAAGTGCACTGAACTCCCTCACCCCTTGATCCCACCCCCCACACTCCTTTTCTAGGAGTCTCAGTTTTGCTGTCAGATTTGAAGGACTTTTTAAAAATCTGTTTCTTTTCTTTTTTTTTTTGTATTTCACATATGAGTGAAATCATCTAGCATTTGTTTTTTTCCTTTTGACTTATTTTGCTTAACATAATGCCCTCTAGTTCCATTTATGTTGTTGCTAATGAGAGGATTTCAGAAATTTTTATTTTTTAAATATATCAGAGCGCTATTCCAGCTATAACATCCACTCACCTGTCGTTGGGCACTCAGGCTATTTCTGTAGCTTGACTACTGTAAATACTGCTGCTGTGAACACAGGAGTGCATATATCCCTTTGAATTAGTGTTTTTGTATTCTTTGGGTAGATACCTAAGAGTGCAATTTCTATATCATATTGTAGATCTTTGGGTAGATATCTAGCAATGGAATTGCTAGATCATATGGTAGTTTTGAGAAACTTTCATTCTGTTTTCCATAGAGGCTGAATGAGTATACATTCCCATCAATAGTGTACCAGAGTTCCTTTTTCTCTACATCCTTGCCAACACTTGCTTTTGGTCTTATCAATTTAAGCCATTCTTACATGTGCAAGGTAGTATTTCACTGCGGTTTTGATTTTCAGTGCTGCCTTAGTTGCATAACACATATTTTTATATGCATTTAATTTTATGTATTTTTAATTTCCATTTAGGCTTCCTCTTTCACCCATGGAATATTTAGAAGTGTATTGTTTAATTTATAAGTGTGGGGGTGGGGGAAGACATTTTTTGGCTCCTTTAAATAGAAAATTGCCAGGTTGGCTTCTGAACAGGCAATATGATATGAACCTTCAAGTTCACATGAAGGGCTTTAATGCCCTTGAGAAATCTAGATGGATATAGGACTACCTCTGAGGAAAACACAAGGGAAACATTTTCTTCCTTTACTCCTTAGACATCTCCTAATTAAGAGCACTAATAAATCTCATCCAGTCATTCATTTGTTCAAAACATTACTCATCGTATTTCCCAAAGCACCATGCTTTGCACTCAGGTGCCCACTGCTACTCTTGCTGTGTTGTTTGCTGTCTCTCCCTTTCTGAATCCTGCTCTGTTAGCACAAATTGCTGAAAACAGATCTCCTTATAGGATATGCACGATGCAAGTTATGAAATTATGGAGGCCCCTGGCCACTGACTTAGTGAAGCCAACATCCTTGCTACACCCACAACCCAAACACAGATGATTATTAGAGTATGGTTACAACTTTCTAGATATTTGATGTTTTTTAGATTTTATGCATGATGACAATGTTCAGATAATAATGAGGAAGGAGAGGGGGATGAAGAGGTTCTGATATTCTGAGTTTCTCCCAGCTATGTGCTATCTATCCATCTACCTGATTTTTCTGTCAGCTCTTGTTATCATATAGACCAAGATCTATATGCTAGGTCATTACCAATGTCATTACCAGCTCAGATCTTTGCATTTGCTGCTCCTTCTTTCTGAAAGACTTTCCCCCAACTTTGCATGGCTGTCTCCATCATGTTGTTTCTTCCTAACTACTCTATTTAAAGGAAATTCCCACTTAGCTACTACCCCATTACCTTGTTCTAGGTCCTTTAAGATTTTTTTCACTCTTTGAGATTATTTCTTTTTATCCACTTTTTTGTTTTCAACCTTCCTTGCCAGAATATAAGTCCTGTAAGGGCAGAGAGTCTTTCTATCTTATTTTCCACTGCATTCTCAACATAGACCAACACTAATAGAACAGATAATGTATACATACCCATATGCTTGCATAGGTACATACAGACAATTATTTATTAATTAAGCAAATAAGTGTTCCTTTTCTGATACTATAAGGTAGTGATTAAGAGAATGTGTTCTCCAGCCAGACTGCCTTCATTTATTCTATGTATGTAAACTGGGAAATAGCATGCAATGACCTTGGGCAAGTTATTTATCATTTCTGTGCCTCAGTTCCTTCATGAAAGGAAAATTGTATAAACAGAGAATAGCACATAACTTATAGAATTGTCATTGTCAGCAGGATTAAACAAGTTAAAAAAAATAGGTAAATTGCCCAAAATCACATCTGGTAACCATATGCATTTAAAAACAACAACAACAACAATAAATAATACCCGAGGGCCATTTTTTGGCAAATAAAAAATTTTAAAATCAATAAAAACAACAACAAAAGAAAACCATTCCTAACCCGTAGTAATTACTCAATTCTTGCCATTTTTGCTTGGAAAATGGAAGTGCAGAGAATACTTCCACGGGTGTGCAAATCCCACTCGCACTCAAAAAGAAAAGAAACCAGATTGGCTTCACCACACCCCCAATTGACTTGGTGACTGGAAATTGGCTTAGAACCTTTTCTGAATCTTAATCCCTCATCTAGAAAAAGAGAGGTGTACAGTACAAGGGAGAGCCAGCTTGAATTTTTGAAACATTTAGAATGCACATGGCCGAAGATCCCTGACACCTTGTGTCTGGCTCAGGGCGGTGGTGTAGGTCGGCACGTCTGGATGGCTGAGGTGAAGCTCCCCAGAAAAACCAGACTGCTGCCCTGGAGAACTGCAGGAGCAGTCCCACCTGCCTCTCTGAACCCTAATGTCAGAGTAGAGTGGGCGCCCCTCACCTGCCATGTGCTGTGCACCGTGTGTATCTGCGTGGGTGCCACGCGTGCATACAGACAGCAACAGCGTGCACAGTGGCCTTGGTCCTTGACAGCCCTGGGCCCCAGAAGTCACTACCATGCTTGGGATGCCCAGATTTTGGACCCACCTCACAGGTGCTATCTCTGTGTTGATGAGTGAGTTGGGGTGAAAGGCCCACCCTTGTGTGTGCACGAGGCATTAATGATAATAATTAATAACACCCGGCAATTATACCCACTGATGTGTGAAGTCAGGACAAAGTGTGCAGTCAGTTGTCGGTGGCACAGGAGGGTGGTAAGTGGCAGAGGCAGGAGTGAGCAGCACCTAGTGCAGAATTAATGGTCCCTCAGAGCAGGCCTGTCACTCACTGTCGCTGGGCCTGCGCTCCGAACTGTGAGGCCTGTCAGTCTCCCCAGATGGGGACTGGGAGGTGGTTGAAGACAAGCTGATGGACTGCAAGTTGGGCTGGCTTAGGCCCCTTCTGGAGGCCTGGTGCCCCCAGAACCCCCTTGCCTGAGCTTGGGGGCCAGGGGAGACCCTTACTTGGAAGGAGACTTCTCACCTCTGGATTCACCTCCAGCATCCCCCTGGGGAAGGAGGGACCTTCATGCTCTTTGGCGCAAGGGAGTCAGTAACCCCTTTTTCTGTTGTGTAGTGAGACAGAGGCCTAAGTTCCACCCCAGCTCTTTCAGAGTCCCTGTCAGAGTCCTGAGTTCTCCAAATTCTGCCACTTGCTCACCCCGAAATCTTAGAAACTCATGTAACTTTACCAATGTGAGATGAGTCATCAAACATTAGTCAGCTTGCTTTTTCATTAACCATTAGCCCTTAATCTCTCTCTTGTTCCCCATTTCCACAGTCCCTTCACTAGTCCTCCCCCCTACACTACACCCCACCCCCAGGGCAGGACCTCAAGAGCAAACAGGTGATTCTTCTTTTTTTTTTTTTTAACTTTTAAACGTGCAAGGGCCAATGTAGGGACCTGAAAATACATTTAGAAGAGAATTCGCTGGACCATCCCCAATTCTCACTCTGTAGGAGAGGGCTAAGGGCTCAGCTATGAGGAAGGGGCGGGACACCCATCGCTTCTTTTATAGAACCTCCAGGAGACTGGGGGTGTTGAGAACAGAGCACCCCTGGGCCTCTCTTCTCACACAGGATCTATAAAGGGAGGACCCAGAGTGACCGCATCCCCTGCATGGGCTGGCAGAGGTGACGGAGGTGGAGTAGCAAGATGCTGCCAGTAGGGGGCAGTCTCCAAGCTCCCTGCCGCTGTCTATACTGTCCGTTCCAGAGTCCTAGGGAAGTCTCAGACAGGGTCAGCTGACCTACTTATCCAGGCCTCGTGATCCAGGGAATGAGTGGATGTTACAAAATTCTGTAGCATCGTGGACATAGGGCCGGGTGCCACATGGAAGAGGTAGACATTTCTTTTCTTTTCTTTTCTTTTTTTTTTTTTATATTCCCTATACAATTGCACCCCCCTTATTTTGGCCCCAATTCTTCCTTTCCCCATAGTGTGTCTCTGGTTTATAGTTGTTTGTTGATTTTGATTTTTTCTTTCTTATTGTTATTCTTTTTCCTGGTCCCTTATTTAGGTTTTCTAGATTCCTGCTATGAGTGAGACCATCCAGTATTTTTCTTTTTTCTTTCTGGCTTATTTCACTGAGCATGATCCCTTCCAGCTCCATCCATGTTGCTGCAAATGGCATGAGTTTATCTTTTTTGATTGCTGAGTAATATTCCATTGTGTATATGTACCACATCTTCTTGATCCAGTCATCTATTTCTGCTGAGATGTGAGTGCCCTGTGATATCAGCAAAGAATAGAACTAGACCCCCTATACCTGAACAGTGTGTGTGGACAGAGGCGGTACAAGGTCCAGAAACAACCCCATCCTTCCTCCCTGATGTCCAGGAAGAGAGAGAGGGGAAACCCCAAATGGGCTGAGTTTAAATCTGAACTGATCTTTGACCCAGCATGTAGGCTCAAGGTCGAAATCATTGGAGTCATAGACAAAGAAAGAACGTTGCTTTGCTCCAAACACAGAATCCTGAAACAATCACCCCATCGCATCACCTTCATCGACTCACTGTCTTCATGTAAAATGTACCATTGAGGAGCTGTTGTGAGGCTCCAATGTAATTGTGGAGAATAACTTCAGCTCGAGGGGATGTGGCGAGGTCTCAGCTGTTGGATGTTTTCAGGTCAGAGAAGGGGTGGGGTTCTTATTCTAATCAAAAGGCGTTGGTGACTTTCTGAAGGTGGGTTTGAGCTCCTCTGAGCCCCCAAATCAGCTGAGGATCATTTGAAATGCCAATGTCTGGACGCCTGCCCAGGGATCTGACAAGTGAATCTGCATTCGAGCCGTTCCTATCTCAGGAGGGATGATGGTCTCACGAGGTTGGGAGCCCGTGCATTCAGTATCAGCACCAGGTAGAGATGGCAGCCCCTGGAGTCATGGCATGATGCCAAAAGGTGGTTTTCCCATGGGCAGACTTGTAGAGAGACTCCGATCGGATGAGGCATCCCCACTGGGTAGACGCTTAAGGGAAGCGAGTAGACTTAGAATGAGAGAGGCTCCCTCTAGATCCCAGGGAGAAGTTGGCTCCCAGTGAACTGAGGCTGACTGTCAAGTGCAGGTGCCATCACTTGTCAGGGATGCTGAGGGAAGGAGTCAAAGCAGAAGTGGAGAAAATGGGATCGGGTGGTCCCCTTGGAGGCCTGGATTTCAAAGGCTCTGTCACCTCAGATTGGGGAGGGTGAGGCATCTGGCTCTGGTGTCTGGGGGTCAGATGGTGTCAGCCCAGTTTACCTGGCCCTGGGGATTAAGAACATCTGGTGGGATAGGTGTGTCTACCCTGGTGGTCATCAGTGGGAACAAAGCCTTGCCATTTCTTCTATCTTTATTTTTTTGATGTATCATTTTTTTGATGTTGTGGAGGTACAGATGATTTCCTTGCTATGTCCTGAAAACCTGTATATTATCACAGGAGATGTGTTCTGAAATGTTTATTTTTTACTAATATAAACAGTAAATAAATTGTCTTGTTGATTTGTGTCCTGAAAATCTGTAGATTATCCCTGGAAAAGAGGGGGAGAAGAAGTAGAACAGAGGTGTTCTCCAGAAGGGACTTGAGTTTCTGCTCTTCTCATGATTATTTCTGCATTACATAGTCATAAATTTTCTCTTTGTGACACCTCATTTTTTTCAATTTATTTGTTTTTTTAAAACTTGTTTGCATGAATATTTTTGTGTAATAATTAAAATTAGTCTTATAATAAATATTTTCTAGATACATCATTTATAGGTTGACAGATCTTTCCACAACTGTTTTCTATTTGAATAGGGTCAAATAAAATTCTCTTTACTTTTTTTTTTAAGTAAAAAATAAATAAGGGCCTCCCCTGGTGGCGCAGCGGTTGAGCACTGGGCTGCGAGCCTGCCCGCAGCCTCTGCAGCACCGGTTCATTCCCCGGCCGCTGGCGAGGGTCCCACAAAAAAAAAAAAAAAGACAATTTAATTTATTATTTATATTGGAAAAATAGATGAGTATAACAAATAAAGGATGAGTTTGCAATCAGTATAAACTGTCTCCCAATTTTCTTGTAAGAGTTCTGTGTTTTACTGAGTTTTAATATAGTGGAAATTTACTTTTGCCTATGATTATTCAATGAAAATTTATTTTAAAATTTCATTTCATATGATTAATCAATTTGTATCATTATTTATTAAATAGTTCATTTTTCACACTGAGTGAAATGCTATCTTCATCAAATATAAACTTCACATAGGCTGGGATCAAATTTTGGATTTTCAGTTGCTTTCCATGGATCATTCGTATGTCAAGTCTATGCTAATTTTATTGTAGAGGCTCTGGGAAGATTCTAATAAGCCACAGGTAAATCCTCTTTTACTTTTCATATATTTTAAAGCAAGTTTTAGGCATATTCTTGCATGTGAAGTCAAGGATCATTTTAACTTTTCAGAATTCTAGTTGGGATTGCATTATATTTATAGATTAATTTTACAAAAATTGAAATACAATAATCTGAGAACATGGCATAGATTTACTAGGTATTTAGTTTTGTTTTACTTCTTTTATAATAATTTTAAATTTTGTTACATATGTGCTGTGGTTTCCCTAGTAAATTTATTCTTTAGTATTTTGTGTTCTTTAGTATTTTTATTGTATTGTGAATGAATTTTTTTTTGCCTAATTCTATTCTGAGTGCTAAGTACTGTGTGAAGTAGCTATTGATTTTTCACATAGTTAGAGTTTACATAGAGTTACTTTACAGTTGTCTCCTATTCCTTGTAGTTGTATTTTTTTTCTTACTGAAATATTGTGAGTTTTCTAGGTATACAATCAGTAAAGAGAGAAATTTGTGTGTTCTTTCCAATGTTTGTACCGATTATTTTATCTTCTTGTCTTGCATTTTCTAAAAATGTTCCATCCAATATGGCAGCCACCAGCCACATCTGGTATTTGAATTTAAATTAAACAGAATAAAAAAATCAACCCTACTTTTGCACAAAGCACATTTCAGCTGCTCAGTACTTACATGTGGCTAGTGGCTATCATTTGATTAGCACAGAATATAGAACATTTCCATCACTGCAGAAATTTCTATGCACAGTACTATGCCAGAGTGGTCATGAAAATTGTATAGTGATAATAGTTATAGTGGAGACTTTGTATAATTCTTGATTTTAATAGAAATATTTTACTATTTTGCTACTTAGAGTAATTCAATAGTAGGCAAAGAAATACAACTTAGATAAATGGCAAGACTTTATATTAAAAATTAAAAAGATCTATTATCAACTAATATTGGTAGGTATGGAGATTAGGTATACTCTCATATGTTACTTGTGAAAGAAATATTACAACCTTTTGGGAAGGTGGTCTACAACATTGCTTAATACTATCTATAGCTATATGTATATCTGTATGTATATCTGTATGTATATCTATATCCATGTCTACATTTATATTTCTGCTTATGTCCATACCTGAACCTGAACCTGTACCTTTACCTATGCCTATATAATATATGACATTGAGCCCTGTAGTTATCCTTCTGTGAAATGGTCCATAGAATTGAAGGGAACTAATACATTAGGACAGATGTACAGGGTGTTTATTGCAGCATTATTTGCCCTGGTCAGAAAGAGAAGCAGAGCAAGTGCCTGTGATCAGGATCGCTACAGAAACTGGGCTAGGACTTCAGCACAGACCAACACACAGTCATTAAAAAGAAGGCATTGGAGCTATATTCAGTGATGTTGAGGAACTGCCCTGGGGTGTTGCTGAGTAGGAAAAATAAAATGCAAAACAGTGTGTAAGGTATGCCATTTTTGTAAATCAAACATATATATGCATATGAACAGGGACATACATATAATCTGCTTTTAAAAAATTCTGTGTGTATATGTTATAGATTTATTGGAGTGTGGAGAAACCCGCAGGTTGCTAAGATGGTTACCTGGCACAGACTCTGGGGTGGGGGTGGGGTGTCTCATGAGAGGATAAGTGGGGGGAGGGGCATATGTGATATTTTATGCAAAGTGTATATGCACATGCGTGCATGGATAAAGACCATCTATAAAGGACTAGATGATTCCAAGGGTTAATAGGGCCACTTCAAGGTTGTGAGACTTCAGGTGACTCATACTTTTTTCTTTGTAATTTTATATATTGTTGAATTCTAATCAGTGCATTAGTAAGGAGAGTTTAAAATGGCCTCTTTTATTGGGGATCCCTCCTCCAGGGCTTAGCTCTGTGCTTGAAACAGCATTATTCACAGGAAAACAATCAGAAAATCAAGAGTTGAAAAGAATCATATTTTTGCCATCATTGTATGAAATTAGTTTACATCCCAAGGTTAGGTAAATATTTACTTTATTTCCTGACATTAAAAAAAATTACATTCATCACATTATTTAATCCAGATACTATGGGTAGAGAGTTTCTTTAAAAAAAATTAAGCCCATCTATTCCTTCTCAGATGCATACAAATAACCTTTTCATCTAATTAAGAAATAGGGATTAACACTACTTTTTAAAAGCTACATTCTCTTCCTCAGATGTTTCTGTAATTTTTACTTTTTCCTTAAAGCCATTCTTGCCACACACAACAAAATGAACACACACACACACACACACACACACACACACACACTCCAGTTTGGAAATCACTAGTTAGGGTGTGGAATACAAGCAGTTTCCCTTCATTATTTCCTTTTTCTCAACTTCCCATTGCATTATCAGCAATTCATTTTTCGAGATAAATTTTAAAATCATTTTGTCAAGTTTCATTCTCTCTTCCCTAAAAAGATCAGTTAGGATTTTGTTTGGGACTGCATAAACCCAATACTTAATTTGGAAAGAATTAGCATCTTTGAAATGTTCTGTCTCATGCAGAAACATTTTCTTTATGTTTCTTTTAAGAGTCCTCTTTAAAATTCAGGGCTATAGCAGGAGTCACCACTTTTTCACCAGAGATGAAGAGCTCAGTGAATCCTGACAGACGTAGGTGGTGTAACTTCCCCCTCAATCACAAGAAAGACGATTGGGAATCCAGCAAGATGGTGGCGAAGTGGGGATGTCAGGCTCCCCTCAGACATGACGAAACTGATGCAAAACAAAGCCAAAAAGACCTAACGGGAAGGCTGAGCATCAGCAGGCACAACAGGAGCGTCAGCCCCACTGAAAGGGGCAGGAAGAACTCTAAGTGGGATTTGTCTAAAGTAATACTTGGGCAATGGAGCCCACAGAGGGAGGAGTGGTTGCTGTCAGAGCCCTCTACAGGTAGTGACTTGGGCTCAGGTCCACATTGGGGCTCCCAAGAACCTGGATAAGTGGGTGCATGAGCAGGTACCCAGGATGGAGGATGCATTGTGGGGGAGCCCCACATGAGAAGGCATAGAGCAAGAACCCCTGGTTGGAATCTGAAGCTCATAACACAGATCACCTATAGCCTGATGCAGCTGAGGGCACCTTCACTTCCTTAAAGAGGAGACAACTCACGTCTAGGTTGAGACTGACACACCTGCCACCCCCACCCCAGGCTAAGATACTAAAACACCGCCAAACCCACAGAGAAATAGTTTACAATAGGAACTTCAAAATCCTCAGTCTACTGGAGGTCACCCTTGGATGCCTATCACCCTGGACCTCTTTTTAACCTACTGCCTCTCATTAGTACCAACCCCCCGACTATTCCAACACCTGCAAATTTTACCTTTACTAAACACATGCAGAAGCAAAAACTAAAAGCCTCTCTCCTCATAGAACAGGGCACATCCTTGAGCTGAGTGGAAAAAAAGGGAGTATCAAAACAAAGCCCAACCTTCTGCTGTTTACAAGAAGCTCACCTTACCAACAAAGACAAGCATAGACTTAGAATTAAAGGTTGGAAGACAGGTACACGAGCAAATGGCAGCCAACCAAAAAAAAAAAAATCAGGAATAACTATATGTTTATCTGGTATAATATTTACTTTTCAATTAAGAAAGAGAAGAAGAGGTAAAGAAGGACACTATATTATGATTAAGGGTCTAAAATATTAAGAGGAAATAATGCATAAAGAGATGATAGCTATAGATAGACAGATAGATAATGAATGATGAAACACCAAGATACATAAAACAATAACAAAACATAAGAGAGATATTGGTAACAACACAAAAATACTAGAGGAGATGAAGGAATTAGGGTTAAAATAAGGGGGGGTGGGAATTGTATGGGGAATAAAACCAAGATGAAAATGCATATATTGTGCAAAAGTGAAAAATGATGTAAAAATATATAAAATAAAATAAAAAATAATGTAAATACTTGAAAAAAAAATACTAGGGGACCTTAATATCCCACTTACAACAGATCAACAAGGCCAAGTATAAATAAGAAACAATAGCTATAAATGAAGAGCTAGACCCAATCGGGCTAATAGACATCTGTAGACCTCTTCACCCCAAAAGTGCTGCATACACATTTTTTTCATGTGCACATGGAGCATCTTCAAGAAAAGACCATATCTTGGGAGATAGTCAATTGTCAATAAACTACAAAGATTGAAATTTGCTTAGTTTCTTCTCTGACCACATGCCATAAAATTAGAAATCAGCTAGATGAACAGAACAGGAGAAACGATGAATACATGGGGTTAAACCACATGCTGCTTAGTAAAATTGGATAAAAGAGGAACTCAAAGTAGAGATTAAAAAACACCTTGAGACAGACAAAAATGATAATATAAGTTACTAGACTCTATGGGATGCAGCAAAAGTGGTCTTAAGGGGAGGATAAATGCAATACAGGACCATATTAAAAAGTAAGAAAAATCCCAAATAAGCAACCTAATATCACAACTAAAGCAACTTGAAAAAGAAGAACAAAAAAAGTTGTAAAGTTAGTAGAAGGAAGGAAATAACAAAAACAAGAGCATAAATAAATGAAATCAAGATCAAAAGACTATACACAAAAAAAAAATCGGTGAAACCAAAAGCTGGTTCTTTGGAAGATAAACAAAACCAAAATAAAGAGATAAACCCCTATTGGGGGAAATCCTTAACTGAGACTATCAAAAAAATGGAGAGAGAAATTAATAAACAAAATCACAGACAGAAGAGAAGCCACTACAGATAGCATGGAAATTATACAAAGTTCTAAGAGATTACTATGAACAACTATATGCTAATAAATGTAATAACCTTGAAGCAATGAATAAATTTCTAGATGAACATAATCTACCAAGAGTAACACAGGAAGAAATAGATTGACTGAACAAACTGTTCACATCATGGAAATTGAAACAGTAATAAAAAAAACAACTATACTTAAAAAACAAAAGCCTGGAAACTGATGCCGTCACAAATGAGTTTTATCAAACTTTTAAAGAAGAAAAAATGCCCAATCTCCCTCAAATTGTTTTTAAAAATACAAGAAGTAATCCTCCCTCACACATTTCATTATGCCCACATTACCTCAATGCCAAAACCAGACACACACAGCATGAAAAAAGAAAATTAGTGACCAGTAATCTTGATGAACATTGATGAAAAGTTCTCAATACTATCCTAGAAACTCTAGTTTTACAGTATATCATAAGGATTATACCCTATGATCAAGGGGGATTCATCCCAGGGATGCAAGAATAGTTTAGTATATGTAAGTCTGTTGATGTAATATACCATGTCAACAAAAGTTGATGTGATCATATCAAGAGATGCAGAGAAAGCATTTGATAGGATTCAGCACTCAGTTATGATAAAATCTCTAAACAAGATGGGAATAGAAAGAATATATCTTAGTATAATAAAGGCCAAATATTATTATATAAGCAGCCAATATACTACCCAATGGTGAAAAACTGAAAACTTTCCCTCTAAGATCCACCACTAGACAAGGATGCCCATTGTCACCACATCTATTTAACTTAGTTTTTATTAAGATTTATTTTATTTATGCATATAGGACCGGGGGTACAGGCCAAAGGTGTGGGGGGTGAGATGATTCACCAGAGAGAGTGGGGAGAACAGGCAGATCTACTGAAATATACTGCTGAGGGGAGCAGTAGGGGAGACAGGAGAGGTCTGCTGGTCATGTGGGCTGCTCCCTGGCAAGCTGGGGATGGAACTCATGCTGCAGTGGCTGCCAATTGCTTGATAGTGCTTTCTTTAACCCCTACGCCACCAAGGAGTCCCCTATTTAACTTAGTTATAGAGGTTTTGGCCACAGCTTCCAGCCCATCACAAAAAAAATAGAGGAAATCCAAATAGAAAAAGAAAAAGTGAAACTATCATTATTTGCAGATGATATATTATAAATAAATGATCCTAAAGACTCCATCAAAAAGTTATTAGAAACAAATGAATACAACAAAGAAGTGGGCTACAGAAGCAACATACAAAAAAATCCATAGCTCTGTGTGTGTGTGTGCGCGCGCGTGTGTGTGCGTGCGTGTGCGTGCGCTCGCATGCCAATTTTAAATAATTTTATTTAAGACATGGCATTTTTCCACTTACAACCACGGTGCTTATCCCATCCATGCACACGTTATTTTTCTTCCTCTCACCTGTGTACATGTCCCATAGTGAAGTACTGCAAAAGTCCTCTGCCACTCCTGGACACAAAATTATGTTCACCATGATCTCCAATATCCCAACCAGATGAGGGGCTTCTTTCCTAAGCCCACCCATCCCATATCTTGCCTCTGGTCACCCCACTTAGACTGCTTTCTCTGATGTTGGTACACAACTTTCCCAAATGCCTCTAGCTGAAACGTCTCCAGGGAAACCACCAAATCACAAAGGGTTACCTCATTCTCAAGTCCAGCAATGAAACCTGCAAAGTGACGACATCCAACTATTAGAAATCTGTCATCTTAGACAAAATGTGGTTCCTAACTTGAAATTTTCCTAATATAAATACCCAAATAAAGTACTCACAGAAATGGCAAATAATCAAGGCTATTAACACAAAAGCCCTACAGAAGTCTACAGCACATTAGAATACACAGAACACTGTTTCAAAAGGAATCTCAAGTGTAGTTCATGACAGCTTTATTATTAGTGATAATTTAATTAAATTTTATTATTAACTAATAATTTCAGCATTTCAATACTAGTGACATCAAATCAATATTATGGATGCTGATGCCTTATAATTTTTAATATTATATGATGATTATATTCAAAGTTAACTCACAAAAGTTCCTTTTTAACCTACTAGCAGTAACCAATTAAAAAATCAATAATAAAAACATTCAGAAAAATTTTTAAGAAGAATGGTACAGAATTTACTTGAAGAAAATTGAAAATATGGTGGCATTAAAAATACCTTTTGATTAGAGAGAACTAGGAATAAAGCTGAATGAGGAGATTGAATGCCAAAAGAATCTTTAAATTAGGTTAAGGTTTGAAGTAATGCAAATCAAGGGTGGAAAGGAATTTGTAAGAAACAGAATGTTTATAAAATATAACTGGAAGAAATGAAGTGGGCAAGCAAGAGTTAAAAAATTAAAACCAAGGAATAATTGTTAGACGGGGGGCCTACTTAAAATATGTTGAGTTGATACTAGCACAAAAACAAATATACAAACATAAAAAACAGACTAGAGAAATTCAAAATAGCTTTGTTAGAAGATCTTAATATTTGAGGTGTAGTCCCCTAATGATGCTGATGAGGTTAAATGGAAAACTGTGTAGTGAAAATAAGCATATTTATCCTTGCATAATATCCCAAAGTAAAAATTACATAAAATTAAATATTAAATAAAAATATAACAAACTAGTAGAATATTACAGTGAATATCAAAATAATCTGTTGGCTAGGAGAGGACTAAGTTTAACCCTGGAAGAAATCGTGGGTGATCAATATATTTGATGGTCTCAGATTTTAAATCTCTCGCTCTCTCTTTTTTTTTTTTTTTTGGTGGGACCCTCACCGGCAGCAGGGGAACTAACCTTCAGAGGCTGCTGGCAGCCTTGCAACCCAGCGCTCTACCGCTGTGCCACCAGGGGAGGCCCTCGTTATTTTTTTTATTTTTTATTTATTTATTCATACAAGAACTGGGGTGCAGGCCAGAGATGTGGGGGGTGAGAGGATTCACCAGAGACAGAGTGGGGAGCAGAACAGGTGGATCTACTGAAAAATACTGCTAAGGGAGTAGCAAGCAAGACAGGACAGGTCTGCTGCGCCATGTGGGTCAGGTCCCTTGCCAGAAGCAGTGATAGCACTGAGACTTAACTCCTAGATCAACAGGTCCCTATAATGAAGTGTTTTTATTCTATATAAAAATAATTTATATATAAATAAAAATCATCATGATCCCCAGAAGGGGAGGGAAATCAAACACCATAAAGAGAAAATTTAACCATAAGAGAATAAAAATAAATGGCTAATGAACATATAAAATGATCACTCTGGTGAGTAAATAGCAGGAATAATAATTAAAACAACATCAGGATGTCATCTTAAACCATCAAATATATAGATTTTTCAGAATTGCAGTTTCAGTAGAAATACCAGGAATGTAGACTTGGTAGAAGAGTAAATTGTTGCATCTGTTGAGAAGGCAATTTAACTATTTGTTAATATGAATTAACAGTTTTAGAAATAACCTCTGGGGAACAGAAGTTCCCCATTATTCTCCATGCATAACCGTGCATCCATCTATCTATCTATATGTGCATATATATAGATATATGTGGTATATAGACCATACAGAAACAGAGAAAGAGAGAGATGTCTGTGTGTATATATATGGGGGAGAGAGAGAAGAAGAGGTGTGTATCTCACGATATATGGGGAATGGTTAATCAATACCTTCAGAGCCAGGGGCATTATGCAGGCGTCACTAATGCTTACAACAAGGGTAGAAAGATGTGAGAAGCTGTGTGAGACATTTGGTAAACATTGAGACGGATATTTACAACACCCAGGAGCGAAGGAGTTAATATGCATAATATGTAGATCATCTACAAATTGAAAAAAACAGACAAGTGACCCAGTTGAAACACGGCAAAGCTATCAACAGGAGATTCAGGACAAGAAGATCCAAATGGTCAATCAACTATGAGAACATATTCAACCGCCTGGGCCTTGAGAAGCATAAAATTTTTTTTTCTTTTTTTTATTATTTAAATTTTATTTTGAGAAGCATAAATTAAAGTAAAATTGAAATATCATCTTTTACCCATTGGGCTGACAAAAATGTTCAAGTGATAACATTAAGTGCTGGCTAAGAGGAGAGGATCTGTTCTCTCGCCACTGGGAACGTGACTTGCTTTATTCCTTGGGGAAAGCAATCTTAGAGCACCTCTTAAAATTAAAATATGCACATCCTTTGACCCAGCAGTTCCATTTTATGGCTCTATCTTATAGAAATAAAAGCATTATTTTAAAGGAAGGGGGAGAAGATCTCTTCTGCAAGTCCGTTATAGGGAAATGATGGCTACTCGGCGTATGTCAGAGCCATGGACAGCTACCCAGTCATGAGAGTGGGAGGCAGGGTTTTCCCCCGGGAAAGCATGCTCACTCACCGCGAGAGGAAACCAAGTCACAGGAAAATGAAAAGGTGTGGTCCATGTGGGAGAGCACACACTGCTTTCCTGAAATCTTTTTTCTTTTTCTCTTATTTCTTTTTTATTCATTTTTGCTTACATCACTTTCTTTTTCTTCTTAGCCTTTGTTCATTCAGTCTTCCTCCTCCCCCTGGGCCCTCCCTCCCTGCCTCCTAGTCCCAGGCCCCCGCCTTCCCTCCATCCTGCTTTCCTCCCTGCCTTTCCTCCCTGCCCTCTCTTCCTCCTTCCCTGCCTCCCCGTGTCTCCCCTTCCCTCTTCCATACCTTGTGTTCTCCCTCTCCCTGGGCAGATGCAGCCATGGAGGGGAGCGCATGTGCTCCTAACACTGGTGACTTTACAAGAATGGAGAGAAGGAAATGGCACAGGTTACTAATCCCCGGCTTGCGTCTCTTTGTTTCTCATCCCTGGTTGCAGGGGACACCAGCAGGTTCTCTGCTTTGGGGAAAAGGCTTTAATGAAAGAGACTCTGGGACATGATTATGATCTCAATGCTGCTTTTTAAAAAAAAGTACAAGCAAAAAGCAGATTAAAAGTAAAGGCACCAAAGGTGAAGAACTTGCCTTTGACGAGCAGGTTGATGAGTTTTAAAACTTTGCACAAAGCATATTCTTGAAGTCATTTTGCTCATCCTCTTGCATTCAGGGGGATCTGGAGTTTGCTTTTGTGAGGTGTCCAGGGATGAAATGCCACACCTGGCACCGCCCCCCCAGGTTGGGAGAGGGCCCTGCTGCCCTGAAGCTCTTGGGGAGCAGGGTCCCCACAGCAGGCTGAGCCGCCAAGGTCTGAGCCCAAGTGGGCAGTGCTTGTCCACTGTGCAGCTGCCTGTCCCCCCCAGAGTGGGCCCCTGGGTTGTAGTCGTAAAAAGGACAAGTGGCTCATTTTAGAGGCTGAAAACCAGTGACTCTGCATGGCCGGAAGTGCAAGGAAGAGCCGCAGGGAGGAACCTTTGTCACAGTGTGTGTTTGGGATGGAGCCCGCCCCGCAGGGCTCAGCAGAGGCCAGGAACTTCTGGAGAGATCCCACTTTGGGGACCTTCCGTTCTGGGCACGGATGAACAACTCTTTCACCCTCACAATAATGAGGGGAAGGAGACAGTAAATAAGCAATGAGCAAAATTAAAACCAGTAATGAGCAATATGAATATTGTGGTATGATAATGTTGGAGACACATTTATTTGGGAGCACTGCCTGTTCTGGGAAATCATAATGGCCCTGTGGTTGCATGGACTCATTTTCCTCTGCCGAGTTTCCGTTATTGGCCTTGGAGGCTGGCAGCGCCTGCACCTGTGCCCAGATGCTTTTAAAAGCTTGGCAGGGAGAGGAACACCATGGCTCCGAGTGCCTTCGCAGTGGGGAGGTGGCCCCCCGCCCACCGGGCCTCCATAGCAGGAGCCGAGGCCAAGTCGACCAGAAGGTTGTCCAGGGCAAGGGTTTGTCATGCAGGGGATGCTTGTCCTGAAACTTCTCCTGGAAGAGAGATTCCCCCATGTGTGACGTGCCTCTGCTGAGACTCTCCTGACCTCAGTCAGGATTTTGACCTGGAATTGTGCCTTCCACAGAAGCTCCTTCAGAGGCAGAGAAGAGGATTAGCCTAAGGAGGCTTGGAGCAAATCTGTCAGGATGAGAAACATTGTAGAGGTTTTTGACTGTCAGGCAGGGATTTTAGGGGGAAGGAGCCCTCACTGATCATCTGTCCCGCAGAAGTGCCTGAGAGTTGGGAGCCAGCATTCTGGGCTCCTACCACAAAAGGATTCTAAACCCTGGGCCCTTGACTATGAAGAAGGAGGTGAGGGTGACGCACCATCCGGCAAAAGATCAGATGTTTGTTAAAGCCAAAACCATCACTTCCTCAGATGGGCTTCTCCCTCCACTGTGTGGGCAATGAGGGGCTGTTCTGGGGTACCCCACATGGCCTTTTGTGACTTTGCTTACTGTGACTTGTTATTAAGAGGAAATCCTTTTCTGCTGGAAATTTCCAGCTAGATCTCTCCAAAATTGGGTCATGGGGTTTGAACCTGATTAACTTGTAGAACTGCGATGCAGTTGGTCATATTTCTTCAATGCATGTATATTTATGAATTAAAATACACATACTTGGCAAAAAGAAAGAATTTAAGTAGGATAATGCATCCATATTTTATATAAGTACTTTTAATCTGTCCTCTCCATGCCCATCTATGACGCTACATTGCACTTTAAGGAATTTTCAGGAGAAATTTAAACTCAGTGAGCTTTTGCCCATGTGCTGAGTCTGGATCCTCCTCCGGGGTGAGGGGATTCCATAGTAGCTGGAAAGCTCTAGAATTCCTCTAAGCCACTGTTTCCATTGTAAGATGAGGAAAAGCAAAGTGCAGAGAGGGGAAAGTGTTCGTGAGAAATCTGGGGCAGAGACCAGGGTAAATTCTGTGGGTACACACTCTCCCCACTGTTACCATGCTCTCTCCCTGCAGCTCCTTTGCATCAAATCTCCCCAGCAGAGGACCTCTCATTGGCCTCCTCTCTAACCCTGGTGCCTGCAGCCGATAGTCCAGCAGGGCGGACACAGCCACTGGGCAGTTCGCTGCCAGCAGCAGAGGCCGCGCTCTACCATGCTCTCTGGCAGAGCTCTGTGTGCGTGCACGTGTACCTGCAGGTGATCCAGATGTGTTGGCACCTGCCCATCTCCCCCCATGGCCGGGGCATGGCAGGCCCGTGGATGCTGGGTACAGTGGCCAACAGAGGGGTTCCGTGCATGGCCGGCGCGTCCTGTGGGTCTGGGCCACGGGTGAGCGTATCTGGCCGGTTGGATGAAAACTGAACTGATAAGTGACATCAAGAGAGAATTGGCTCTTTTAAGACAAATGCTTCCAGATGCCAGGATCACTGGGTCCATGTTACTACCCAGATGGGTCTGGGTGGGAGCCAGAAAAGTAACAGCAGTTGATAAAGTCAGAAAGGCTGTTAATCAGAAAGTAGTTAGCTTGGGTGGATTTCTGGAAGGTCATGGTCACTCTGGGATGGCTTAAGAGTCCAGAAGGTGTGGACTCCAGGGCCTGGGTGGGGAATATCACGTCCCTATGGTGGGACGTGTCCAAGCCCGGGTGCTGCCATTTGTGTTTCTGCTCCCAGATATGGCCCAGCCAGGTGGGGCTTGGAAAGCCTCTGACAGAATCAGGTTTTCTATGGAGATTACAATTGACGACCTGTTTCCTGGTTGCTGGGAAGCGTGCATGGGCAGGGGCTGTGTTGACACGTCTGATTCCAGCTCCAGCTGGAACCAGTTGAGGTAAATGAAAAGCAGGGAAACTAAGTGGAATTGAACCTCTGGGAACCTCAAAAGTGCCTTTCACTTAGAGTGTGATTTGGGGCAGTGTTTAAATATTTTAAGGATTTGGGTAAATGATCTTACATGTGGGGGGCTCTCCCCATACCACCACATTAGAAGGGCAGAGAAAATGCTGCTGTTTTCACCACACAACTGTGTGTACTCTGAGGGGGACCCTGAGGAATGTTCTGGAGAGATGAGCCACCCAGGCTGCCCTGTCTCTCACCTGGATGACCACAGGAACCCCCCCAAATTTCTCCGCTTCATCGCTGCCCCTTTAGATTTCCTTATTCATGCAGGAGCCAGAGTGACATTTAAATATGACATCAGAGCACACCCGTGCCCCCGTTTAAGCCCCTTCACTGCCTTGACATTGAAATAAGAACAAAGTCCAAATTCCTTATTGCCTGCAGGGTCTGTGAGAATTGGCCTGGCCCACTTCTCTGGTCTCATCTATTGCCCACTGGCCACACTGGAGTCATTTCTATTCCTTAAAATGTCCTGCCTCAGGACATTTGCACTTGACCCTCACTGTGCCTGAAATACTTTCTCCTGGGTATAACCATGGCTGTCACTTTCTTGTAGACAAGTATCAGCTCAAATCTCATTTTTTCGTAGAGTCGAGAAAAAGTAGTCCAGCCCTAGTTGTTTTCTTTCCCATTGCACCATTTTGCTCAAAGCATTGGTAGGTTTCTGAAATCATCATGATGGTGCTTTTACTTGTTTACTGTGTGACTTCTTCCACTAGAAAATAGCTAGTTCCTGAGAACAAAGTTTTGTCTATTTTTGTGTACTGCCATAGCTCCAGCATCTGGACTGTACTTAATCAAAGTCAACTCTTCATAAAAATACGATGGGATGGATGGATGAATGGATGGATGGATGGATGGATGGATGGATAGGTGTATGGATGGATGGATAAATGGATAGATGGATGGATGTGTGGGTGGGTGGAAGGTTGTGATTCGGGAGCTGTTCAGGGATTCCAGATGGACATCATTGCAACATGACTACCTAAGATGGTCAAATAATTTGGCAAAAGCTCAAGCTAGAGCCATTCTGTTATTAATACCTTTCTTGGTTAGAGATTCTGTTGGAATCTCTTGAGTTATTTTCTCAGGGATCTTTGTTCTCTTTTATTCAGACAACAAGGCACTAGAAATGAATTTTGGATGAATAAACTTTGGCAATGCACTTTGTCTTCCAATTGTAACACTCTTTATAACATTCTTGTAGTGACCATCATTTTTTTTTTTACTAGATCATTGCCTGTCGCTGAGTAGACCACTCTTTTGAAGAAAATATTTTGTGATAGAGCTAAACAATGGACTGTCATGAGAATGAGCCCATCACTGAGAAATGGTGTGGTTCCATATGAGAAGCCACTGAGGACTAAATAAGGACAAAATGTGTTTGTAAATTATTTACTTTAGCAAATGGCAGGCACGATGCTACATAGAGCAATACTAATTGTTACAGAGAATAATTTTCTTTTTTAGTAACATTTATTATGCTTTGATCATAAACATAATGAAAAACTCTTTGAGGAACATTTAGAAATGTTTAAAGATGACTCTGTTCACGCCATCCTCTTACCACTCTGCTAAGAATGTTCTAGCTTTCTGGTTGATTTTCTGTGTATGAGTGTGTAAACATATATGTGTATTTTATGTGGTTTTAATTTTGTTTTATATACATTTTTATTGCTTTTTGTACTTAAAATGACATCCCATGTGTTTCCCCAGTTCATTTAAAAACTTGTGGCAAACATTATTCAATGGCCCCATAATATTTAATTGTATAGACTGGCCTTGTGTAGCAGAAAAGCAATGTGTCACGTGGGGAATTCTAAATTTTCTAGGTGCTACAATAAACAAGTAACACAGAAAGCCAGCGAATTTAGTTTTAATTATATATTTTGCTTACTCACATGCATGTAAAGTGTTATGCCAACATCTCGTCATATAAAATGATAGCTGTTTTACCTTTTCTTGAACAAGTCTTTGAAACCCATGTACATTTACTTCTCAGTGCAGATTAGCTGCATGCCGAGTGCTCATAATCATGGGGGGAGTGGTGAGCAGATTCAGTACTTCAGGTGTAGTCTATTGAAAATTAGTGCTCTGCTAGTTTATGAGCAGTGCGAGGCATTTTACACTAATTCCCATATTCCAACTTAAAAGGCCATCTTCCAAGAATAAAAGCAGACTGAAATTAGAGTTCTAGTTATCTTCTATCAGGTCTCAAGGTGATTAATTCAGTTTGATAGCTACAAGATATAGCCTCAATTCCTCAAAATGCTAAATGAAGTGGAAAGATGTTGAAAACAATGTTTTTTCAAATTATGCATTTGATACCATTTTGCCTCTTTTCAAAGATGATTTCCTAGGCTCTAATAGAAGCTGATGTCTCCTAGTATAGTAAGATCATATTCAATGCAAGGCAAATGAATTGAATTAGGTTGGATGGTATCGATTATGTTCAGCCCAGCTTCTGTTCTGTGTCCACATGCTCTTCACAGGAGTCCCGGGTCCTCCAGGGAAGCTTATTAATCTGGGGGGGGGCCCTCCTGAATCATCTCCTATGCAAATAAAATGCTTATCATTTGGTACAGCAGGTACCTGGGAGTACAACTGAGGCTATATCTTTGTAGACTCCATTTAAAAATTTACCAAAGGACATTGAGGAGCACCCTTTGGGTGCCACTGGTGCCCAAGTGATGTCTCCAGGCAGAATCATCTGATTATGTGTTGAAGCAAGACTCTCAAAGGAGGGAGGAGGGGCTCTCCTGCCTGATGCCCAGACCCAGCCCTGCAGCTCCCAGGGCTGGGAGAGACACCCAGAGCCCGTCTCTCTGGGTTAATTGGGGCCTCCCTGGTGCCTCACAGCCAAAAGGGGCCCATCCTAAACCCCTCACTGGGTGTGCCCAACTTGTCATGTTTGGGTCCTGAGGGTCCAACAGTGCATCTCTCTTCAAGGCAATTCAACAGGGGAGATGGACAAGCAAGCCCAGAGCACAACTTACCTCCTGTAATAATAGTGGGGCCTAGAATGCTCTGCCAGCAGGTCTCTCAGGCCAGACTCCAGGGCAGCCCCACAAGAAGACCTCTTGGGGGACAGGACTGACCAGTAGCATGGCCTGAGGCAGACTCCTCCTCTCTGTGCCTCTGTAGAATGAATGTAATGAAAATAACAGCTTAGTTAAGCTGATGGGGAGGGGGGTATCCCTGTAAGTACTGAGCATGGTTTGCAACCCAAAGCCAGCAGTCATTGAGTTTTGGCTGCCATTACTATTATGATGCTGCTGTTTTATAAGAGGGCAGGAGGGAGGTGGGGCCCCGTGTTGAGGTGCACACTCCGGGCGGATGGGGAGACGTTGAAGCAGGGGAAGGGTCCTGCAGACTTGCAGTTTGAGACAATTCTCTGTGCAGGGGCTACAGATTGTTTTGCAGAAGGGGCTCAGGGCTGCCATCCAAGTGGAGGTGGCATAGAGGGGACTCGGCTTAGAGCTGCATTTACATAATGAGGGCATTGTGAGTCGTGATCAATAAAAAACAGCATTTAAAAATGATACATTTATTTTTATTTAACACTTCCTTTTGTTTGTTCTCCTTGTCATCCTGTTTGTCATCACCATCTTGGGACCATAAGGGCACAAGTTGTGTGCTCCCAGTGGGTGGATGATGGAGGTCACCTTTGGCAAGAGGATCCTCATGGGTGGAGAGCATGCAAGGGAGCCAGGGCAAAACCTATGTGACCCTAAAGTAACCGTGACCTCCACAGCCTGGAGAGCCTGGGGGTGCTTCCCGTGGTGGCTCCATATTTGCACAGTGGCCTCCTTTAGCTCAGGCATCAAAAGTTTAAGGAGATCTGAAAACCACTGGGGTGCTATGTGTAAAATACAGCCTCGGGTCACGGATGGAATTCATGCCCAGGTTCTGCTGAGGCAGGACCAGAGCCCGCCCCCCTAGGGTGTCTGGGCTGTCACTCTCTCATTCATCTTCTTGATTGTAAAAATTAAACACATGCATGGGAGGGCTTGGGAGGCAGAGTTATGGGGGATATAAAGTGCCTGACAGCATATAAACTTGGCCATCCCGTAGTGGAGCATCCAACACAGGGGTGTTGAGAGGGGCAAGGGGGGTCCTGGTGTGAGGGGAGCAACAGGTAAATTGACAGGGAGGTGGGAGCAGAGGGTCTGATGACGGGGCGGGGGCTGCTCTGGCTGCAGTGTTGCCAGGTGGGCAGGTCCCTGCCTCCTCCTTCCTCCCTCCAACCATGTGGTTCCTCCTGTCAGAGGTGGCAGAGAAGGAAGCAGAAGTCACATCTTTGGGAACAGACCACAAAGCCCCGTGGGAGATGAGGATGAGGCAGCAATTCCAGCCCAGGAGACAGATGTGGGGAAGTCCCCGCCTCCCCTTTCTCAATGTGAGCGAAAATTCTGCCTTTTGCTTTGATAGTGAAGTCCCTGTAGGTTTCAGAGATGTGGAGAAATTGCCAACTCGATGGTGAAATCTATGCAGATGAGGGCAAAGATTGCGTCAACGAAGCAATCTGCATCCACTGAGATTGAGCCATTGCGTCTTTTTCCACTGGAGAATGGGGGGCTTCATCTAGGACTTGAAACCTGGTCTGCAAAGGCTGGGCCCTCCCTGTCTGAGACTCTCACCAGCAGCTCTTATTCTCACCAGGACATCTGGAGAACAGGAGGCCCCGAATCCTCAGTGGAGCCCTGTTGGGGGGATGTTTGTGGCCTGAGGCTGCTGGTGGGGTCCCCCTGGTCTCTGTGGGGGGTGTGTGTGTGTGAGCGCATGTGTGTATGTGTAAGGACTAATACGCACCTATTCATCATTTCCCTCACGCATCATGGCTGTAGATATTTCTAGAACACCTACTCTGTTCCAGCATTGTCCAATCCAGTCTCAGTCTCAGCTTCATGGAATTCAGAGAATGGTACTAACTAACCAATCACACAGCGATTCACTAATTTATAGGGAGGTGGGTGGTTTCTCTTGGCAACATTCTCCTGACCTCCATCGGCACCTTCTTTGTTTTGAAAATTGTCTGTGCCCCTTTCACAGCTGCACAGGGTCACAGTAGGGAAGTTTTTTTTTTTTTTTTTTTTTCCACAGTATGAAAGTTAAGGGTGAAAACTTTCGGTATCTCTATTTCTTGAAGGATAGAATTGGTACTGACTCAGGTGCCAAAGGGTACTTTGGAACTCCAAGCATTTCTGTTGCTTCAGCCTAGAGGAAGCTGTGACCCCCCCCCCCTTTTTTAGATATACATATTCTGAAGCGTAATATTCATGCCGAAAAGTACAGTGATGCTAGGGCCAGTGCAACTGGCCACAACCCATGTGTGTAACTAGCACCTGGATTAAGAGCTAGAAGGTAAGGAAAACCCATCAAAAGCCTTTTTCCTTCTTCTTTCCAAAGCAGAAAAGAAGGAGATGGCCTTGTCATGTGGGGGACCATAGGCCCTGCTGGGGTCACCTACACCATCTCCCCTTGGTCCTGACCCCATCTAGGGGCACCATCAGGACACCAAAGCCTGGAGGAGAATTTCCTTGGCTCTCAAAACCTTCCTTCCCATTGGTATTTCCCTCCCCTTTTTCACTGCACAGCATGTACAGTTAAGAATGTGGCTCCCAGCCAGATTGCCTGGGAATGGATTGCTGTGTGACTTTTGGTCATTTCTTAAACTCTCTGTGCCTCAGTTTCCTGCCTTTTACTTTGGTGCCTCTAAAGTGGGATTGATAATAGTGCTTACTTCACACGGTGACCGTGGGGACTAAGTGTGAAAGATGGCAGAGTGAGTGACCATCGATTTTGGACAACCACCCTCCTGGGGATATAGGTCAGGGTTTTCTTCTTTGCTTCATGGGTGAGGAAAGAGAGACTGGAGAGGGGAGACAACATACATGATGTCATTTAAGAATCCCCCTAATCATCTTTTACAAGGACCTCCAGGTGTTGTAGAAGGTGAAGTCTTTGTGATGTTATCCTGGATGGAAGTTGTGCCCCATGGTAGTCAAAGGACATTGGCATCCTTGTTTTGTACAAATCCTGCGGCAGTCCTGGAACATCAGTGCCCTGGGAGAGTTGACCACCTTATTTCCAGTAGATCCCTGTCAGAGATCAGATAACGGAGGAACAGGAGATTACACAGCTACCAAATGGTGCACCCTTTCTAGAACCTGGGTGTTTGGACTCCTGATCCCCCTGCCCCTGCTCCTTTCTTCCCATTATTCCTCCAACTTGTCCTGGAGGACACTTTGCAGAGATCCATGCAAATATCAATCTCGTGAGCAGAAGCCCCTAGACTGAACCCTGGTGTGTTTTAAGGCTGTGCGCTTGTACCATGCTGTATAGCAGTCTAGAATTTTCTCACCTTTGCTGCTTTACTTTTGACAAGTCCACATATTTAATAGAACATTTCAGTGATGCTTTAAAAACCATGCTTACAAATAGATGGAATAAACAAATAGAGCAAACAGTTTAATTATTTCACTCTATTTGCAGATTTTTTTTGAGCTCCCTGATAGCCAGAGCAACATAATGTTGGATGTTAGCAAAAGATGTGGGCCTGAACATGATGGTGCTTTATTTGTATGGTTGTTTTGCCCTGGGCACTTGTTAGACTGGGAATGACCACTTTACTCCTGGAAGTCTCTCTGGAGAGGATGGGAGAGATGAATAGTCAGGTGGTGGACAGGAAAGACTGAGTGTGGGGGAACTCACCTGGGCATAAGAGGCCTAGCAGTGGTTGTCTTTGTCATCATCAGAGCCATTCCTCAGTGTCCTGGGCCAGGAAGATTATCAGAGTCACCTGGGGGACTGTTTCTAAGACAGAGCAGTCATTATTTACTCTTACTCATGTTGTCTGCTTGTCATCCTGGAGCCAGAAGATATAGAATGTCAGGTTCTAGGACCATGTGCTTGCGTGCACCTGTTACCTTCTTCCAGATAGCAGATGGAGCAGATGAGGAAGGTGTGCTCAGGGGGCCATGCTACCTGTCTGAGCTCTCAGATTGGAAGGGTGAGGACGCAGGAGAGGAATCTAGTTCTCCCAGTTCCTGTTCCTCCCTTCACCCACCTGCCCAGAGAAGGATTCGCAAAGAGGCTCCCAGTTGAGCAGTGGAGAAGAGGGAGGCTGGACCTGGAGGTGGTAGTTGAAAGGGAGGACTCCTCTGCCCCATGATGGTAAATGTGTCTTTTGAAGGTTTTAGTTCTCAGTTAAAATATAATTGTTTCACAATTATTTGGGAGTCTGGGGTACAGGAATATTAGCAGCTAAAGTGTTAATGGATGTTGAAAGTGAGAGAGAATATTGTAGATATGTCTCAGCTTCTACGGTCCTCCCAACAGCCTCTGTGCTGTGCTCTATCATCACTTAGAGATGAGGAAACTAAGGCAAAAACAACTTGAGTTTAGTTGACCAATTAGGTGGGTGCATGATGGAGTCAGGACTTGAATCTGGGCTACAGGTCCTGCACTTTGACCCCTACCTTGTGCTGACCCAAGGGAGGGAGGGCCTTTCCATAAGGTGATGCTCGTATGTTTTCTTATTTTTATTTTCTACCTTGACTACAAACAGTTGCAGTGTTTATGCTGGCCTCAGGTCAAATAGTTCCAGGATGTATGTTTTATAGTTTCTATAGCTGATTTCATGTATTCTCAAGTTTCATTTCCTATTATGTTTCTGAATGGTACAAATGATCATTTTCTCCCCTTTGGTGGCCTCAGGCTGTGAGCCTGAGCATGGATGCAATATAATATAATAAAGAGAGGTGGCTGCTTCCATCCATGTGCCCTCCCTGCCCTACTCTCCATTATGCTTGGGATGACCCTTCATACTTTAGTATGAATTAGAAGACAGCAGGACTAGGACTGCTGTTGGTAAAGGTCCAGAGTATATGCAATTGCAAGCGGCTCTGGAGGTGGGGGTGGAGTCCATGGGAACTAGAGAGTCGCTGAGTTTCTCATTCTCATTCTGAGGGTCTCCAGCTCATCCACTGGTGGAGGCCTCTCCAAAGTGCCCATGTGAAGTCACCACCTACTCTCATGTGAGCAGTGGCAAACCCTGGCTAAGGTGATACTTTCCCCCAGTCAATGAAGAGAAAGCGCTCACCATGACTATTTTCCTGAGCAGGGGAGGGAGGAGTTATTGCTTTAGAAAAATAACAAACAAAAAATGGAGGACCCTTTAGCAAAAGACAGCGAGATTTCCTTGGTTGGTGGAGCAAATGCTGACTTTCTTATAAGGATCTGGTGCGAATGGGGAGGTCAAGGAAGGGCAGGCTGTATTTTAATGCTTATGTTTATTTCCTCCTGGAACAATCAGAGGACCTAGCCGGGACTGGATCTTGTCCCACGTATGTTCATGGGAAGGACACACATACATCATGGAAGGAGGCGAGTGAGCAGGTCATCCGTCTTGTCCACGTGCCCAGGAAAAGGTCAGGAACCTGTGGGTATTAATTAATCCGGCCAGCAACACATTCATCCATGTTTATTAGGGAGGACCATGGCATTTGGCTGAAATGATGTGTTTTAAAGATTGGTGTTTTAATAAGAGGGCGACATCTGCTTACTGTTTTGTGAGAATTAAGTGTTTTTTGTAGGGCTGCTGGGAGCAGGTGTGATTGATAACACTGCTTTTGTCACTTTCTCATCTTATTCTTGTCAAAATCAGTCCTCTACCCGCATGTAGCCCCTCAAATCGATGAGCCCACTGCTCCTTTCTTGCACTATCTGGGCACGTGGTTGCTCTCTGAGTTAGGGTAGCTCAGCCTGTAATGCTAGGTTCTGGACCAGCTAGTGCTGTGCGGGTGCTGGGGATGTGGTTGACCCTCAGCAACAGCTCATGACACAAGAGGGTCGGCAGACACTCAGCTCTGGAGCTCTGCTGGGGAGTGCCACCCCTCCTGATCACACTAGAGACTGCTCAGACTTTCTCTTGCCTTCAGAGCCGCACCTCCATTATCTCCTCTGCACCCAGCCCTGGTTCTGTGGGTGAGTCCTACTGAAAGCACACCCCATGCTGTGTGCTGCAGGCCTTCACCAGGTCTTCAACTGATACCTGTAAATAATTGCGTGTATCTTGAAGGTTTGGATCGAGAAGGATTTAGACTACAGGAACACAAATGGCATCACATCCTGAGTTGAGGAAAAGCCCTAAACTCTTGCCATGACAGCAGATGTTTCCAGTATTGCCTTACAGCACTTTTTCAGCCTCCAAGGCCCCCCTGGAGCAAGGAGCCCAAAGGGAGCATGGATGTTGGGTGGCCATAAGATGATCTGAAGTGATACGGAAAACATCTTTTATTAAATAGCTATATATTTAATTTTATTACTACAATCTCTCCTCTTAAGAATTACTTTTAAGTGAGTCTTTTTATTTGCTTTTTTAATTTTTTTTACTATTTTTTAATTATATATATATTTTACATCATTCTTAAATGTATGCTTTCTCATCTGTTATTGTCCCTGTGAAATTCCCACCACCCATTCACCACAGTCCCCTGTGTTCCTCCCACCCCTGTTTTGATCCTACCCCATGAATAATTGCCTGTTAATTTTGATTTTCACTTTATTATAATAACTTTTTCCCCCCTGATCTCTTATTTGGATCATCTACATTCCTCCTATAAGTGAAACCTTCAGTATTTTTCTTTTACTTTTGGCTTATTTCACTGAGCATGATCCCTTCCAGCGCCATCCATGTTGCTGCAAATGGCATGAGTTTATTTTTTTGATTGCTGAGTAATATTCCATTGTGTTTATCACCACATCTTCTTGATCCAGTCATCTATTTTTGGGCATTTGGGTTGTTCCCATAGTTTAGCTGTTGTAAATAGTGCTTCGATAAACATAGGGGTACAGGTGTTCTTTTGAATTTATAGTTTTGTGTCCTTTGGGTAGATCCCTAGGAGTGGAATTGCTGGATTATATGAAAGTTCCATTTTTAGCAGTTTGAGGAACCTCCACACAGCTTTCCATAGTGGTTGGACCAGTTTACACTCCCTTAAGTGAGTTATTTTAAAGGAGAGCTGTTACGTGGATGGTGCAGTGAGTGTGGCAGGGAGGGCCAACATTGGAAGCCAGCTGGCAGTGCTGGGTCTGGTTTCCCCCGAACCTGCCCCCCAGTCCACCCTGCAGCCCCAGGAATTACTTGAGGCTGGGCACCTCCATTTTCCATCTGAAAAGTGGGGACCATTGAGCCAGCCTCTTGCTCATATCAGCTTGAGATGATGCTCAATGGATGAGATCAAGTGGATAATCATAAGCACCATCATTATTTTTGCTATTAACATTAGCATTGATTAACAGACACCTGGCCTGTGCTGTGCTCCCACTCTGTGCTGATCCCTAAGGGTCACTGAGTAGAAACGACTCATGTAATCCTCCACCCCAGCCCTCGAGAGACCAGAGTTACCCACGTTTTAAAAACAAGCCCTGCACAGAGTCAGATTCCTCTCCTCCCCACTTTCAAGTACAAACAATGAAAAGACAAATATTAATGTAGAATTAATTCAATTCACATTTCAAAATGCTGGTTTAAATCCTGAATTAAACTGTTTTGGGAGGATCCTGGAGAGAGAATGAAAATATCTGTCCAACAAAGTGTCTTTGAGCCCTGAAGTCAGCACAGCTCAGGAAGATGACTTTTACAAGAAAAGAGAAGAAAATACATAGCCACATACCCTGATGGCAGCTATCTCTGGACTCCAGGACTTCAACTGCAATTCCCTTTTTTCCCTTTCTTAAAGAGTTTTTGTTTCATTGTATTATCCAAATGTCTCCAGTGCACGTTCGAGTCCATAAGCACACATGGAAATTTGAAGAGACCCTTTCTGGTGGTCTAAAGGCCAAAATTCTTTACCTAATCATACTCAGGTATTGCTTGGCCTTTCATTCAGTGCCCATGGTGGGCAAGGCTGTGGGCATCTTGTCAAGAATGAAGGGAGTGGCACCAAACAGCCCCTGTGTTCCTGACTGCCAGGCAGGTGCAGGAGCAAAAGGCACTCCTAGGAATGCATGTCAGGTGGAGCACACCTGCCAGGAGCAGGCTCAGACTTCCCAGGGAGGGGGACCTGCCACACCCCACAACCAGGAAGAACCTTGACAGCATTACGCTAAGTGCGATAAGCCAGTCACAGAAAGACAAATACTGTATGATTCCAATTAACGTGAAGCATGCAGAATAGTTGGTTCCTACAAACACAGCAGAATCATTTACCAGGGGCTGAGGGCAGGGAGGAGAGTAGGAGGAGCTTCCTGGGCACAGAGTTTCAGTTTTACAAGTTGAAAAGAGTTCCGGGGAGGCAGGGCGGAGCTGGCCGTACAGCATGAGAAAATACTTAAGCTTCTTAAAAGTGGTAAAACTGGCCAATTTTATGTTATGTGTATTTTCCCACAATTAAAACTACATGTACCCATCCACCCTTATTTAAAAGTTTCCTAATTAAAAAAAAGAAAAGAATGTCCTGGATGAAGCAGCCAAAGTTAATGATTTTATTAAATCTCTGTCCTGGAGCGCAGGCCTTGGAATATTCTGCGAGAGCAAATACATGAGGCCCGGGAGCTATTCCCCACCCTGAGGAAGGCAATCATTTTCTCAGAGAGGAGCACCGGGCTGGCTTGTCACCTGTGAGGTGGACCTGGCTCTCCTCAGCGAGCACCATCTTTACTGAAAGAACAACTGATAGACAAACTATGGTTATTCAAACTTGACTATTGGCAGGCATTTTCTGGAAAATGAACAAATGAATCCTGTCACTTCCAGGAAAATAACTGACGGTATTTGTTGCCAATGATAAAATTCAAGCTTTCAAGAATTTTGAAAAACTTACATCAGCCACTGCGAGTTGACAGCTTTCCAATACTTAAAGAGACACAAATGAATGGGATTTTTTCTTTTAGGGTTGTACCATGAATCACGTCAACATTGAGTATCTGAATATCTCGTTGAACTGATGCATTTCAAGTGGCCAATGCTTGTTGTTATGAAATTATGCAAGGGTAAACAATGTCTTCAACTACCAAGATAACCCAATGGATTTTTAAAAAAGATTTATTTTTATTTACTTTCTGCATAGAAAAACTGGGGTGTAGGCCAGAGGTGTGTGTGT
>NW_023601754.1:26756025-26981025 GCF_014898055.3 Talpa occidentalis | reverse complement strand
GACCCTGGGCTTTAACTTCCCAGGTGATGAGGGAGAAGTCCCATGCTGTACTCCTCGCTGATGGGGGTCCTCCTCACCACCCCAGGTTTGTCTACTACGCTCCTTACAGTGATTTACCTTGATCCACGCTCAGACCGACAGGTGGACGCTTCTCCAAGCAGCCCTGCCTGAGATGGTGTCTCCTCAGGGTGGACCGAGTGATTCAGGTGGCTCTGTGAATGCAGGACCTGTCAGACAGGCAGCAAGGTGGTTTCAAAAATAAAGTTCAGCATGACTCAAAATAAAATAACTGTCCTATAAGGGCTCCCACAACACCCCCGTCCCCCCAAGGGGAGTCACTTCGAGGGCTGCCCTGTCAGTCAATCTAGTCTTGGTGGCAGGTGAAGAGCTCAGGTCTGCCTTGGACTTTTTCAACGCAGGGGCATTCATGTATGTTCTTAATAAGATGTTAATTTTCCATAGCATGCCTTTAGATTGCAACACATTTTTTAGAGAAAGATGTTATCTTTATGGAGTTGACTTATTTGCAAACTTAACATAAGCTTTCAAACCCACAGAAAATATGGCAGTGTGTTTATATTTAAAATAGATTTTAAAAAATCCAGTGAGTTACTGTGAATTTACTTACCGCCCAATAATACAGGGATAAAAATAATTTATGCTCCTATTTTAATTAAAAGCAAATCATTTTTTTTTTTTTTTTGGTGAAGCAACAGGAACTCAGTCTAGTGGTTAGAACATGCAGCAGGAATGAGACGCTTTTCACTTTCTTCTTGACTTGGCCATGGCTTGGATGCCTGACTAGAGGCCGTCACTTCACTCTCCTTGAGCAGCTCTTTGTGAGCCTCATAAAAAGTGACCCACCAAGCCACGCTGTTTGCACACACCAGCCAAAGGCATCCACGCGGCAGAGTCCCAAGCCTGGCCCGAAACGCTGACAGCTGACGTCAAGGATTGAGAAACATTCGGGGTGGAAGGGCTGCTGACTGGGCCAATGAGAGGGGGTAGGATTTTCCATTTTCCCACAAAATTTACAAGTTAAAGTAACAGCTTGTTATGTCTGAAAGGTCTGTGGTTCATTTTCCTGGTGACTGGAAGACATGGACCCAAGCATGACGGAACCAGCTCATTTCCAAGATTGGCCTGTGTTCCACATCTAAGAGGAGGGATGAGATCACAGGGGAGAGGTTTGATAAGATGAAAAGGTTTGATAAGGTGATAAGATGCTGCAGCCACCATCACACTTGCCTCATATGACTCATTGGCATCTGATTTCTACATGACACTTTCCCCCCAGGGTCTTTCTTATAGAGTAGCCCCCTTCCCCCACCAAAGACCACCAAGTCTGGTGAATCCAGCACAAAGTCTCCATTAAGCCATTTAAGTCAGGCCCTATAGAGATCACAGCTCCTGTAGGAATATAAGAACTTGAATTTCACCTCCAGGAAATTATTAAAAATGACCAGGAGTTTAAGTTTGCTTCTCATAGTGAGTGGACAGAGTTAAGGACACAAGATTTGAAGTTAAGCCACTCTGCTTTAAAATCTTTATTCTCTGAGTCTTGAACAAATACCTTAAATTCTCTGGACCTCATTTCCTTGTTGGTAAAGTTGGATATGGATAACAACTCTAATATCCTTACAAACATTGTAGGAGAGATGTATGTAAATATCTATTATTATTATTAATCATGGTCTAAAATATGGGTGTGGGTATGGGGAGAGAGAGAATAGTTGGAGATCATTCCACTTTTAGGGTCTGGGTAAAGGGGCATTAAAGCTGCAGCTGGCTGAGATTTAGAAGTCTGTGTTGGAATAGGTTGGGTGAGTGGCTCAGTTGGAAACATTAATGCATGAAATGCCCATTAAACATCTAGGTGGCAATGCCAGGAAGCATATATGATCTTGAAGTTCAGGGAAGAGGTCCTGGCTGGAGTTATGTATTTATTGGGTTTATCAGCATATAGATGGAGTTTAAAGCTATGAAATTAGATGCATTCATCAACAGAGTGAATACATGCAAGTAAGAAAAGAGGACCGAAGACCTGAACTGCAAAGCATCTTCTGTATTACGGTTGAGGAAATGAGGAGGAGTCAGCAATGGAGTCTGAAAATGTTACAACTGATATGTAGGAGGAAAACCAAGAGAGTGTGGTGTTGTGCAAATCAATGAATGAAGAAAGTTTCCAAAAAAAAAAAAAAGGAAATAACCAATAACCAATCCCATCAAAGACTGTGTATATGCCAATCCAATTAGGACTGGGAACCCACCATTGGATTTAGAAGCAAAGAGGTCATTGTGAACCTTGATTCTACTGAAATTGACCTGCACACACACACACACACACACACACACACACACACACTATGAGTTGTCGTATTGGGTTAGGTGAAAAAGATCTGGGTCTTAGTCCCAAATCTACTATATTCTTTTCTGTGTGACTTTTGGGAAAGTTTCTGTCTCTGAATCCTGTTTATTTTTCTGGAAATGTTTGTCATCTATAAATGTGAGAAGACATTAATTATTGTTCCTACTTGAAGTTTTCATGAGGTCAGCCTCTCTCTTAAAATGTAATCAGATTGACTAATACTGCTTTGCATGATCTACAGAGTGTTCAGTGTCCTCTCTAAGATATCTGGGGAGGGCGCATTGTTATGTTATCATAAGTCTGTCTAGCTCCAGCTTCTACATAAGGAGTCCATGTTGTGAATTGTAGCTGTTTCTTTATAATTTTTCTGATGTTAACTTAAATGTAGAGCTCAATCTTTTACTTGCTGTTCCCATGCAAAAACTTACAAAACATCAAACAGAATAAAATAGAAACAGAAAAAGAGAAATAGAACATGATGATGAAAAAAAGCTTGAACTTTTTTATGAATTGCTCTTGTTCTTAAGATACTTCCAGCCACTCCATCTGACTTGGCCATCTTTTCTGTCCTTTGCTCTTTTATTCCAGAAGCAAAACTATTTTGTATTAGTCAGCTTGGGCTAGGATATGCTGTAATGACAAATAATTCTGGGCCAGGAGGGATGAACTCAACAGAAGATCTCCCACGTGCAGTTCCCCACTAGGTCTTCAGGATGAAGTCATGGGTAATTCAGCAATTCAGGCTTCTCCTTCTCAACATTGGTGTCACCTTAGTTCTTATGATGGGATGGGAGAGTGTTAGAGAACCTTATGCCTGCAAGCAAACCCTGTACCCTGAAGGCGGCCATGATAGTTCTGCTCCCAACTCATTGGCGTTAACTAGGCCCACTCAACTACAAAGGGGCTGGGAAATATAGGGGACATATGGACTATTTGGCAGGCATGATTGTTTTGACACATTCCTTCAAAAGCTTCCCAATTTTATATAGATGGCAAAAATTTCCCTCCAAATTTAATTTCCAAAGACTTTCCTCAAACTTTAAACAAGCCAACATACTTCTCTCACCTTTGGCCCCTGTCTGGGATGGAGGAGGAGGCAGGAGGCGAAGATGAGCTTGTCCCTTGGATAAATAATAATAACCAAATGAGTCAATGGTTGTGAGTGTCCCTTGATGACACTCATAGAAAATATTTCTATAGCATTCACTCTCTGCCGAGGGCTTCCTATGTATTAATGCAGCTAATCCTCACAACAACCCTGCAAGTCAGTTACCATTATCAGCACCACATTGCAGAGTAGCAAACTGAGGTGTCGAGAAGTTAATTAACTCGCCCAAGGCCATCGAGGTAATAAGTGTCAGAGCTGGGATTCAAGTGCAGGCTGTCTGACTCCAGAACCTATACTCTTGACTATTAGGGTATATTGCTTCTGTGCAGAGTTGAGCACCACACAAATGCATCTCTTACTCTATCCCTGACAGAGCATATATGCCTCAATGCTAAGAATGGAGCCAGTCCAGATATTGGGAAATGACATTTTGCTTTTGCATGGGGTGCTGTGGCTGCCTAGAGGAGTGCTCTGGGAATGTGCTGTGTGATCAACAATATGAATATTCACTGATATAATCATGTGCTGCATAATGACACTTTGGTCACCAATGGACACTTATTCGGCAGTGGTCTCAATAGCCTAAGCCACACAGCTGAGGGCTGTAGTAGGCTCTACTGTTCAGGTTTCTGTAATTACACTCTATGGGCATCGCACAACAAAATCACCTCAAGATGCATTTTCCAAAATGTTCTCCAGTTCTCACGAGTTTTCTCTTATATCCCAATTGTCTTTCTAGTTACACTTGCAGGGCTCTCCTTTTCTCTCCCTTTATGTTGCCCAGTAATGTCCAGAGTGTACAAGGAATGTTCAAAACTCGTATTCCAGAAGCTAATCAAGCTGTCCCCCAACATCCCTAAGCAAAGGGCCATCAGAAGGAAGCACTGAATTGGGCCTCCCCTGGTGGCACAGGTGGTTGAGCGCAGCACTGTAAAGCTGTCCGCAGTCTCTGCAGCGCTGGTTTGATCCCGGCCTGCCAGGGAGGGTCCCACATGGCGCGGCAGACCTCTCCTGTCTTGCCTGCTGCTCCCCCTCAGCGTGTATTTCAGTCAGTCTGCCTGTTCTGTTCCCCGCTCTGTCTCTGGTGAATCCTCCCACCCTCCCCCATATCTGGTCTATACCACGGTTCTTGTATAAATAAATAAATAAATAAATAAATAAATAAATCTTTAAAAAAAGGAAGCATTGAATTAATATGACTGAATATGCTTCTTCTCTGACATAAGGATAATTTTACTTCTTCATTCTAGAAGCTAGGAGTGACCATGTGATTTACTTTGGTTAATGCAATGATAATGGCAATTCTGGTGCAAGCTTTTTGGGGCCAGTGCTTGCTTTTGCACAAGCTCTTCCTCATGGACTGGGATAATGCATCATGCTAAGGAGCCAACATCAGACTGAAGCTGACCGCATTGCTGTGACACCACAGGGGTGACATCTTTTTTGGAGAGCTCCCTATGTCACCTCTGTGTCATCCATGGTGACACGGCAAGAGGAAGAGATAAAATTTTATTTTAAGCTTCTGAGTTTTGTTCTTTTATGTTACTGGAGCAAAGCTCGGCCTATCCTGACTGATACAGGTGGAATCTTGAAATCTGTGTCAGTGGTTTCAAGTGGGGTGGGAGGGGAAGAAGGGAAAATAGGATGAGAGTCTGGTATCACTTGGCTTTTATCTTTTCTGGACATTAGAGATACAACTTACTTTGAACTTTTTTCCATTTAATCTTAGCAATTGAGTTCAGTCTAGGAGTTGTCAGCCACGCTGCACCAGAGGCTTCTCAGGGAAAAGTGGGGGGCAAAGGCACACGTCTCAAGTTGTACAAAGGACTTGGGACTCCTGTGATATTCCTCTCTGAACACTAATGTTCTGCCCCTTGGAAAAGGCTGAAGACCATGTGTAAAACTCACTTCTTGGATTTCTGCCTCGGAAGCAATATTTTCTAGGTAGTTCATTGAAAGTGAAGTTGTCAGTAAAATTTATCCCTTCCATTTTTTAGACCTTTTGCAAAGAATGATAATGCGGTGTAATTCTTCACTCCTTTCTCACCTTCCATCCCTCCCCCAATCTCTCAACAAGCGCCTCGCCAGGCACCAGGAATGGTGGTTCCCAAACCATAGTGATTAGCTTTATCTCCAGCAATTTAACACAGACTTCATGCAAAAGAGAAGGTGTGTTTCAGAGCATGTCTAAGATGGCTTCACTTCTCTCTGCATTGCTAGCACCAGCCTCAGGGTTTGATTTGTAGCACTGGGGAATCCAAAGTCAAAGGGACTATCTGAGAAGATTAGTGGCATTTTCATGCAAGAGAGGAAAATGACTCTTCCCTGATATTCCTATTATCTTCCTAGTTACACTCGCTGGGGCTCTCCCTTTACATTGCTTAGTGATGTCCAGAGTTTATAATGAATGTGGTTCAAAACTCATATTCTAGAGGCCAGTCTGCCCCTTAATCCCCCTAAGAAAAAAAACCTTGGGAAGGCAGGGCTGAGTTGACGTGTGGAATGATTTCTCCGGTTTCAGTCCTGGAGTGGTTTCCTTACTCACAAAGCATTTGTTCTTTTAAAGGAACCAATATGTTTGTGTAACTGACGTGAAACAAGCTTGACTCCAGAAAGATTTAGCTTAATATCTGCCTATGCATTCCGGGGGCTGGCCGTCTGTGGGATGTGCATTAAAGGCCCTGGCGGTGCCACAGCTCGTCACGTATGATATTGGGCACGCAAATGTGACGTGATGCCCATGTACTCTTGAGGGTAATTCGATGTGCCAGCCAGCTCGATGGGCAGAGAAGCTATAAACATAGTTGTCACAAGTGAGAACGAGCGCTGGGTCGAAGGCAGGCTGGAGAAGCGCGCGGCATCGGGATCTGTCTCCAAGCCCTAATGAAAGTGTTAATTAGTGTATTACAGAATTTACGGTGAGAACAGCCTCTCCACCAGATCCCTCCGTTGACACGCTCTGCATTAACCACTTCGTTCTCTTGCCCCCCGTGTCTCCAGCCTCCCTTCCCGGCCCAGGCAAGCCCAGGGAGGAGGGAGGCAAGCAGAACCGTGGCATGGAAGGGAGGCTTTTGGGGGGCCTTTGCTAAAAAGAGGAGGCCAACAGGGCACGCGGCTGTCTGATGTTTATAGGAATAAGTACACGTTTAATCTACATAATCATTAATCTTTCTTTATGTAAAAATGATTAGTAAATAGGGTTTTTAAGCAACTGTTTAGTTTACACATTGGCATCATAGATTAACTTATTTCTAAAACACTTGATTTTATCACTCTGCCTAATGATTTGTCACATGATTTATTGGGTAATATGATAAATCATGTGCAATTTATTGTTTATCCTATAAAGAGCGCAACAATTCATTAAACAGTGATGAAATCCAGCACTTGTGCAGGAAAACCCACCTTGTTGGCCGCTGCGCTCAGCCGAAGTTTCTCCTGGCAGAGAGCAGGTCCCTGCCATGCCCAGGTTGTCAGCATGGGGCAGCTAGACTGCGCCCAAATTAAATAGTTTAAGAAAATAATGGTGCAGCCATAATCTTATACTCTAGCCATATTTATTTTATATGGAAAAATAAAGTCTAAAGCCTGATGGGTGTTAAATCCGCGGATTTATTTGTGATAATAAATGTGGCATTCTTTGTTACGAAGGCATTAAACTTAATGGCGATGTTTCATAAGACCGCGTGACAGTTGCGTCTCCCTTTGCCTGGCTTTATTTCAGGGTGAAGCATCCGCTGAATGGTTCTCTGGGATGTTCCTGGTTGCTTCACAAGCTCAGAGCACATCTGATGTGTGAGGTCCGGGTGACAGGGACAGAGCGAGGCAGAGAGGCCTCAGCGTCCAATGCAAGGTCCCGAACTCCGACTGGAACCTCCTTCCAAGGACTGCTTTGAAGAGAAGCTCATTTGCTCCTGGGCAAGACCAGGAGAGCTGGCCACTCTTTGTGGAGTGAGACCAGGCTTTCCCAGCACCTCCAGACCTGCTTCTGGTGGTCCTGACTCGCCGTCCTTGCTGTCCCCCCATTTTCTTGGTGTTTTTGCCTGCCTGGCTTCCAGGCTGCCTTCTTTCAAGGAACCGAATTTTCATTCCTTCACTCCCAGTCCAAAGGAGCTCGCCTTTGTTCCAGGGCACGTCTCACTCCTTGACCTTGGAAGGTCAGGCACGACACCCACTGACCTCTTGGTCGTGGGGTTTGAGCAGAGTAGTCAGGTGAGTAGACGTGAGCCTGGGGCTGTGAGCCTGGGGGCCACCTCACTCCCAACACAATGAGAAAGTGCCCCTGAGTGCAGGCAACACGGGGGCAGCATGGAGAGAACAACCCTTGTTAATTAGTATATTATACATGGACCAGCTCACGAGGCATGCCCTGCACCCAGCCCTGTCTGAAACTAGAGACCCCTATGGCTCTTATCCCTTTTTTCCTCTAAGTGACAGAGATTTAAAATTTTAAAAAATCTCATTAATGGTGGCAGCTCTCCCATAGACCAGGAGATAGTGTAATTCTTTTTATCCAGAAACTTCTTTTTGCCTTTATATCAGTAAAGCTTCTGTTACGGGGAAGGGTATTTCACCTCTAGTGTACTTTCTCCACCTCTAACGATGGCATCTACACTGTGATTCCTGAGAGTATTCTCTGGCAGAGGGGCCCACTTCACATTGCAAATCAGTTCACCTGTTACAAATAGGCCTAGTCTGTAAGGTCCTGGAGGGTGAGCAGGACATAGTTCCATGGAGATGGCCCAGGGAACATGGTACCAAGGGTGATGAGCCCACAAGAAGCATGAATTAATTCTTTGATTAATTAGAGGAAAGCAAGACAATCTGAGTCTGAAGGATCCATTTATTAATGTGTCAAAAGTCAAGTTCTTTGGTAGAGATCACTTCTATGCAGAGGGAGTGTGGTGGTAGGTTAAGGATGGCTACAGAGCCTTTTCTGCCCCTCCCATTAAAAGCTGAAATCCCTTATTTGGATCCAAATTGCTGTATCCCCCTCTGGGCTCCAGCTTGCGGCCAGGTGTGGGGCCTGGCTTGTGGGCACTTTTCAGCTCACCTCTGACTGTGGGGACAGCCCCCTCGCAGTTCCACAGAGGCTCCGTGGGGTCCTGACTCAAAGCTCCCTGCCTTGAGAAATGGTGTTTGAATAGCACTTCCTGGCACCCTCAGCCTGCACTTGCGGTGCCTGGATTGCATCCCCATGGGCTCCAAAGCACTGGATCTTCCTCTGGGCTCCAACTCTCAACCAGCCCAGCAACCAGGTGTGGGGCCTGGCTTGCGGATCCTTTTCAGCTCACCTCTGACTGCGGGGACAGCCCCCATTCATTTTGGCATTCTACGGGGAGGTGGGGGGGGAGAAGGCAGTAGAATCAAAACAAGGGTGGGAAGAGCACAAGGGTGATAGGTCACAAGTGAATGGGTGGTGGGAATTTTACAGGGACTATAACCAAAATGAAAATGTGTACATTGTACAAAAATGAAAAATGATGTAAAAATACATAAAATAATTAAAATAAATAAATTTATATAAAAAGAGGTTTAACACAAGTCTAGAGTGTTCTGGCCAGAAAGTGTTGTCATAGAGTTAGGTATTGTTTCCTCTGCATTGAATATAATAACAATAAAAATTATAGCATAATCAGTTATTTAAAAAAAAAAAAGCTGAAATCTAAAGGCCCTTCCCTTGGATCTAGGGGGTTTTAGTGATTTGCTTGATCAATTGGTTGAGACAGGAAGGATTTTCTGGCCCTTCCATTGCTGGGTTCTGACCACTTGGCAACTTCTGCCTGGGTCTTTTATAATGTCTGCCTCGGAGGAAGCCAGCTTCCTTCCCTAGAATAAGCCAGGAGGTCGCGTATCCTGAGACTGCCATGCTGGGAAGAATCTCAATCTCCAACTTCCCTGGATCGGTGGGGCGGGTGTCATAGGAACAGAGGCCTGGTCACATCTTGCTTTTCCAGCCATTCCAACCCAGGCACTAGTCACGTGCATGAAGCAGCCTTTGGATGTCTCCAGCCCCACCGTGCGCTCACTGTGCCCAGGAAAGACCATGAGCCAGAGGTGTCTAGTCACTGCCTGGAAATGGGAAAGACAAGGACATATTGGTGCTTGCTATTCAGCAGTGGACAACCAGAACTGGGGACAGGGCAGGGGATGAGGGTAGCTTCTTTGTCACACGGACATGCCATCCTCCAGTGTGTTAGGGACTGATTACATGATCACTAATGGTTCCTTAACCTTCAAAAGGCAATCGCCACACATATTCTTCAGAGTTGATACGTTCTTTCCCCATTATGTCCCCAAAACCTGAGCAATAGAAGCAACAGAAAGACTCTGGACAGCACGTGAGGGCACCCACTTGCCTTTTCTCTGGCAGTTAGGAGCTAGGGGATCCTTGGGAAAGCATTTTCTCTCTCCTCCTATAGGTCATAAGCCTCTGTGTTTCCTCCTGCAGAAAGCCTTCCATGCAGCTGTCTTCCACTCAGCCTCCATGGTTCTATCGCCTCATTTTTTTCATTTTCATCACTACACCTCTTACCATCTTGAATCTGGGATGGCCTCAGTGATTTGCTTGATCAATTTTCTTTGATCCCCCATGAAATATAAACAGTGACCACAGACACCTTGTCCTGAACCCATACAACAGTGTCTGACACAGCGTCCCTTGGTCACTTTGAAATTGATAAATATTGTTATATGGAAGGGGGAGGCTTCTATTCCCCTGTTGCTCCCACTCTGGGTGTCTTTGTAGTAAATGGTGTCTATGGCGTGTTCTGGCTTGGATGGGCCAGGACCCTAAGGGTTCACAAGCTCAGGACTGGTCTACAAGGAACTAGACATGAAGGTAGTGACCCCTCCCTGGGAGCATCTCCATTGGGAGAGGCTGAGAAGACCTCAGGGGCTTCCCCCAAGTGCTCATCTAGCCAAATTGCCAAGGTTGGGGTCTTTGGCCAGTTCTGGATTCCCCCACCACCAAGGAGCTTGCAAGTTTTGGAATATGTTTATGCCACATCCTTCTTAATACCTCATAAAATACTATTTGCCAATAATGTCACCCTGTAATTACATTTGCTGAACTCGCTCTGCCTGTGTGTATGCTCTTTTTTCATTATGTAGCTTCAACCTTTATAATGTTACCAATTGACACCATAATTAGTATAGTTTACTGCCGCACTGATTATGAGGGGCCTCCTTGTCAATCAGCCTCTGTTTGTTTCTGTTTGAGGAGCCACGATTCCTTCACCTCTAAACCTTGGCTAATTTACGGGGCACACGGGTGCAGGGCTATGTGTGGGTGGGGAAGGGATGGTCCCAGGCCCCACTTGCACTTGACTGCCCGGCTCCTAAATGGTTGCTTTGCTTCCAGCCTTATATCCTAACAACCCTGTGGCCAGAGCTCCTAGAAGGGCAGGAGCGCAGGATGCGATGGAGAGGGTCAGGGCTCCTCATGCCACCGCGGCCTCTCCCCGGGAGCCACGTGACCTTGGCAAGCCGCCCAAACTCTCTGTGGCTCCGTCCCCCACCCAGCTCTCCTTCCTGCCCTACCTGCCTCCAGGGGCTTCAAAGAGCTAACAGATGTGGAAGAGCTTTTGAAATAAGCGTGCCATATAAATTCAAGGTGTTTGGGAATGGTTTTCTCATAAACCTGCCAACACTATCTTTTTGGAAAAGACAGAAGTCACAAATCCACTCTCGTTTTAATTTACCCTGGTATTTCCTCAGCAGATGGCTAAAGAGCTGCTGTCGTGTGCCCTCGGTGCCAGCGCCTAGAGACTAGCGCCTGCACCGTGACCCCGGGGACCAGCTCCTCCCGGGAGGAGTGAGCCTGGCTTCCTGGGATCCCCCAGAGGGCCCGCTGGGAAGAGCCCTCCCTCCCCCTGGAATTTCTGGTTCTCAGTGTGAGAAGGCAGCCGCTGCCCATTTGGATCTCTGGTGCATGGGGTGCATGGGGTGTGCAGGGAATTATCTGAAGCCTGAATACTCCAATACTGCAACCAGTGTGGCAGGCACATCCAGCCTGCCTTCCAGAAGCAGGAAGAACCTGCCCCTGGGGTTCCTGTGCCCTGTGGGGTGTAAGGCAGGGCAACACCACCCTTGCTGCTGGCTGCATGTTCTTCTGCTCTAAACAGGCAGATTGCCGCACACCCGAGTCTGGGCGTGGGGCTGCGGCCGACTTAGGAAGTCCAATTTCAGTTGAGGGTCAAGCCTCAGAGTCCGGTCTAGCTCCGGCAGCCCAGCCAGAAATCCCAAGCATCTTCCTCTGCCTCCTGCCTCCACTGCCCACTAAATTCAGATCTCAGGGAACACAGACACCGGGGAACTGCTCAAGTTGAAAATAACGAGCCCTTTGTGTTTATCTACTTTACAGGTCATGTTCATGGGGACCGTCTTCTTGCCGCTGCACAGCAAGGTCCGATGGCACAGGCATCCCCAGCAGCGGAGGGCAGGGGCTCTGCAGGAATCGTCCCTCTGCTGCCCCCGCCAGCCCCCCAACTTCGTTGTGAGTCCGGGTTCCGCCCTTGGAAGTTGCAGAGAGCAGGGCTCTCTCCCTTTACGTCTTCCGTGTCCTGTTTTTCTGTTTTTCATTTAGCCCATCTGTCTCCTCCCAGGACACCTGAGGTACAAATTCCGAGGTCAGCCTTTCACACTTGTCAGGGCAGCGGCCAAAGACTCGCGGAGAAGCTCAGCCCCTGCCAGAAGCGTGTGCCGGTGGCGGCAGTTGATTGCAGATTCCCTCCCTTTTCTACTCCTCTGCTCACCTAATGCACGCGCACGCACCTGTCCATATATTCATGCACGCACAAGCTTTATCAGGATACTATTGCTTGGGGGCCAAATAAATACCTACGATGTGCTCTGCTGGGAAATAGTTTGCAGCGCAGACTCTCATGTCCCTCTGGGGTTCAGAGATGGAGGAAACTTCTCAGGTCCAGTTCCAGGACCAAGAGCAGGGGTGTGAGGGGGTGGCGGGAGCAGGTGTCACAGTTCCTGTACATGCGCCCAGGGCGACGGGGTGGACCTCCCTCACACGTCTCCCTTTCTTCCCGGTGGCTCTTCCCCATTTCCCTTCCCCCTTCCTCCCCTGCTTGGAACTGAAGCGCCTCCCTCAGAAGGGTCAGACTCCTCCTCTTCCCTCAGTCCTCATGATCTCTATTGATCCCACTTTTTCTCCAAGGCACCCCAAGGCTCAATTTAGCGGCCTGGCAGACCCCCTTCTCACAGAGATGGAGAAAGGCATTTTGTAAACATCAGAGCCGATTCAAACTCCCAGCGGATGCGCATGTAATGTGGCTTATGCTAGATTACTCTTGCTTAAGTTAGAGTCTGTGATTTAGCATTCCTGTTTAGCTGCGGAATTCCACGGAGGATATTGCTGGATCCCAAATCTTTTGTCAGTGTAATTGAGCATAACATCTTTTCAGGTTTGTATTTCAAAAGATGCATTATCTCCTCTCATCCATTTGTTCTATTTGAGCTATTCAAAACTTTTCTCTTGTCCCATCCCTCTGAAGGAATTTGAGTTTTAGGCTGATAATTTATGTTTATGCTGAGAATGCGATTTCCTTTCTGCACCCAGAATGATTAATAGACTTCTCTCTGTAAATTAGCGTGGGAGAGGATATAGGTGAATCGCTAACTAAACTGAGAATTTCATGTGTTCCAGTGATTTCTTCAAGCTTGTCCTTATTCCTCTTCCCTGCACAGAGTTGCACCTGGGTGTAAGTGGTCCCTATCTTTGTTCCATACACCTGACACCCCTCCTGTAGAAGCAAGCATCCCTCCCGAACCCCCACTCAACCTAGCAGTTTTCATAGAACGTGCCCTTGGAGAATGGTTTTTAAATTTTAACTGGCTGAAAAACTGAAAGAAGAAGAATATTTTGTGACACGTGAAAATGACATGAAATTCAATTTCAGTGTCCCTAAATAAAGTCCCGTTGCAATTCAGCCACACTGGTTCCTTTGTGTATGGTCTGCCTGATTTTGAGCTACAATGCTCACTCCAGTAGCTTCAACAGAGACTTTATGACCTGCGGAGACTAAAATATTTACTGTCTGGGCCTTCACAGGAAAAGTTTGTCAACTGTTTCTTTAGAAAAGGAACGAAGATTTCCTTGTGCCTCAGGTGGACATTGGTGTTTGGGGTGCCTGACGGGCATTTACTGGTATTTCACTGATGCTTCTCTGTTCGGTTGAGGCAGTTTTTGCCTAGACTAGTATTTCTGCACTAAGAGGTGGTGTCTGTGGCATGTGCGACCCTTCAATACAGGCCTGGCTCACATCCACCTGCTGATCCTTGCAGCCTGGCTGGTTCCAGGCTGAGGGACTCCCAGCGCTGAACTGGTCACTCGTTTCCTTTAAAGTCAAGGTCTGAGTTGACCCTCAGGGGACTGCTCATGAGTGATGGGGAGAGAGGCCTGGGCCCCCTGGTCTACAGCAGCGAGTGGCTGGGCTGGGCACCCTGATCTAATGGAGTGCATATGCCATTGCCAGCACCATCCCAGGCTAGCCATCTGGCACTGTACCAACCCTCAGAAAGACACGGTGGAATCAGTAGGCCAGGGGGCATATGCCTGGCTTTGGGGGGTGAGCCTGACACTCACAAACTGTAGGGTCTTGAACACACTGCTGAGTCTCCATGGAAGTTGGGCTCCTCCCCAATGGGCATCAGAGCTACACCTGTCTTCCCCTGGGTGTTGTACAGAGTAGTTGGGGGCAATCCAGGGGAAAGCCACGTGTGAGCAGAAAGCCAATGAATGCATGAATGTTGGTGGCAGGTGACAAGTGCTGCTTTGGCACCACCTGAGCTCCCACCCAAACAGGCATGGCTGAAAGCAGGTCTCTTTTTCACAGTCTTCTTTTCACCACGTTGCTGGGGTAAATGAGGCTGGGATCATTAGCTCCATCTGTGTGCGGGAGTAGGAAGTTAAGATTAGGTGGCTGGGTCACCCAAGATCTCAGAACAGGGGTAATACCAGGTCTTTGTGCTCTCAACCCAAGCATTGCCATCCTTGCTGTCTTCCAAAACACAGTCTGGAAAAAGTGAGGGTGCCTGCCATGCCCCTCCCAATGTAGGCCAATAGGACACACCGTCATCTGGAAATGCCAGCAGTATGTTCCTGGCCGAGCCCTGTCTGTCCTCCCACCCACAGTGCCAGGGAGGGGGCTGGCTCTGGCTGGGTGTGGTCTGTGGCAGCGATGGTGAGGCTGGGGCCCCTCCTGGGTGCCCTCCATGTTACAGATGATTCTGGGGTTTCACGGACAATTAAACAGGCCCAGAAAACAACATGTGGCTGCTGGGGTTTGAAAGAGTCAATGCACATGGACTCAATTTCCTCCGCAGCGCGAGTGAGTCTGAGCATAAGGGGAGGAGCACCTGGGGCAGAGGATTTCAAGTATCTGGAATCTCCATTCCCATGCTGCCTCCCCGTGCTGCCCCTTGTTCTTGGCATAGGGCCCCTGTGGGTCTGCGGCAGCTTGGAGGAGCCCTATGCAGCTTTATGCCATGACCTGAGTCCTTCAGAGCTTCTCAGACACTCAAGCACCGGGCCCTTCTTCCGACTCATCAAAATGGGCCATTATGGATGGAATCTCCTGCCCACAGAGTAGACACTGAGAGCAACGTGGGCATCTGCTATGCTCAGGGCAGCTCAGCCAGGGCCCACGGGTGGGGCTCAGGGCATCTGCAGGGATGGAAAGAGATTGACAGGGCAGACTGGTGAGGGGCTCCAGGGGCTCAAGGACATGCCAGAGAAAGTTCTCCCCAGCATAGGGGAGATGAGCTGAGGGAGCTGGAGCACGAGGAGAGATGGAGGGGGCAGGCAGGGGAAGGCAGCGCTGGCTGAAGTCTTGGAGATGGGCAACTCTTCTCAAATCCATTCAAGCCTACGCCACAGCTCAGCCCAGCCCCGGAAGAAAGAGACTTCTTCATAAAGCGGCCAGTTGTCAGGCCTCTCAGCCCCAGACAGGAGCTAGTGAACATGGGGACTAGGCAAGAGGGTGGCTGGGCAGTGAAAGGGAGGAGGTCCTGGGGAGGTGAGTCACAGCCCAAAGAGCAGTAACTCTGGGGGAGTCTCCATGTCACAGAGGGGGACGGGACATTGCAGCTCCAAGACACCCCAGAGTGGGGGCTTCCCTCTGGGCTTCCCCTTTCACCACAGTTGTCAGGAAGGAGTGAGAAATCTTAGTGAAAACTCCCTCAGAAGAAAAGAAGAACAGGATCGGGGAGAAAGCAAAAGACTTAGCCTCCATGAGGCAAAGAGATTTGTTTACTTGGGAGCTCATTTTCCACAGCCTCAGGTAGAAAAATTAACCCATCCATTTGCTACAAATGAGCTCCAGTCCCCTCCCTGAGGGCAATGCTTCCACTAAATTCTTGCTATTTCTGCTCTTTAGGAAAAGCCAAATAAAGTGGTATTTGTTTTTTCTGGGCTTTGAAATTTGGAGGCAACCTATGGTGAAAGATGAGGAGGGGACTTCTCTGAAAGAAAGTTCTAGATGTCTGGAGTATGACTGGGACCACTGAGGAGTGTGGGACTGGTCTGGGGGTCAGTGTACCAGGTGGCTGATGTGCCTCAGAAAGCAGGCCTGGGAGACTCATTACTGGCTGGGAAAGATGAAGATTGGTCGAGATGGTCTTCCTTTTCCAGTTACCCCAAGAAAATCTCTCCCTCAGTAAGATGAGGCTGCTACTCCCTCCTGTGTGACCCCAGGTGTCTCAGCAGGAAGAAGGCCAGGGCTTCAACCCCAGGGCACTGCCTGCTTAGCTGGAGGCCCAGGTGAAAGCAGCAGAAGTAAAGGCAAATACGGAGACTCCCCTACTGCTAAAGAGCCCAGGAGGGGGCGGAGGGACAGGCAGGGCCTGGGAGGCGAGCCTCACGGGAGCTCAGGGGTGTGGAGGGAGAGGATGAGGATGCTTGCTTGTTAGAGGGAGCGAGCCTTCCCCTCCAGCCAAGGCAGCGAGAGAGTCAGGACTCAAAAACCAAGAAAATGAAGACGCCGGCTGAATGCTTCCATCTGCGATCTGATTGAATTATGCGGAAGGGGAGCTTTGGGGAAGCTGTTGGCAGAGCTCAACCACGTCGTGGCAAATGAGGCCCTTTGGCCTTTTGGAAAACCCATGCTTTATTAAAATAAATTAAAAGAGATTGAGTCCTTCTGTTTCCTTCTCTCCCCTCCATCCGTGGAGGCAGGCACATGCTGCTCGCCATTGTTTTACCTTCAGATAGCTTGCGCTGCAGAGGGGCAAACCTGCAATTACCCTGCCCGCTGAAAATGATGGCTGTCGCTTAAGAGAAAACCTGACTGCTCTCCTTCCACGGGGTCTCTGATTCGTGCCAGAGCATCTGTCTGTAATCTCTTCAACTAGAGCTTTGTCTGAGTCAGCCCAGTGGCAGGGAAATGACAGGGTTGCTGGTGGCCAGATGAGCCGGTGGGAGGGGCCCAAGGTCTCTTCCTGGGAGGGAGGCTGGTCTGCATCTCCAGGCCCCCTCCCTCCCAGAGGAGGGCTCTTTTGGTGCATGGCCTGGTCCCTATCCCCACCAGGGAGAGCTCAAGCCCCAGGTTAATCTGCTAGCCTATCTCTGAAGGAGAGGGGAGGCTTCTGGTCAACCCTGGAATGAAAGCCCAAGCCATCATCGAATGACTTAGTGTGGGTGCTGCAGCAGCAGAGAAAAATGCTCATCATTTACAGCAGTTGCAGATGCTGGGACAGAAAGCCAACTCGAGCTGGCTTGTCCCAGGCAGGGAATTTACCAGGTGACTATGCTGCTGATCAGCAAATGTACAGAGACTGGGCAGCTCAACACAGGTGAGATCTGGAGATTCCAGCCCCTGGCTCTTTTTCCTCTGCATGGTTTAAGTGTGGTTTCACCCCATGATCAAAAGATGACTGTCGTCAGTTCCTGGGGCAACTTCCATCCTCTGATTAGATGAGCCAAGGCTAGCACCGGTCTTTAAAACCATCACACTGGATCACATCAGAACTGGAATATCCTGATGACTTCAGCTAGGCACTTGTCTCCTCCCTGAAGCTGGGGTAGACTTGGCCTCATCAACACTATTAGGAAGGTTATGGAGGAATTTAAGGAAAATGATAGAGATTACAAGCTATTGAGAAAGGACTTGGGAGAAATGGATGCTAAAAGGGCAACTAATGGATGCCCACTGCATACTCTCAATGTTTCCATCTGAAACCCTGAAGTGACAGAGAAATGATGATTTGGTGAGTAATAAGGAAGTGATGCTTTCTTACCCTGTCATCTGGGCCTCCCTGGACACAGTCATCCTTGACTAACAGAGTCAGAAGGAACTCAGAGGGTCTCTTCCTTTGTCAGAGCCAATGCAGGGCTCCCCAGACAGAACCATGTCTAGGTGACCAGGCCTGTAAGCCTTGGGAGGGCATCAACTAATGAAACAGCTCAATAACAGCTATTGCAACATGAGGCTTTGTCCTTACACGGAAGGGACTTTCTTTCTTGTAAGTCTCACTCAGATTCTGACTCATGCAGTTCCCTCTCTTCACTTTGGCCATCCTCTGACCCTGCATGGACCTCCCATTTTATTTCCAAGAAATTGATTTTCTTATACTTTATGATGACATACATCTGCTCCAGGGCAGACATGCTGACTTGCCTGAAAACACGGTATCCTAAGCTCCAGGGATTTTCTGTTGTTTCTTCCCCTTTGAAACTTGCCAGTCTTGAGTACTCTGCACTGAGAACTGCTAATGCAAGCTCAAATGATGGTGGCCAGGCTTGGCTCACCATGTCATTGCCAGTTACCATGGACAAGCTGTGACAGACGTCGGCAGAGCTGTAACTCGGCCCCTTAGATCAGATGATGAGGCTTGAACCTGACCTGTGAAAGAAGGAGAAATGTGAGGTAAGAAAGCCTAATAGAAATTCCTCCTGCCATGTAGCCAATTGTCCACTTGGCCTTTGCAAGTTCTGGGGGAAAGATGATACGGCTTCAAGAGACAATTTTGTGATACAGTTTCTGTCTTTGATCCTTTGGCCCTTGCAAAGAATTCCATTTGTGGGATCAGTTTGCTATATTTCTAAAGGAAAAGAGGGATTTCCTTGAGTTTAAAGGTGGGAATAGTGTCTGTCTTTCTGTCTGTCTTCCTGTCAGGCAGGCAAAATTTTGGTCAAGAAGCAATTACAACAGAAATAGCTACAAATACCCAGGGAGAAAACAAAGACCAAAATGTTGACATTGCAACAATCAGAAATAAACTTAGATAAGAAGAACTCTTTTTCTTTTTAAGAGTTGTGTGTGGCGATTAAGGAGAGCTGAAGGATATAAAGGAAATCAACTTTCCTGGAATTCTTTCTTTAAAAATTATTTATACGGGTATATTAGTGCCAACTTGTTACTCTCAAATAACTTTTGGGGGTTACTTGCAGCTGGTGAATCACATATTTTAAAGGGAAGAAAATGAAAAACTTAGTTTTTAAAATTCCTGGAAGAAGATTAGTAATTAGAGTTACTAGAAAATGAAAACCAATCAATCCATGTCCTTTTTCTGCAATGTGGGATTTACTGGACATCTGCCCTGTATCCAGAACTGCATGGAGGGAAATGAGACAGGAGACTGCAAGAAGCAGGGGCTCTCCAGGAACCAAATTCGGGGAGCCACATAAGAACCACGTGCAGGCGTGTCCTGATGATGCAGTGGCACGAGGCAGAGACCAAACAGGGTTCGTGGATCATACACTCCTGAGGGGAAGGAAGCTATTTTTTTTTGTTCCTTTCTTTTTAAAATTTTATATATAGTTTATATCATTCTCTTTTTATACAATGCATGCATTCTCCTCTCAGGTGTAGTCCCCGCAAAATTCCCACCACCAATTCACGCATGAACCATCCCCTTAGTTCCTTGTGTGAGAACACATTCCCTCCCCCGTTTTGATCCCCCTCCCTCTCCCTCCCCTGCACAGTGTCTCTGATTAATAGTTGTCTGTTAATTTTTTTTTAATTTATTATAATTGTTTTTTTTCCGGTCCCTCATTTGATTCCCCTACATTCCTCCTATAAATGAAACCACCCATTATTTTTTTTTTCCTTCTGGCTTATTTCACTGAGCATCATCTCTTCCAGCTCCATCCATGTTGCTGCAAATGGCATGAGTTTATCTTTTTGATGGTTGAATAGTATTCCACTGTTTATATGTACCACATCTTCTCGATCCAGTCATCTATTTTTGGACATTTGGGTGGTTTCCAGGTTTTACCTATTATTAATAGTGCTGCAATAAACATAGGGGTGCAGGTATCCTTTTGATTGAATGTTTTTGTGTCTTTTGGGTAGATTCCTAATAGGAGAATGTCTGGGTCATATGGAAACTCCATTTTTAGTAGTTTTAGGAACCTCCACACAGCTCAGGAAGCTATTTTAGATTCAGGATGCAAAGGAGGACATATTGGGAGACACTGAAACTCACAGGGAGTAACAGGAATGGTCTCCCCCAGGAAGTGAGGGTCACATTGAAAGCTGAAGAATGAACGACGTATTTGGGGTGTCAGATCAGCTGTGGGCACAGCTCAAGTTCCTGTAAGGAAGAGTCATAGAAACCTTGGTACTTTGCTTCTTGGCTTCTGTCCTTCTCCTAGTGCTAAATAAAATGAATGTGGGGGGCGGGGAGGCTTTCAGAGTCTAAAGGTGCATGACATAGATTTAAGGAATTTCTGCTAGAAATAGTTCTAGCAGTGGTAGATACTTTTTGCTAAAAAAATAATGAAAATTAATGGAAATAAGTAGTGGCTATTTTAGCAAAACCCCATTGACATTTACCTTCTAATTTGGAAGAGAAACAGTTAATGTAAAAAGGTCCAAAAATCTGAAATTATAGAACATTTAGAACATAAAGATAATGAGTTTACTACAAATTCAAACTCATGAGATGCAACCAAAGAAGACTTAGAAAGAACTCATAACCCTAAACACACTCATTGTTAAAAGTAAATAAATGAAAGACAAACACAAAAACTCATGTTCCCCACTCTGTCTCTGATGAATCACCTCACCCCCCCATGGCTCTGGCCTGTATCCCAGTTCTTGTATGCACCAATAAATATATTAAAAAAAATTAGGGTGAAGGGCCTCCCTGGTGGCATAGGGGTTAAAATGCAACCTATGAATCTGTCTGCAGCCTCCGCAGGCTCTGCAGCACGAGTTCGATTCCCCAACCAGCCAGGAAGGAACCCACACGGCTCAGCAGACCTCTCCTGACTTGCCCGCTGCTACCCTCAGCAATGTATTTCAGTCAGTCTGCCACTGTTCCCCACTCTATCTCTGGTGAATCCTCTCACCCCCTCCATAGTTCTGGCCTGTACCCCACTTCTTGTATGCATAAATAAATAAATCTTTAAAAAATAGGGCAAAGTAGTGAAACTATTTTTTTAATCTTAATAACTATCCAAAAGCATTTAAAAATATATCATATCATGATGAAAATAATAATCTAGTGGCAGAAAAAAACACAGCAAATAAACAAAGTACTGGTTAAACATAAGTATTTGTGTTAAAGTTAAGAAAAAGTGCTAGTTAGGGCCTCCCCGGTGGCTCAGCGGTTGAGCGCCGGGCTGCTCGGCTGCTCGCAGCCTCTGCAGTGCCAGTTCGATCCCCAGCCACCGGGCGAGGGTCCCACATGGCACGCAGACCTCTCCTGCTGCCCGCTGCTCCCCTCAGCAGTGTACTTCGTCACTCTGTTCTGCTCTCCACTCTGGGTCTGGTGAATTCTCTAACCCTCCTGGACTTCTGACTGTACCCAGTGCTTGTATAAATAAATAAAAAAATCTTTAAAAAAAAAAAGAACAAGTGCTAGTTATTATTCAATATTTTACTAGATGTCTTAGCAAATGAGCAAGGGAGAAAAGGAGGAATTAAAGTTGGAAAGAGACAAAACTTTCTTGAAGAGAAAAGTAACTAAAGAAGTCTAAGGAAATGTATTAATAATTGAGATAATTAATTAGCAACCTATTAATGCTCATAAAGATTTCACTATAGTGACCATGTTAAAATATTAATATGCAAAAGTAAAACACATTTACTGGCAGTAACCAGTATAGTACAATGTATCTTATTCTAAATAACAACAACAACAACAAAAATCTGTAAAATATTATAACTGAAAATAATAAAATCTAATGATAATTATAATATATCTTCATAGAAAAATCTAGCAGTTAGAAAATTCATATTTGAATGTAATAGAGGATTATTTAATGGTCATGACTGGGAAGATCTATTTTAAAGATGTTGCTTCTCCCCAAAATTAGCTAAGAATTTTATGTTACCCCAATCCAAAATACAATGGGATTATTATGGAAATTAGCAAGCAGGTTGTACAATTCAAATAGGAGATAAATGTTTGTGGACAGCCATGCAATTCTGGAAAAGATGATAAAATAATGGACTTATGTTATCTGATTTATGAAGCTCTAATCATTAATCTAATCATTCATATAAGAATATACAAATAAAAGGACTATACAAATAAAAGGAATATACAAATAAAAATTCCAGAAATAGAAATGTTGGAGTTATGAGATAAACCATTGTTTGAAACTAGGGGAGATAGAAGGAGTGTTTCAGTTTAAGAAATTTGGGGAGCAAATACTACATGGTAGATATCTAACTTAAAAAAGTCACAAAATGAATTTAAGATATATTAAAGACCCAAGTGCATGCACTTGTACACATTCACAGAGAAATAAAACTGTGTCAAAAAATTAAAGAACTTATTTCAAAAATTTAAAACTATAGTAAAGATAGATGAACTTGAAATTACCAGTTTTTAAAAATGCATATCAAAAATATATCAGAATATTAAGTTGAGTGGAGGAGCATCTGAGCTTAACGATGACACTGATAGAAAAAAATATGATGAAGATATCTCTCAAAAATACAAGAGAGGGCCTCCCTGGTGGCCAGCGGTTGAGCACTGGGTTGCGAAGCTGCCCGCAGCCTCTGCAGCACCAGTTCAATTCCCAGCCATTGGGCGAGGGTCCCACATGGTATGCAGACCTCTGCTGCTGCCCGCTGCTCCCCTCAGCAGTGTACTTCCTCAGTCTGCTCTGGTGAATTCCCGTCTGGCTCTGGTGAATTCTCTCACCCTCCCGCACTTCTGACTGTACCCAGTGCTTGTATAAATAAATAAATAAATCTTAAAAAAACAAACAAGAGAATTTCTAGAGATCAATAAGAAAATTCAAACTACCTATAGAAACAAATAATAAAGGATATTAAAGTAGATTAATGAGGACCAACCAAGTCAGGAAACTTTACCCTTGTTCTTGAACTTCCAGGATTTATCATAGAGAAGCACTAGAAATCAACACAAGAATACATACCCAAACATATTAATTGAAATACCCTTTGAAAATAGGAAATAAAAAGCTTGAATAGATGAGTAAATGAACACCATAGGGAAGTTCAGTTCACGTGGCAAGATCACACAGTATGTTAAATCACATTTTTAAAAATCAACAATAACTTTACATTGTTTTTATGTAACTGGTATATCAAACACACTTGACATAGACCGAGGCAGCTACTTTTCCCCTATAACCTTTATTGACTGGGGGTATTTTCTCCCTTCTTCTGGATGCAAGTGACAGAAGACTCCAGACTTGGTTGCATGCGCTCAGGTAAAGGGAGGGCGGGAGACAGTGTAATGGACTCATTCTAGGAGAACAACTGTTTGAGAACAGAATCTGTTGATGAGCATTTTCACTCTTTTCTCTCTAAATCCTTTGCAATTATCTCCAGATGACAATATCAGAAGCTGTGGGACACTTCTCCCTTGATGTCCAGAGCATTTTCTTCATACAGGGGGATTAGTCCCCCATTCAGCTTGATTTTCTGAATGAGGGTTCAAGTTGTCATCTCAAGAGACATCAAATCCATAAGAAACTCACTTTGGCATGCTCGTACCTCTAAAGAATGTTGGATTGATGCTCAAATCTTTCTTCTCTTTCTTTTTTTCTTTTTATTATTTTGCATAGAAGAACTGGGGTGTAGGCCAGAGGTTGGGGGGATGAGAGGATCCACCAGAGACAGAGTGGGGAACAGAACAGGTGGATCTACTGAAATACATTGTTGAGGGGAGCAGTGGGTAAGTTAGGAGAGGTCTGCTGCACCATGTGTGGGTAGCTCCCTGGCTGGGATCAAACTCAGGCTGCAGCAGTTACAGCACTGAGACTTAACTTGTAGGCCACCCACCAGGGAAGCTCTTCTTTCTTCTCTTTAAACCAGAACCGCCACACCATATGCCCGCTTACATGCTCCCTACCCCACAAGTCTTCCAATTTCTGCATTCTTTGATGCATCTGATAGGAACATATGACTGATCTGGCATTTTGTATTTAATTAGTTCTTTGTGTCTCTTTTGCCATCCTAGACTATAAGCCTCACGAGGGCAGAGGCTGTGTCTGCTTCAGTTAATATATTCCTGACATATGTCCTAGCCCTAGGCACTCCATAACTAGAATTTTAAGAAATGTCCCTGCTCCTCAGTCATGGCTAAAAGAAGGATTCAGGAAACCAGATTTCTTGGGTGTGAATGTGAAGTGTGATTGAACTTTTTTTAACACCCCATAGTCAGGAAACGGAACACTTCATATTAGCATATACATTTAATAAATGACAAATAACATCAAACACAACATATTACATGTGCAATGTAGCATGTGCGAAGCTGAAAATGATTTTCCTGAGTGCTGGGCTCTAATCAAGTTCTCTAATGTTGCATTAACATGGGTCCTTTAGCTTAATAGATCCTCTTGATATTTCTTAGACATTTAAGAAATGAAATAGACTCAGCCATATCCTAGTTTGGAATGCCTGCAACTAATTTCTCCCTGAAACTCACAGATATATTCCAAAGCATGATATGGATTCCTGGATTCACATTGACCAAAAAAAAAAATAAAAACAAAAAAGAGAGAGAGAGAGAGCTGTTTTGAAAGCAAATGAAACCTTCTTTCACCATTAGTGAGGTTCTGGATGCCCAATTATGTCTATGTGGGGATCCCCTACATACTCAACAAGCAGCTCTCAGACACTAGCAGGTGATTGTGCATTCAATTCCTTCTGACATGATCAACCAGAGATAACATCAGATTCCACAGGTGAAGAACTCAGTGTCTCAAGTTCATCCTTCACTGCACATGGAAACCAAGGTCATTGCCTATATTCTAACCATTTAATGATCAGTCATATGTCCCCATGATCTGCTCCTTGGGGTTGATAAATTTGTCAGCAGCTCACAGAATCCCATTATTCTCTAGATTATCAGTTTATTATAAGGGATATTAAAAGATATGAATCCGCAACCAAGGAACAGATAGATAGGGTGAGAGTCCAACTAAAAAGCTTCTTGGTCCTTTTGGAGTTTGGACCCAGCATGGTGGCCCTGGGAAGTATTTGGTTTCTCCCACCCGGAAGTTCTCTGAATCCCCTCTCCTTTGGAGACTGCATTTCATAGACACTGGGTTACATCACTGGCTACTGGGGATTGAGTCAACCTCCACCACTTCTTCTCTCCCCAAAATTAGATGCTGGAACTGAAAGTCCCAACCTGCTAATCAAAGTTGGTTCTCTTGGCCACCAGCCCCATCCTCAGGTGCTTTCCAGAAGTTACCTCATTGACATAAGTCACCTCATTTCCAGTAGAGCTGGAAAAGGACTTGTTACAACTACTAAGCCAGCCACACATCTCACTTTTGTGGTTCTGAAGCATTTTCTGGAACTGAGGACAAGAGACCAAATAGGACAGCAAGAGATACACCCATTGCTCTGGTCGCTCAGGAAATTCCAAGGGTTTCGGGTGCTGTGAGACAGGAGCTATGGCCAAGACCAAACATACATGAGAAATATCTTTTGATCATCAAAATGACTAGATATACATTTCTTTTTAAAAGATTTATTTATTTATGCATACAAGAACTGGGGTACAGGCCAGAGACATGGGGGGGGTGAGAGGATTCACCAGAGACAGAGAGTGGAGCAGAACAGGCAGACTGACTGAAATACACTGCTGAGGGGAGCAAAGGGGAGACCACATAGGTCACCTATCTAGCCTGGGATCGAACTCATGCTGTAGTGGCTGTGGATAGCTTCATAGTGCTGCGTCTTAACCCCTTGCGTCACCAGGGAGGCCCTAGATATACATTTCTTATAAGCCACAATGTCACCGCCATCCAACGTCAATGTCCTGATTTCTAAAGGGATACCTTCGCTAGCTCATCTCTGAAAATAGACCTTTCAAGTCCTAGGCATTTTGTTCTGGCCTGTCGGTGATTTTTACTATATTTTACCCTGTGGAGCTGCCGAAGACTTTTTTGGGGGGTCTTGAAAGTTACATGGCTATTTCTTTCTTTGCTAGTCTTGGCAAAACTCTAATGCACGTGGAAGCACACAAGGGAGTCTTATGTGGACACTGTGCTTCTTTCAAAGCCCACAGAAAAATGATGCATTTAACTGAGTTCCACTGACCAGCCTGGGGCTCTCTGAGATTAGTTTTAGATTCATAGACTGTGGCCAGGCATTGACCACACGCTTCTGGCTTCTACATGCAGGAAAATGTCCTTTCCCTCAGGCAGGGCTTTTGTTCCATCAGAGTTATCCCAAAAGCATTCGATGAAGAAAACAACTTGAGACAGATATGATCCACAGCTGTTATGCTCCTGGCAGGAGGGAGGGGAGCTGTGGTCTGTGGCTTCTGGGACATAACAGAGCAAGTTCCCTCCTGGGGCTCCCAAGACAGGGATTCCACCTTCGGTTCTGATCCACCATTGCACCTCAGTCTTCAACCATCCACCCCTGTTTCTAGACTGAAAACAAGGCTAGTAATTTCCACCTCAGTGATTTTTTAAATTTTATTTTTATATTCCCCATACAATGGCAACCCCCTTATTTTGACCCCAAATCCTCCTTTCCCCGCCCCCACCCCAGTATGTCTCTGGTTCATAGTTGTTTGTTGATTTTGATTTTTTTCTTTCTTATAGTTATTCTTTTTCCTGGTCCCTTATTTAAGTTTTCTAGATTCCTGCTATGAGTGAGATCATCCGGTATTTTTCTTTTTTCTTTCTGGCCTATTTTGCTGAGCATGATCCCTTCCAGTGCCATCCATGTTGCTGCAAATTGCATGTGTTTATCTTTTTTGAATGTTGAGTAATATTCCATGGTGTATATGTACCACATCTTCTTGATCCAATCATCTATTTTTGGGCATTTGGGTTGTTTCCAAAGCTTAGCTATTGTAAACAGTGCTGCTATAAACATAGGGGTGCAGGTGCTCTTTGGAATTGATGTTTCTGTGTCCTTTGGGAAGTAGAAAAAATATTGATGAACTCATTAGTGATTTTATAAGCAAATAAGATGCTATATATGAATGCACTTAAAAAAAAGCAAAGCACTCAAAAGAGCATTGTTAATATCATCAATATTAGACCTCCCCATTGATTAATGGAAATACTCGGCCGTGTCTGGTACACTGTCATGTTTTCACGATACTTTCCCAACTTTTACCTCATGTTCTGTTTGAAAGTCATTGACGTGCTCTCTGTCTGGTACTGTGGGAAGAGAGCAGGGGCAAGACAGAGAAGTGATGTTCTCAAAGAGTGCATCTGTTGGCTGGGGAGATAGAACTAGCTCTGTGTAAGGATCATAATGTTGTTCTTAACTAAGATTTATGTGGGTCAGGTATGGACACACACCCCTATCCTCTGGGTGAACAGATGGAGAACAATCCAACCATCCTATTCTGGGATCACACATTTCTCTATTTCCACTCTAAATCCATGAGCACCAATTCCAGAAGAGTTCGCAAACCTGCTAGACTCTTCTTCCAGGCTTCTCAGATTAATTTACTTTCTTGTTCTTAGAGACTTCTTTCAAAACTTTCCAACTCCCTTAAATGTTTGACTCACCTCCTCAGCAGATGGCACCTCCTCCTGCTTCACTAAGAATTCAGGAGCCAGGAAGCAGGGCTCAGGCATCAGTGCCAAGCCTCACGCCATCTACACCTGCCCGAGTCTCCTCCCTGCTTCTCTCTGCTGCGGGAGCCAGGACGGCCCTTCTCTGCAAGTGAATTCTCTCTCCCCTCGTTCCCCCAGCATTGAATGGCATCTCTGACTACATTTATAGGGACTCAGAATTATTTATGAATTAACCCTTCCTTTCCTGATCTTTCTAACTTTTATTTTCCCAGAAGGGGACTTTCTGGGCAAGACACTGCTGAAATACACTGCTGAGGGGAGCAGCATGGAGACAGGAGAGGTCTGCTGCGCCATGTGGGTCAGGTCCCTGGCCAGGGATCAAACTCGTGCTGCAGTGGCTACGGATTGCTTCATAGTGCTGTGTCTTAACCCCTTGTGCCACCAGGGAGGCCCGAGGGTCAAGCCATTGACTTTTTCCCACGTGACTCTTCCAACAGTGTCATTAGTTCATCAATGACCTCCATGTCCTAGACACAGTGGCTGCTTTAAGCTTTATTTCTTTGATGCTTAGTAGCATCAGCCACCGGTCACCACTTCTGCACCATGGAGACCACCTTTCCCTGGACTCAGAGATGCACACCTTCTTGCTCCTCTTTCGACTGTTCTGCAATCTCCTGTTCAGTCTCTCTGCAGGCATTGTCTCTTCTCCTCACCCATGAAACTCCAGAGCTGCCTATGACTTGGTTCTCCTCCTTCTCACATTTCCTCAGACAATATCCTTCATGCTCCCTGTAGCACTGACATATGCACCTATGGCTTCTATAGTATTTTCTGCAGTGGATGTTCTCAGCTCTGTTCTGGACCCAAATCTCTGGCTGGTCTCCATCTTTATTTAAATGGCTTCAATGCATCTCAAACTCGGTGTTCAAAACCAAACTCATGATCTTTCTTCCCAGTACTGACCCTTACCTCTAGTTACCCTTTTCCAGGAAAGATCCCCACCCCATCCAGGTATGAAAGAGAATTGGATTTTCCTTGACATTTCTCTCTCCTTGGTCTCCACATCTAAAATATCACTGGGTTTCAATGTCTTATCTCATAATCACTGTGGAATCTAGACTTCATGTGCAATGCACTGACTCCAGCCCACTCACCATCTCCTTCCACCAGGACGTGGGAAACGTCAACTGACATACCTGGTGCGTGCCTGGTCCTAGGATGCAGCCTTCATGATCTTTGCAAATGGAAAATCTAATTGTAGTAGAATAACATGATTTCCTTCCACCTTCTGGTTTTAACCCATTCATCAGGCAGGTCATATTCAATGCCTCAGCAGCAGGACAACACATCACAGCACATGTCCTAGCTGTTGAGAATGCAAATAGAAGCTTCAGAGGGGTAGAAAAGAGTCCCATGCATAGACAATGGATTGGACAAAATACTAGTAAATAAAAGAAGAAATTCTCACATCCCCACTGAAAAGAATTTTCAAGATGGGTGCAGTTGGTATGTAACAAGAGAAAGAGGTGACTGGGACTTGGGACAAAGGGACAGACCTCCAGGGCCCAGAAGGGCCCTGAGCAGCCAAGTTCCCTCAAATGATCTAAAAGCTTGGCTGACCAAAGCCACCCCGCCCTGGCTGGGGTGCTGGCACCCACTGAGGACTTCTCTCGTGCTCGGGTAAGCATCCCTGTGGGCCACTGATAGGGTGATACACTCCCAGTTGAGGCTTTGTCAAGTCACCCCTGATTCACATAACAAACCCTCTTCTGATGACCCAGGACGTGAAATGCCTGGAATGAAGGCGGGGCTCTGCAGCCTGGATGACAGTGGGGAGGTGGAGACGGTAGTGTTGCAAGGAACCCGACAAAGGCAGCCGCCTCCCTCTTGGTCAACATTGTTCTATGACTTTCCAAGCCCTGAGCACAGCTATTGAGGCCCCAATGACCTGGGCTCTGCTGACATGCCCTCCTGTCTTGTCACAACCTTCCCCTCATTGGCTCAGCCTCCCTGTTTCACTGAGTGACCACCCGCCTTGCCCTGCCCCTGGCTCTGGCCTTGATCCTTAGTTGTCCCTACCCTATTTCCCTATCACCTGCATCTCCTCGGGGAGCCCTGCTCACACCTGGGTCGATGTCAGATGCTTCCACCATTTGCATTCGCGGAGCTGGAGCCTGGTCTTCAACTCCATTTACAATTAGATGTTCATCAGCATCGTGACTTGATAAAGGGGGAGTCCTCTGACTTGACCGTGCACTCCACTAGCTATTTAAAAAAAAAAAATGGTTCCTGTATTGTGCATTTTTGCTGCTGTTTCTGTCCTAAGTCTTGGTGCAGACATCACCTAGCTCTCCAGGACGGGCCAGCTCCTGGAACGGGCAGGGTTCTGTCCTAGTGTGTGGAGATGGGGATGAGCCAATGAACAATGTGGGGTGCAGGGCTGGGTTCCCCACTTCAGGAGCAGAAGCCTGAAAGCTGCTCCCTCTGCTCAGATGAGGGGCCACCTCCTGGCCAGTCCCCATCTGGAGCCTTGACCTCCCGCTTCTTCTGGACCGTGAAGTCTGTTGTCCAGGGAGATCAGGCTTCAGTCTTGAAACTCCTCGCTGGCCACCTTTGCTTAATGTTTCTGGCTTTGACGTTTGTTTTAGCGCCGAGCCCAGCCAGCCCGCCATTGTGCGCGTGCTAGATGAGGTTTTATTGTACCGCATTGTTTACACCTTGTCTGTGACAGGTTCTAGCAGCACTTACCACCCTGTGATTTTCCAGCAGTGAAAATAATAGAGGAATTTCATACAGGTAAAATAATTAGTGGTTTAGACAAAAAAATGAATACAATTTGTCACACGGAGTATTAGCCTTTTTTTCCCTTTTGGTATAAGTGTCAGTTTCTGGGGTTACCAAGACAGATTACACAGGATTTTATCCTTTTAACTATGAATTAGCGTTTCCCAGTGGCTGCCTGGTGGTGGCTGGTCCAGGCGTCTCCGGTTCCCTGGGCTAGAGTTACTGCCCACGAATAGGGCGTTGTTAACCAATCGTCCACACTTGGCTTTGTCCCTGTCTTTATGCCTTGGCTTCCCCACAGTGGGCAGACTGACCCACAAAGTCTGCTCAGCTTTTGTGGGGGCCCCTCATCCATAGCCACTGTGGCTCTCTCCTGCTGCTCCCCTCACGGTAGAAACAGAAAACAGAGCAAGGCAGAACTGAATAAAGCCTTGGAAATTCTGCTTGACCTCAATCTGGTGAGATTTAGAAAAAGAAAAAGAAAAAAATAAAAGAAAGCCCAATTAAAATTGAATTTCAGATAAACGAGCAATACATTCGTAGTCTATAGGGGCTCCGTGAAATAGTTGGAACCGCCTTTTACAGATTATTTTTTGCTTATCTGAAATTCAATTTTAGGCGGGGTACTTTCTTTATGTGGGATCCCTACTTCAACCACCTCAGTTTTAAAGATGTGCATATTGATACTGTGGTCAGGGGATGTTTCCAAGACCCATAAGATCATTGTGAGCCTGATTTTGTGGTCCCCCTGGATGCATGTGCTGCAGATCTCCACTGCACTTTGGGATTCTGGCCAGAGGTGAGGGATGAGGTGACCCCTGGAAAGTGGGTCTCCCTATATCTGAGTTTCAAGTTCTGAGTTGGGAGTGAGACATCTCTGGCTAAAACTGATAATGGCTTGGCGTCCCCTCTGTGCTTGAAGGGATTCTAATCCACTGCCAGGGGGTGGAGAAGAGGATTCTGGGCCCTCAGAGCAGGGCTTCCAAAGGAGAGGAGGTGCTGGTGGTAACTCGCACCTGTTTCTCATCTCCCACCCCATCAGCTGAGCCCAGGTCACAATGGGGTTAAGGGGATATTTCAGGAGGTGGAAAAGCACAGACCACACCATCTACTAGATGCCGCCTCCAGCTCTGATTATCCCGACACTGTTTCCAATAGTGAATAACTCGAGTCTTTAAAGAAACTGCTCTCACGATGAGCCAACCTGGCAGAAAGCAACCGAGGTGATAAAACAAAGCATGGAAGGCCGTGCAGCATTTCCTTGGAAAGACTGGCCGAGGGGGACCCCAGAGGCACAATTAGGGACAGAAGATGTATGAACTGGCCAGGTGTGGGGATTTAGGGTTCTCTTTCCTGTGGGTCAAAAGAAGGGAAAAAGTGAAAAAAAAAATATATATGAAAAAGTGGAAGGTGAGAGTTTTTGTACCACTGCAGCAATGCCAAGATTCTTGCCATGGAACTGGGTGGCTGCTGGACAACACATGATGGGGAATTAAAATACTAAAATGACTAAAAGACCGTCAGGGAGGAGGGACTGCACCCCAGCTCCCAGTCCACTTCTGCTTAACATGGCATCGGCGTTCCCATGCACGGTAATGAGAAAACAAAAATAGATGAGGGACATAAGGCTAGGAAAGGAGGAAATAAAGTGATTTCCTGGGAGTGTGACTGAGGGGAGTCTGCGTGGGCGACACTTAGGGGGACACGAGCTAACAGCCACGTGATACCTGATGCAGAGGAGGAAGGTGGGGTCACCAGAGTCTCCCGTTGCTTCCTGTGGGTGTCAGGGGCAAGAGGTTGTGTCCGAACGTGTGAAGAGTCCTTTTTCATTTCAACAAATGCTCTGGCTTGGACAGGACCTGGGAGAGTCCCAGGGAATTCACTGTGGGTCTGAGCTGCACCTCTTAAGCTCCTGCAGACCAGTGCGGGGTGGGGGGCGCCGCGAGTCTCCCCACTTCCTCCGCAGGAGAGCCCCACTGTCCAGAGCAGGTTTGCTGTCTCCCAGTGTCACGCGGCGTGTTTGAATGAGCTGTGGAAGTGATGAATGAACTCCTAGCTGGTGGTACAACCTCCTGCTACCGGCTCATCTTTCTCTAATTTCACCTCCGTCTGCCTGTTGGTTGAGAAATCTTGTTGCCCAAGTCTGTCCCTGGAATGGGGGGTCCTGAGATGCCACAGGACCAAGTGGGAAGGAGAGAAGAGAGGGGGGAGGGGCGCGCGTCCCTGCAGGATGCAGACGCGGGCGCGCGCACACATGCATATACATGGAGCCATGTATTGGCTCTGCACGCAGTCAAGGAGGAGAATGCTGCAGAGTGCGCTTGCCATGAATTTTTGATCTGGTGCTCTATGCCATTACCACATAATGAATATTGGTGAATATCACTTTAACTTCAGGATCATTCCAGGGTAAAAATGCCGTCCATCAGAATTTTGGAGAGGAGAGTTCCCGTGGCAATCCATCCGCAGGGATGGAGATGTATGTGCATAAGCAGTGGAAATTGAAAAACTGTGTTAAGTGGTTGGAAAGCCTCCAGCGGGAGATGGGTCCCGCAGCTTGGGCCGCCTCGTCAGTGGAGGCTTTGGGGAGAATGAATCCTCGTCTCCCCGACTCGGGAGGGGGCTCTGACAACGCATACACAAGTGCCTGTGTCCTCCTGTGCCCTGTCCAGGACAGTGCGATGAGACCTCTCGGGAGGCCCAGCGTGGGGTGGGGTGGCATGAGCCAGGGTGGGTGCCCGCCTTCTCCCCTGTCAGGAAGGGGGGCAGGGCTCCAGAGTGAGGCAAGGCGGAGATGAAGACACAAGCCCCAACCAAGTTCCAGCGGTTCTTGCAAATGTGGAGGGGTGTTGAAGGGTGTCACAGAGATGAGACAGGGCAGACAGGCTGCTAAGCGCCTTGTAGCATATGCCACAGCCCCCCCGCCAGGAGGAAAAGTCACTCCCCCCAAATGCAAGAGGCTCCAGTTGAGAGACAGGCAGCTGAGGGAGCTGAAGATTGTCATGGGTGAGGAGGGGCGGTGAGGCACAGCTCTGGCCTGAGAGTGCTGCAGCTGGACAGCCCCTCACAGAATCGCAGCTGAGCCCAGCCCAGCAGGAGGCACGGGGTTGGGGTGGGAGTGGGTGAGCGCGTTTGGCAAGACACCTACTTGCAGGCAGGTGACAGGAATTGCCTCTCAGGGCTGGGAGGGCGCTGTCAGACCAAGCCCCATCCATCTCCGCACTCTGGTCGCAGGATGGCTGCTGCAGCTCCGGATTCTGCACCCACCACCCTTAAGTGTCACCTGTGGAAGAATGTGAGCCTCTGACCTGCATTCCCACAGCCTGTTCGCATCCCACTGCCTCTATGTGGGTCACGAATCTGATTCTAAACTAATCACTGTGAACAGGTGACTGTGAAGTGCTGGTTGTCTAAATAAGGGCCCTGTCCCCTGCCTCTCAGCTGGGCGTGGGGCAGCCCAAAAGGAAGGGTGAAGATTGTCAAGAAGGAACTTCTGAGAACCACGGCCTGACTGTGGTCCCGCTCCATCACCCACGTTAGCGTGAGCCTTGGCGACCCTCTGGACCTGTTTCCCATCCAGGGCAATGACTGCTGTCCCGTCAGCTTGGTCCTTCATCCCTGTCAGTTCCAAGGTGAAGACCAGCAAGAACTTATACTTGAAAGGCCTCTCGAAAAGTCATTCTTAAAAATGACACAGAAACTAAAATAATGGATCTTTTCCAAACTCTGGGGATGATGGTCTGTGCTTTGTTCTTGGGGGGAGGGGAGCTCATGAATTATGGGGGTGATTTTGATGGCACTCTCTTCACACCCAGCGTCATAAGGACTTTGGGTATGACAGTAATGTGATTTCTAAATCGGTCGAGAATAATGGTGAACAGACCACACAGAACGGGGCAGACACACAATGAACATTCTTTTACGGTGAGCTTGCTGGGGTTTTCCTTTGTTAGCATCAGACTGGGGCTACCCTGGGACCTCCAAACTTGCCTGTTTTAATGGGGTCCAGCCATCTATGTGTGCAAAGACAAAGCATACTTAGTGTAAAATAACTTTAATTGAGGGCCTCCCTGGTGGCAAAAGGGGAAAAGATGCAACCTATGAATCTATTGCCAGCCACTGCAGCAGCGTGAGTTCCATCTCCAGCCAGGGAGCAACCCACACAGTGCAGTAGACCTCTCTCCTGACTCGCCTGCTGCTCCCCTCACCCTAGTGAGGAGTATCCTCTTACCCTTCACAGCTCTGGCCTGTACCCCAGTTCTTGTATGCATAAATAAATCTTTTTAAAAAAGAACTTTAATTAAATTTATGGTACATGAAAAGAGAAGAGGAAAAAAAGGATAATTGTTTCCCAATAAAACATTCAGATTTTCCCATCCCCTCATGGGCAAATGCCCAGTCAAACAAGGTTGGCCCAAAGTGGGGCCACTGAGGCCTGAGAGCTTGCTTTAAGTCTAAGGTACCTTCTGGTGGAGACTCATAGGAAAGGGAGAGAAGGGCCAAGCAAGTCTAGAAGGAAAGGAGCAAAATCAAAGTTCAAATCACGATAAAGTCTGCCACTGTCAGCTTCTCCGTGAGCCTCTCCTTCCTCATGAATCCTCCTCCTCTTCACTCCAGAAAAGTCTTATCTCCACATGTGGCTGTTGCTTCTCACAGGGCTCTTACCACATCCCATTCTTGGAAACATTCCATGGTGCTGTCCCAGCCTGCACAGCAGACCCAGTGTGCACGGGACTTGATGGCATGGGACTCCCCATCAACCCAGGCAGGCAGACGCAGCTCATGTCCTGGTGCCAATCACACAGAGGGAGACTGTGAGGCCATGCAGGCAGAGCAGGGCCAGCAATCCAGGGACCACCATGCTTTTGCACACGTGGCATTGTTATCCAACTTTGTTTTGAGAGAAAAACACTCTTGGAAGTGTCCTCCCTGGGCCTGTGGGGCAGGTGGTGACGCTCAGTTCCCATCAGAAGATGGAGGATGAGATGGGGTTTCTGAGGCCCAAGGGAGGGAAACTGGCTAAGGCTGAGGTCTCCTGTCACACACACACACACACACACACACACACACACACACACAGAGCCTTCTCTCATTCTGCAACCCTTCAGTTCTGCCACCTGGAATTGTCTTGAGCACCTATCAAGGCTGTTCAACATCCTTGATGATGGAGGCGACTTCTCTTAGCTCGTCAGCCCGGCGTCAGCAGGAAGGCGCACTGCAGCCCTACGGACATCTGGCAGAAAGTCACAGACACAGAATTGGAAGCAACCACAGAGTCATTTATTCATTTCCCTTCCCATGGATTATGGAAGAGACACCATACAGGGCACATAGAGAAAGTATGCCTTGAGTTCTTCAATTTTAGAGCCCTGTTAAATTAGGGATTTCTTGTTGTGATTAAATAGTTGGGCCATACTTCACAAAGACATTCACAGTGGGGTTGTTTGTACAATAAACTCCTTCAGTATAGTTTTATAACTGTTTGTTTTCTAAATAAAAGTAAGTCATGTACATTTTAAGAATTTTTGGAAATACCTATAAAGATGCAAAAAAAAAAAAAAGATCATCTGTTACCTCTTAATTCTGCCACCCAGAGATACACATCCTACCATTTTGTTGCATAATCTTTCAGACCTACGTGTATAAATATAGATACATGTTTCACGTGTGATAGACATTTATGTAAGTCAGGGTCTATTCATTTACTTGATTTAAAAATACACTGATTTGTATCCAGATTTCAAGACACAGGTCATACAATTTCAGATCCCCTTGTTCCTCTGCAATTGTTCCAAGAACAAGCCTCTGTCTTGATATTTTGAGTCTCACATACTCATCGTCCTACAACCAGGAGACACCTTGATACCTCACAACCACGTCTGTGCCTTCTTACTGGTAAGACAGAGGGGCTCATGAACATATGGAATTAAGAAAACAAACCTATTAATAAATTAGAAATGATTTATACCTGGATCAGGGAAAATCCTCTTGCCCGACTCACCTTTCCTGAAGCGTTTGCTAACAACTCATATACTTTAGGGAATGCCCAAAAAAAAAAAAATCTAATTTAACCACTGTTGATTTTTATTAAACTCTTTGGTCTAACTCCCTTGTCAATGAGAGCAATGAAAAGTCTATTCCTGCCTTTCAAAGACCTTACTTTGCAAGGCGGTGCACCAATGGCCTGCAGAATCTTTAATCTGAGAATGATTTTCAGACTAATATTCGAACTCAAGTACAGAGACATTTCCCGCCGTCCATCCAAACAAAATGAAGTCAGCTTTGACTGTGCAAAATGTCGATGAATTCTTCAGAGTAAATCAGCCTTGTCAGGGTGATGCAGAACTGTCAGCTCTTTGTGACATAATATAATATGAAATGATATTGAACAACATGCGTTTGGCACTAAATTGTTAGCGGGTTTTAGCTTTGACAGCAGCAAGTTTATTGCTTTAATCCCAAGGTCTTTTAACCCTCTTTGACATAAATTGAGGTTGGCTTTTGTGAAAAAAACTCCACTTTACTCTCTCTTCCTTTACCTAAAACTGCTTTTAACAATTTATGCTCATACATCAGACACTCGTTTTGAGTGACAAAAAGAAAAAAAGAGCTATTAGAATAGAAGGGGGGAATGGCCAACTTAGGCTAAGCATTCTGGGTGTCTCTGGGTACACAGGTTACAGCTTTCTCCAGGTGAGTATACATTATAAGTCATAACGATGTGCGACTCCCACAAATAAAACGAGGCTGGGTGGCAGCCTCGGGAAGGTGGAGGATGGCCGCTTCCAGGGAACAAAGGCTCATAATTGGAAGCAGAAGGCGCTTTTGCATGTTGCTCCAATTGAACACATTTCCAAATATGGGTTCATGCCTTCCTCCTCCACCACCTACCCCCAAACATTTTTAGAGATCAAAGATGACTTTTCTTTTACATAAATAGTTTTGAAACACTGATTTAGTAAGTATGACATATAAACAAAGACTCCCCCAATTTTATATCATAATTGTAGTGCAAGCCAGCCGCCTGGGCTGCGGTATCTCAGAACAGGAGGACTGCAGAGGGCAGAGGCCACGGCGTTGCCTTCCGACTCGCTCCCAGGCTGGCATCTCTTCCAGGAGCCCCTGTGAAGTCTGCAGGGATGCCTTTGGAGAGGCCATTCACTGCTTCATAGGGAGGCCAGTCCACACTGGAGCTAGGGATCCCCCTTAGCCTCTCTGCCCTAGTGGGGCCAGGTGGAGGACACTGGCAGGACTCAATTTTTTTAATTAAAGATTTATTTTTATTTATTTATGCATACAAGAACTGGAGGGTAGGCCAGAGGTGCAGGGTGTGAGGGTTCACCAGAGACACAGTGGGGAGCAGAGCAGACAGATCTACTGAAATACACTGCTGAGGGGAGTAGCAGGTGAGACAGGAGAGGTCTGCTGATCCATGTGGGCTGCTCCCTGGCCGGCCGGGGATCCAACTCATGCTGCAGTGGCTGCCAATAGATTCATAGTGTTGTGTCTTAACCCCTTGTGCCACCAGGGAGGCCCCAGGACTCAGTTTTTATAGCAACTGTGGAGTCTGTAGACCTCTAACCATAAAAACCAATTCTTCTATTTCTTCGATTTGAAAGTTCCAGTTTCCTCTTGTAAGTATACATTCAATGTTATCCCAAAGCAGGCAGAAACCTGTGACAGGTCCATGTAGATAGCAGAAGATTGTAGATTGTGGTAGTTTCAATTTCTGGCTGCAAACTCAGAAAGACCTGGGTTTAAATTCCAGCGTTGCTCCTTCATCAGAATATCATAGCTAGTTAGTTGCCTAAAATCTCTATATTTGCTTTTCTCATCCATAAAGAGAGAACTTAAGAGTGTCTCCCTCTTAAGATTAGAAGAATTGAAAGACAAAGCCCAGAGTATGCTCCTTCAGTGCAATGTCTTTCTGGTGGTTATTATATCAGCATCTTTGCGGTTTTACTCACCCATTTGGAACATGGAATCAACCTGCACTCATAAGTAAGTAACCGCACAGGAATGCTAAGTGCCCACCAAAAATAATTTTGTAAATACCCTTTATGGATATGATAGGTGTGCCTATACAAAATGTATACTGTTCTATGTAATAACATGCATTGTAATGGATCGTGAAATCCTATGATCTCCACTTTTTAAACAATTTGTTATCCAATGTAATTTTATGTAAAATATTGAAAGGATATTCATCTCTGGCTATTCTGACTTGTTTCCTTCTCTTTTGCTTATGTGTATTTCCCATGCTATAATATACAGAGCAAAAAACTTGCACACTGGGGAGAAGGGAGTAGGATCAAAGATCAAAACAGGAGAGGGAAGAGCACAATGGACTATGGTTATGGTGCACAGGTGAATGGGTGGTGGGAATTTCACAAGGACTATAACCGATAGGAAAATGCATACATTGTACACAAATGAAAAATGATGTAAAAATATAAAAAAATAGTAATTTAAAAAATAAAAACAAAAGGAAAAAGTTTGCTTCTTAACTGATCTCCACTGGATGTGGCTGAAATTCCTTCTCCACCACAATGGTTATTTATTGGATTCCTGACTTTATCAATGCCCCTCAAATCTTCCGAGCCCAGATGTGCCCATGAAACTCCAGATGCCATCTCTCCAGGTGGAGCCAACACTTCCCTTCCTCATGCCAGCGGATCCCAGTGCTCCCCAGAACATCTCCACCAGATCCTTGGGTTGTAGGTCATTGTCAAGTGGACCGTTGAGAGACCCTCCCTGCTCCCCCATCTCCCCAAACTCTAGGATTATCTCTCATGCTGGCATGTCTCTCTTACTTCACCATTTCAGTTACATTTCTCTGTGGGAGGGCCCAGTAGGGGTGGAATGGGGACATCCCTGAGTCATTGGCAAAGACAGTGGCCAGTTAGAAAGATTTTTACATGAGTGTGTTGCGATAAAGACTGTCAGCTTCCTCACCGCCTTTTCTATTTCTCGAGGTTGAGATCCTGCTAATACGTTTCTCTCCAGTTTAAATCTGTTATGTAGAACTAGGCTCAAGCTTCAATTATTTTGCAAGTGGTTCAATAGTTCAATAAATTATTCAGGGCTACAGTTCACATTGATTTAACCAAATAAACTGATCTGGTCATGTGAGGTGACAGTAGTCACACCACGGGTGGGCTCTTGACTCTCCCTTTGCAGTTGTTTTATTATTTTTTTCTAAAAAAGAAAATGCCAACAATTCATACATTAATTATAGCCAAGCAGATGCAAAGGAAATCCACCTCTCCATTGTGACTCATGATAAAAGGCTCTAAAATCCACTAAGTAGATAAGAAAGGAAGCTCCAGTAGGGAACCTTGAATAGCAAAGTTCCTCCGCCTTCCAGGAGAGGTCACTCTCCTTGGGTGGAGCCCTAAGTCCTCAGCCTCTGTCAGCTGGATGGAGGGGCACTGTGTAGAGGTGGAACAATTTCCAAGGTAAGCCATAGGGGCCTCCTATGATCTCCGGTAGACAAACACGGTAGCATCTTGAATGCCTGGGAACGTTCTAAGAGGCTCTATCTGCACCAGACAACCTCTGCGGGGTGTGCAGGACACTTTCCCCAAGACCCAGGAAAGGAGCAAATCCCTGACTGTGGCTTTGTCTTGTGACCAGAAGGTGATACCCCATGTGGCATCTCCAGGATGGGGGCTCCCCCAACCCTGCCATTTGGTGGGTGTGAGCAGAGAGGTTGAATCTTCCGGCACACAGATTTTACCTGTGGGGCCCAGACTCAGTCCCCTGGGCCTGCCAACCCTGGAACTCTTAGCAGGAAGGGAGCCTTTGTCGTTCACCATGAAGCAGTTTGTGGTGTGTGCCCTGATTTGGGGGACTCAAAGCTTATTGGCTGCCTGGTTAAACATGTCTCCAGGCCGCCAGGCTGCTGGGGTCATGCTGACCTTCAGAATGAAAAGAAAAACAAAACCTTCAATAGAGTCCCACCTACCGTGGGAAGCCGAGGAACGTCCCTCCCTCTGTCTCAGGGGAGCCCCGTATGACTTCTCCTACTTCCTTCTGGCTCAGAACTGCTGACGCATCTGGAACCTTGCCCCTGGAGCTGATTTTTCTCTACTAACCACATGGATACAGGCATGAAGCACCAGCCTTTTCCCAAGCTCCCCTCACAAGAGATAATCACTTGTAAACTTTCACTGAAGCTGGGAAAGAAGGGCACAGACCTCCAGCCCCGACATTCTATCTCTTTTCTAAGCAGATACAATCTCCTCTCCCTTTTCAAATCACGTCTGGGAATTGTGACAGGGAGTCTCATAGTCCAAGCCTATCACAATATATTTCTTAGCAAATATTCCAGATGACAGGAATGGGTGCACCTCCCCTCACAGGCAGATGGCTGCAAATATTCCAGATGACAGGAATGGGTGCACCTCCCCTCGCAGGCAGATGTGGCTGCGGTCGTTTGTGGCTTTAAATAGGAGCTCCTTTCCCCACCCCTAAGCATAAGTAGAAATTGCTATCAGTGGTGACATCTCAGGACTGCGGTTGCAAACCGGCTGCTTTGGACAGTGTCTGGCTCACAGATGTGATTTGTTTGGCTTCCAGGGAATTTTTTTTAAAAAGCTAACATTTAAATATTAGTGGACTTTATTCTCAAATTATTAGATTTACATCTTCATTTTAACAATCAGATGATCTGTAATACTGTGGGGTAGGGTCTGGCCAGTGCTGGTTTCGGCTGCCCCCTCCACCTAGACCAAGAGCACCCTGACTTCCCATGGCCCCCCAGGCACAGACAGTCCTGACCTGCGTGGCCCAGCTTTGGGGAATGACATGTGGTGAAAAGAAACTAGGAATCAGCCGACCTGTAGCAGTTCATCCATTTCTTTCTGTAAAATGAGGATTATGCCTACCCACTCTGCTGCCGTGAGATGGTCCATTAAAACGCTCACGAAAAATGCTTTGAACTCTTCAGAGGTGGCTGATAAAATAAAAGTGATAGTTTTAGTTGCTGGGTACTTCAGACTCCGTGAAACATCTGTATTATACGTTCTCTTCCTTTACTCTTGAAATCAGATACTGTTTTAAGAAAGAAATTTCAGGGCCACGGAACTGACAAGTTGAATGAGTTGACAGTTCTCTCTGATTTGATGCCCAGGCACATGTTGACTTTAAGTCTTTGGGAGTTAAAGCCAAGCTTCGGGTGCAAGTTTGGCATTTTGGGGGTGTGACCAATTTTTTTCAGGTCACTCAGGCCATGTCTTGCTGACGATTGTATCGAGGCATGGAGTGTTTGCTATTTGGGGATTCTGAGCTGTGTACCACACGCAGACACAGTGGGAGGACAGTGGGAGGACAGTGGGGCTGGATCATTGTAGGCCAGGCAGCCACAGCCCAGGGGGATGTCATAAAGCCCGGGGGGTTACTTTAGATGACCAAGAATGCCTGAGCAGACCCATTAGGGCAAATTCACAACTGATGTTTCATTCATTCGATCATCTTGAAACGGGGTCCTCTTTGGTTCTGTTTGCTTTGAAACTGTGGTGCTTGGCCAATGGCAGTTCAGGAACCACCATGGTTGTCACTCTGGACAACCATGCGGATCAGTAAGTTCTGAGAGATCAACTTTGCCCAACTGAGGGGCCCAGAAAAATTATGCCTAGTTCCTTGCATGTTCTTTGAAAACTTGCTAGCTGCTGCTCAAGGGAAACAGTCGTGGGGCTATGACATCTAAAATAGATGTTCCTTCCACTCGGTGCTTGTGAGTGGGTTTGGATTTGGGCTGTAAAATTTCCAAGCTTCTGCACAAATCTCCTTCTGGATTCTTAGGAAGGTGTATATTTGAAAAAACCAAGGATTTCAGCCCCCATCCAAACTGGTCATTTATTCCTAAACTTGTTTCTTGGCATGTACTGTTCTGTGTGATATTCTTCAGGGCTGACAGAAGCAAACCCCTAATTTACGGGACTCCGCCCCTTCACTCCTAGCCCTCCATGCTACCTCCTTCCAGGTGGGAACAGTCAGTGCTGCTTTTAGAGCCTGAATCATTGCCCAAAATAAGGACAAATCACTTAGCTCTGGGCACCAAACCTGTTCATCTCAGACACACTTAGAGTCCCCCAGAACTTGTCTAGAAATCACTGAGCAAAATGAATACCTAAATGAGGACACTGGACATTCCCTGCTTTCCATTCTGTTTAGGTAGGCTTTTTCCTGAATGCATGACCAGTCCCAAATCCCAAACTCACTCTTTGCACTCCCAACATCTTCACTGTTTCAACATTTCATTATTTTTCTTTCCAGTTCCTACTTTTCACATTGCCCAGAGATAGGAGTCACCTTCCTGCCCCACAATCCTAAGAGTATTATGAGCTCAGCAGGCTGACTAACTTGCCAGAGAATTTATATGTAACAACCCATAACCAGCTGAGAATAAATTCAGGAGCCAGATCAATACATAATCCCTTATAGTCAGCCTGTTATACCACCAGTTCTATATCACCCTAGACATAATGAAAAGGCTGCTTTCACCATGGCCTGGCTCCTGCTGCCCCAACTTTCTGGGGAGCCTTAGTTGACATGGGGGTGCAACGCCAAACTGCCACAGTGTCAAATGATGTAACCAAGAAATGTGACCGAGGAAAGCCCTGGTATGTTAGTTGCCTGACTAATGGACTTCTGAGGCCATGAATTATTTTCTATTAATCAGAGCTTTGAGAACCAGGTATTCCCCCACATGTAATAAATACAGGATGGGGCTCTCTGCTCCCTTGGCCTGTTCCTTTAGCACATGATCCACGAGGTCTCAGCACATGACCATGGGGGTAGACTAGGAATCTTTCTCTAAGCTTTTCACTCGTAATGTAGAGGATGGGGACGTGGAAAAGTAAGGCCTGGTGGATAGGGAGTGGGTGTGATGGCCCCCACGACCCCCTCCCTGCTTAACTGCCACACCCTTACTTCCTGTACAAGGTGGAAGTAATTGGATTGTATTAAATAACTATTTCTTCCCCCTGACTTGTCGGGGTAAGATTATGCACAAGATAAACATGCCTTAGAATACTGGTGTAAATAACCCCTATATGCATTGATGGGTAAATGGGTTAACAAAATATGGTATCTACATATCATGGACTATTATTCGGTCTTCACAAGAAAGGGAATCTGACAAGTACTACACCATGGTTGGACCTTGAAGAGAGACTGCTAACTGAGGCAGGGCAGACAAAAGGGAATAAATGTCGTAAGAGTTCAATTATGTGAGTTTTCCAGAATAGCCCGATTCATAAATACAAAAAGTAGAATGATGGTTGCCAGGGGCTGGAGGGAAGAGGAAAGAGGAAGTGATGGCTTAATGAGGGCAGAGTTTCAGTTTGGGGAGATGAGAAGGTTCTATGGATGGATGGTAGCGATGGCTGTACAACAGTGTAAAAGTACTTAGTACCACAGAACTGTATTCCTAAAAGTGACTGGAATGGTAATGTTTTACATGTTTTACCACAATTTAAATGTATGCTTTGAATGGAGGGTCCAAAGAACTCTTAAGATAGAAAGTCTTTATCTCAAGAATACTTTTATAAGTTATTCTCATAGATGGGACTTTTTGTACATTCTGTCCTTGTTCATCAGTCAAAATCAACTCAACCCTTAGAAAGCATTCATCTGGTGACTGGATCAAGAAGATGTGGTACATATACACCATAGAATATTACTCAGCATTCAAAAAAGATAAACACATGCAATTTGCAGCAACATGGATGGCGCTGGAAGGGATCATGCTCAGCGAAATAAATCAAAAAGAAAAAGAAAAATACCGGATGGTCTCACTCATAGCAGGAATCTAGAAACTTAAATAAGGGACCAGGAAAATGAATAACTATAAGAAAGTGAAAATCAGAATCAACAAAAAACTATGAAACAGAGACACTTTTGGGGGGGTGGGGGGCGGGAGGGGAGGGATTGGGATCAGAATGGGGGGGTTGCAATTGTATGGGGGATATAAAAATAAAATTTATTATTAAAAAAAAAAAGAAAGCATTCATCTGGGACTTAATCAAAGCTGTAACTGAATGGTCACTAAGACCTGGGTAAACATGCTCACCATTCATTTGTCAATAAATATGGTGGATGATGACCTCAAGGTAGCAGATACCAGGTGATGGGGAGGCAGAGTTGAAAAAGACACCTATTTCTCACCTGAAGGAACTATCACACACCACTGAATGCATAGACCCTCTGATACTTTGGAGAGCTGTCCCCTCCTTCCAATCTAGGGGGTCACTCTGTCATTGACCCCCACCCCATCCTTCTCAATCCTCCGTAGTAGTTTCCATTTAGGATACTGGGTATCTATTAATGTCCCATAGTAGATAGCCTATTCCCTTAAATAAACAAAACGCAAAAAATTTAGGAAATACATTGTCCAGGTGGAAAAGCACTGCTCATTTTTATGTTTTATTTTCAAGTTGGTTATTGCTGGGGTAGAGAAGTGCTATTGATTTTTGTATGTTGATCTGGAGTCTGGCAATCTTGTTGAGCTCTATTATTAGTTCCAACAGTGCATGTGTTGATTCCTTTGGTTATGCTGGGTAGATGATCATATCATTTGCTGATAATGTCCTTTTTATCTCTTCCCTCCCAATCCTTACCTCTCTGATTTCTTTTTGTTTCTACATAGCATTGGTCACGACCTTTTAACTAAAATTTCAAAAGCAAATACCCCAAGGCAGCACACTACGGATTAGTTTTATTTTATTGGAAAAAATGTTTTTGTTCAAAGAAATCAAAACAAATGCAATATCTAAGACAACAAGGGATTACTATTTCTAGAATATGCTAGGGATTTCTGCATCATAATAAGAAGGAAATGTCGACCCAGTGGAAAATGGTCAAAGGATATGAATAGTCATTTATAGATGAGAAAACTCGACGCTAACAAGCTCATCGAAGAGACGCTCAAAATCATTACTAATCAGAGAAAAATGCAAATGAAAACAATAATGAGATATCTCTTTATAGATATTAGCCTAGCTCAGTTAGAAAGCTGGATATTGTCAAATGTGGGAGGAACGGGGCGCTATAAGCGCACTGTCCATTGCTGGGGACAATGCGACTCTCTAGCAGATCTGAGAGCAGTTGAGCAGTCTTAACTCATGCAGTCAAACTTAACACATTCATCTGGCACTGGGCAGGTGCACCCCCAGTTCCCACCATAAGTGTACATGCACCAGGACTTTGTGGGGCGTGTTGAGGTGCTGGAGGCAGAGAGGAAGTTTGGGGGGTGCACACCCACACAGCAGTTGGAAGAATCAGTTGAGCTATGGACCCACCAACATGGATGGTCTTAAAAACTTACTGCTGAGGGAGAGAAATGCAAAAACATCTATGATGTGTCCACCAATATGCCACTTAGCCTCAAATGAAGTTATATGCTTATGAATCAAGAAGACACATTTTGCAAAAATGCTTGTGAATGAAAAACCACATGTGTGTCAGGCACTTCAAGATGGCTACCTGAAGAGAGTGGGAATCAGAATAAAAGGAAAGGGCAGGCCGTTGCACAGAGCAATGATAGCAATGCTCTCTGGTGGAAGAAGGAGATACATTTAAAAAAAATAGAAAAATAAATAAGCAAGGCTGAGAGACCAGAGAGGAAGATGGCAGGAGGCAATCTGGTGTCTTCCAAGAGTCCTGTGAGCTGGTAGTGAGCCAAAGCATCATCACAAAGATGCCCTCAAGAAGTGAGACCAACTACACTTTACATGGAAAAATGGTGAACGTTAAGAAATTCAATTTAGGGCCTCCCTGGTGGTGCAGCGGTTGAGTGCTGGGCTGTGAGGCTGCCCGCAGCTTCTGCAGCACCAGTTTGATCCCTGGCCACCGGCGAGGGTCCCACATGTTGCGCAGACCTCTCCTGCCGCCCGCTGCTCCCCTCAGCAGTGTACTTCAGTCCTTCTGCCTGCTCTGCTCCCCGCTCTGGCTCTGGTGAATTCTCTCACCCTCCCGCGCTTCTGACTGTACCCAGTGCTTGCATAAATAAATAAATAATTAAAAAAAAAAGAAATTTATTTTAATACAAAATAGCTGTCCCTGAATTTCTGGCCTTTGTTTGGCCTTCCTGGGGAGTTATGTATCTGAGAAAAGAATTTCAGTACTATCTGATAAGAAAGGCAATGACCCCACTGAAAGGAGCCACTCTCTCTCTTCCTAGTGCAGAGGTATTACTGGAACTCAATCTCCTTGAAGGTTAAATAGCTTATCAGGAAGACAGCAGCCGTGTCGGTGTTTCAGCAGAGGGAACGATCTTTGTACAGAGATGCCTGGACATGTGCAGTGGCTCAGTGTAGCTAAAGCAGAGGTTACATGGCCCAAAAGGACTGTAGTTGGTTAGAGGAATAAGAAAGGTTGATTGACCTGGGAAAATAAATTGGGGCCAACATTTGAAAGACTATTTCCTAAGACTATAGAAAATGGCTTATACTCTAACACAGATATTTATTATTACTTTATTTATACAAAAAGCAGTTGAACAGACACACAGTTGGGAATATTATGTTTTGTTGTTTTATTTTTTGTTTGTGTTACTTAATGATCCATCTTGGCAATCTTTATGTGTAGATAGAAACTGTAGCTGTATTTTTCTGGCTTACAGTGTTATATTGTATGGATGTACCATCATTTATTTAACCAGCACCGTATAGATGGACACTTAGGTTGTTTGCCTTTTTCTGCTCTTACAAGCAATGCTAATGAATAACCTTGCACAGACATCATTTCACACGCATGCATGTGTAACTGGAGGATAAATTCCCAAATGTATAATTGATGGGTCAAAGGGTATATACATATGTAATTTTGATAGATGGTGCTGATTTGCCCTCCACAGGGGTTATACCAATTCATATTCCCACCAGCAAAATATGATGCCTGTTTCCTCACAGCCTCACTAGCAGAGAATTGCCAAATTTTTGCATTTTTGCCGGTTCAGGAGGTGACAATGGTATCTCCGGATAGTTAAAATTGGGGGTCTCTTATTAAAGTGAGGTTGACTTCTTTCCTTATCTTTCACCATTTAAATTGCCTTTGCTGTGAACTCTCTTGGCACCTATTTTCAATTTGGCCATTGTCTCTTTCTTACACACTTCTAGGAAACCTTTGTGTATTACTCGTATTGTTTTTGAGATGTTGTTATTTTTTAACGCAAAATTATTGTTGAGTTTGTTATCCACTTTCTCCTCTGTGTCTGAGATTTTTCGCCTTACCTCTAGTTAAAGGATGACTTATTTAGTGGATTGTCTATTATTTCACTGATCTTAAGTTCCAAACTCACTTTGTACACTTTATACAGTACATCACTTTTAATGCACTGATGGATATTTTAAAAATAGTCTTATCTGGTTTTTTAATATCAATAGTATAAAGTAGGTTAATGGTTTTTTTGGGTTTGTTTTGGTTGGGTTTAGTCCAGTCTCTACTGGGCTTAAACATAATATTAGATCTGCCGTGATAAAAGATGTGGAACACGTTCCATCTTTTTACAAACCCCAGAATAAACATTACAGGATCATCTGAATGTTTAAAAGACTTGATAAAAATTCTACCAGGCTCCCCTGGACCTGTTTTGGGTCCATTTTTGTCAAAAACTTTTAGATTTTTTTTTATTTTTTTCCTGTGGAAATTGGTCAATTTACATTTTCTACATTTTTCATATTTTCTTGCATTTTCTTCTTTTGTCACTGGTCATGGACTATTTTACTCTTCTTCCCCCTCTTCTAATGAAACATACATGGATCTGTTCTTTAACTCTGTGGGTTTTTCATCTTCTAACTCACTAATTTTTGCTTTGATTAATAATTTTTGCTTTTTCTCACTTTTGTTTTATTCCAAACTGATTTCATTTGGTTTTAGTCATTGAATTTTTATGACTTATATTTTTGAATTGACAACTTTTTCCTTGAAATGTCTTTTAGCTACGTTCATAATTCTGATCCCTCTATTGTGTAATCTTAGAATTCTTAAATTTGGGGTTTGTGTTTCCTCCCTAACTTTTAGAATATGTCTGAGAGTGATTTTTTGTTTATTTTTAATTTTTAGGTGGAAAAAAATATTCTCTAATTTTGTTATTCATTTCTATTTTTATTACATTCTGATCAGAGAATATTATCTATGCTGTTTCTGGTTTATAAGAATTTATCACGGATCCTTTGTGGCAGAGAATGTGATCAATTCTTTTATTAATATTTCATGGGCATTTGAAAAGAAAATAAATGATCTATTGTTGAGGTACGTAATCTGTATGACTCAGTTCAGCCTGCCTTATTAATTACTATCCTGGGCTGCTAGATTCCAAGTTTTTGTCCACTTGGTCTGCAATGGCCCGACAGTGTTGAATTGTCTCCTGCAGCTACTGGAACAGCTTGTTTCTCTATGCCTGCCATAATTTTGCGTCTTCCTTTTTGCAGCTATGTCATCTGATGCGAGGGTATTCATGACCATGAACTGCTCCCTTTCGCACTCTAAATTGCCTTTCTACATCTCCCTTTAAGCACTTGTTCTGAAGTCTACCCTCTCAGATAGTAAGAACATGGCCTTTACTTCCTTCTGCTTACAACTGGAGTGCTTTTGGGTAGTCTTCTGTTTTCAAATTTTGCTGAACAACTTGCTCTTCTATTTCTCTCAAACATAACCTGGAGTGGCCTTTGCTTTGTGAACCAACCTGAAAATCTTTCTGACAAATCATTCCAGCCCATTTACATTTGACATGGCACCTATTTGGTATAGTTCTGCAATATCATTGTGTATTCAATCTTTGTTTGTTTCTTAAAGTCCTCTGTTATGTGATCTGTTTTGCTTGCTTTGGTTTTCTGATATTTAAAAAGGTTTCTCTTTGGGGCTAATCATAACTTTTATATTTGTAACTTTACATGGCACCTTTAGTTCTTAGTTCTCTAGAAACCATGATCTTCATTCTTTTTTTGTGGGGAATACTGCTTTTATTTATTTATTTATTTGTTTGTTTGTTTGTTTTTATATTTTACCTCTTTGTTCATTTTTAAACAATGTTTTCTTTCTCCCCCCCTCAGGTATATTCTCCATAGAATTTCCTCCACTAATGCACCCCGTGCACCATCACCTCAGTCCCTTGAACTCCTCCCTCCCTCCCTCTGATTCCTCTCCCTCCTCCTCCCCTGCAGGATGTCTCTCATTTATAGTTGTCTGTTTTTTGTTTTGTACTGTTATTATTTTTTCCACTGATGCCTTATTTGGCTCCTCCTATACATGAAACCATCTGATATTTTTCTTTTTCCTTCTGACTTATTTCACTGAGCATAATTCCTTCTAGCTCCATCCATGTTGCTTCTATTCCTGGAGATCTACCCAAAGGACACAAAAACATTGATTCAAAAGAATACCTGCACTCCTATGTTTATTGCAGCACTATTTGTAATAGGTAAAACCTGGAAACAACCCAAATGCCCAAAAGTAGATGACTGGATCAAGAAGATGCAAGAAAATGTGGCCTTTGTACACAATGGAATACTATTCAGCTATCAGAAAGACAAATTAATACCATCTTCATTCTTTTGTGTGTGTGTGTGTGTGTGTAGAGAACTGGGGCACAGACTAGAGGTGTCGAAGGTGAGAGGATTCACCAGAGACAGAGTGGAGAACAGAACAGGTGGATTGACTGAAATCCACTACTGAGGGGAACAGCGGGCAAGACAGGAGAGGTCTGCTGCACCATGTGGGTAGCTCCCTGGCTGAGGATCAAACTCATGCTACAGTGGTGATAGCTCTGAGACTTAACCCCTAGGTCACCAGGGAGGCCATAGCATCTTCATTCTCTACCATGATTAGCAGTCCTCCCTTTTCTTATCTCTTCTTTCCTTCCTTTCAATTTTAGCTTGTAACATAATATAGCTCATGCATATAGGTGCATATCATAATGATTGTCTTTGAATTATATCCTTAAACACCTGTATGAACCTGTATGAGAGTATTGTTTCTTCTCTGTGATCTTTCTTTGGAGACTTAATTGCCTCCCATTTTTTAAAAAAAATTTTTGACAAAATGCTTGGTCATAGCTTTAACTAGCTCTGTGATAATGTCATTATTGGCGAGGGGTTTTCTTTTTAAGTTTTGCCAACATTCTCCTATTTTTCTTTCTATTATTTTTCTGTAGAAGCCTTGGCTGCTGCTTTTTATCACTCATAAATGGGTATGCTTGATTTTCCTCCGTTAGGTGGATTAGCATTAGGTGGATGTGATGGGTGGCATGGAAAGGCTTAAGGGGTCAGGGTTTTGGTGACCTTTCTGATCTCACAAACCAAAGGTTTCCCATTTTCTGTTGCCTCAGAGACAGCTTACTTCCTACAGCAATGGCTTTCACCTCATTTTTGTCCCAACCAGACTAAACCGAATGCTCTGCTTGCTCTACTTCTCTGCACCTGCTCTTGAAAACAGGGAGAGTTTTGTGTTTTAGGCTGTCTTTTTCTTTTAATAAATGTCTTGTTTGGACTTCTATGAGATATTCCAGTACTAGATGCTCCAGTCGCCCACTAAGTTTTCTTTCTCCTGTTGTATATCTTCTGCCCAATCTTCACTGTTTTTTTTTGACAGTTTTACATAATTTGATGTCTTACATCACATTTGTCTTTCAATTTCCCTGAAAATTTATAAGCATTTTTTTCTCTCTATCTTGCTTTTCTATATTTTCAGTGGGAGGAGGAAAATTCTGAATTTGTGAAGCAAAGTTGAAATCCTATGTCCAGTGAATTCCTTGACTGAGTTATTGAATTGATGAAGATGGGGAGGGAGGGGGTGATGGTATGATGATCCAGGGTTCCAGTTTGTGCAAGTTTCAGAATAGATGGTGAGTGTGATTTATCCAGTTGTGTTCCAGGCCCGTGGTACACTCAGGTGGAGATGGTTCATCTTCTGTATAAATTTGGAGCTTAGGGAAAGATAAATGAGTGGCAAAGATTGTTATCACCTTATGGCTTCTTCCGCCATTTATTCAGAGTTTGCTATGTTTCAGGGAATATAGAAATATTGTCCATGCAGTCCTAACAAGAAAACAGGCTCCGTGGGGCCTTGCTAATAACGCAAAGGGTTAAGTCTCAGCACTATGACGCTATTGGCCGCCTCTGCAGCATGATTTCTATCTCCGGCCAGGGAACTGACACACATAGCACAACAGACCTGTCCTGTCTCGCCTGCTGCTCCCCTCAGTAGTGTATTTCAGTAGATTTGCCTGTTCTGCTCCCCACTCTGTCTCTTGTGAACCCTCTCATGCACTGCACCTCTGGCCTACACCCCAGGTCTTGTATGCACAAATAAAATAAATCTTTAAGAAAAGAAAACAGTCTCTGAGAAGCCTGTGAGCAGGTGGAAGAGCTGATATTTGAACCCCTGCTTCTCAGAGACACAAATCTACAAATCTGCTTCCTCCTGAGCCCTGACATCTCTCCCCTGGATTCACAACATTGCTTTGGTGCATCTTCTGAATTCAAAGATAAGATGGCCTATTCCATTGCCTTTCTCAGTGCTTTGTGTAAAGCCAGTCAAAAAAAAGCAAGATAACCTCTCAGTGTCCCAACAGAGAATGTGGGCACAGCAGTCAGAACTTGGGTCATCTCCACAAGTCAGGGTTCTACTGCTGTGGGTGAAGACATGAGTTTGTGGCTGACAGTATGGTTTTGGGTGTCATGCACAGTGATGCAGGTGACAAAGCAGGGACATGGCTCTCAGCCCTGTGTCTAAAATGGCGAGTACCAAGTATGTCATTGCACCCAGGTAGACGCGGGCTTGACACGGTTATAGCAAACATGCCCAGTAGCTTAGAGATGTCGATTTTGAACAGGTTTACTTTTTTTCCTTCCCTTGTTTATAAGAAAATATTGAGTGCTTTGAGCTAGACCAACAGGAAATGGTAGATGTTAAAAAGAGAACTGTCCAATTAAGATGGCATTTGTCTTTGAAGTACAATGTCCCTCTGATGTCCCCTGTGAAACCAGGTGCGCTGGATAGAAGTGGACATTAGAGAAAAGGCAACAATACATTGATTTTTAGAAATCATGCTCCTTCATATGCATAGGTGTGTTTGTGCGTGTGGTGACAGAATGCAAATGCACAAAAAATATTTCTTAGACTCATATCACCTAAATGTGTGAGATATGTTACAGTTAGATAATTTGGTATTTATTTTTGTCATTGGTAATTATGCTTTGATCTTATTTTCAAATTGCTGTCCTACTACATGCCAAGTTTTGGGATAAGAGAACACATGCAATGATAGGATTGAATGAATTAAAATACAGAAAATGCTGAGAAATGAGTTTAAAATGAGTGCTAGTTTTTATTACTAAAAACAAAACAATAATATTACAGATGAAAATGCTGATGTTTGGTCAAGAGACCAAGACTTGTTTGGGGTTTTGTAGGAGTTAGGAGGGAAGTGAGATCTGTGTAGAAGTGAGATCTCCAAAGCCGAACATCAACTGTTCGCTTCCCAAAAAAAAAAAAAAAAAAAAAAAATTGTGAAACAAGAAATCAGACTTAATGTGATGAAATCCTGTGATAAAATTTAGGAAGTGAATTGCAAATTTTTCTCTGAATAGTCAATAATCCAGATAGTCTTACTCAAGATAAAAATAAGGCAGGAAGTGGGCATGAGATATAATTTACTGATAATCTTATCAGGTATTCCTGGACCATAGATCTGTCAATTTTACATGACCATGTCCATGTCTACGCCGTAAATCATCCACAGCTGATACTTGATGTGCCCCAACTGTTATTGGGCAATCTTAGTTTTGCTCAGAGAAGGGAGGATGCCCAGGGCTCTTGGAGATGTATTTCATCTAGCACTTCCTTTTAACTTTGATTTCTTGCCTTTCAGAATCTACTGTCAACCTTATTCTTTCCAGATCATTCTGAGTGATGTCAACCAAAGTGAGTTACATGCTATATGCTTTTATTGTGATCTTTCCTCTTTGCTACACACACACACACACACACACACACGCACGCACACACACAGATCTGTTTTTCAGTCTTCTGTTTGGTGTGTGTGTGTGTATGTGTATGAATTACAAGAAGTTTTATTCAAAAGAAACAGAAAGGTCACACCTGGATTTTCAGCACCACTGCAGTAACCACTACATAGTTTGCTCTTATTTTGGTTTGAAGAACTCTAAGAGGCTCACTGTCAAGCGGGAATTAACATCTCCCCTCTCTCCTTTTCTTTAGCTGCTGCTTTGGGAAGGCAAATAACAACCAATATCTACAGTGATGTTCCATTTAAGGGTTATCACCTATAGACTCTTTATATATTCAGGTGTAAACTACCTTCCCATCTCCATTTATTACACGTTAAGCAACAGAATGAATCCTCTGGCTGCAGATTGCAGCAGCATCTGCTTCCATCAATGTTAATGCCACAGTTATAAGCAGGAATAGCTGGAATGAAGATTCTAGAGCTGAAGTTAAATAGGTCAGTTAATCCACATTTTTTTTTTTTAGTTCCTTTCAGAAGCCTGAGACTAAGGGGGAGGATTAGAAAGGTATCTGCTATGATATTTTTGATTGAAAAATAGAAAATCCAACTCAAATTAGCTTCAACAACAGAGGTGCTCTACGGACTCACTTAACTGATTGGTTTTTATTTAACTTCAGGAGAGGGTTGATCCAGCAACTTAATGATTTTGTCTTGATCTCCTTTATTGGTTATCCATCACTGTGTTACAAATTACCTAAAAACTTAGTGGTTGGCAATAACAAAAACCATTTGTTATCTCTTTGTTTCTATGGGTTAGGAATTATGGAGCAGTTCATTTGAGTGGTTCTGGCTGAGCTCCCATGGGGGTGCTGTAGTCCAGGGAAAAAAGCTGTCTCAGCACTTTCCCATGTGTTCTCCTCACAACATGGAGCCGGCTTTCCCCAGACAAAGCACCCAAGAGCAAAAGAGCCAGGTAGATGTGATCCAATAGTTTTATGAGAAGCCTTGGATGACTTCCACCACATCCTGTCCATCAGAAGTAGGTCTCTAAGCCCAGCCCCTCTGAGGAGGGGGCTTAGGTATGGCACTGCTCATCTCCCTCAGCAGCTCATGCTCTGCCTCTTGTTGCTCTAACAGGACTGCCAATGACTCTCAGGCCCCGGCTTCCCATTTGTGCCCAGCAGGGCACAAATTCTAGAGCTATTCCAGAGCTTCCATCCCATCAGACAACTGAGGCCTTGTGCCCGCTTGTAGCCAGCATCCCTGGGTTTAGGTGGGGGAGATGATTCTGATTAGTTTTGGGCCAAGTTCATTTAGACCAATTAGCCCCAAGATCAGAACTGGGAAGTCATTGAATTTCCCTGAGCACCTGGGCTGTGTGAGACAGGGGAGGAGCCTCAAAGATAACCCTGGATGCTGAATGGCCCACTGGGGGTCGTGGGGGAGAGGTGGGGTGGGCAAAGGTCATCCAGGTATGACCTAAAGTTGAGTCCTATTGACCAATCTGTCATGTAGTTTATTCTACACAGCTTCAAACTAGCTGGATAAGGAAATATGAAGAAAAAATCCACAAAACTCATTTATTGATTCTCCCTCTCATTTTAGGAAATGACCTTGGATATTTACTGTAATTGGGATGCTTGAAGTTTCCCACCGGGTCTGGGTAGGCTGGTGCCAGGCACACACAACTCCCTGTTGAAAGCAGGTGGCACAAGGAAAGGAACAGACTTTGGGGTGAAGTACTGGTTCCCACTTAACTTCTTGACAGTTGTCTCCTTCCCTTGGAATTCAAACCCATCAGGGTAGGAATTTGACTCTCAATTGCTGAAAACAGTGTCTGGCACACAAGTGCTCAAGTAATCACTTGCTTATTACTGTTCACTGATGTGAGTAAGTGAATGAACTTGCCGTTTCTGCTCACGGAGTTAATCGCCAGCCATGTCTGTTGTGCCCATTGAGTGTGATGCCTGAGCACCGAGGCGGGATATGTGGGCAGGTCAGGTAGAGTGTTAGCAGTGCCAGATGTTGTTGCTGGCGTCCGGAGCCTCCAATATATGGGGGACAATGGACCAGAGCGGCTCCAAGTCTCAGGACCCCACTCAGAGGTAGAAGAAATATAACAACTAACAAATTTCTTTTCCTATCATTCCATTAAAATTTTAATGCAAACACTCATTTGTCAGGTTGGTGGGAACAGCGGTAGCAAGCTGGGGCCTTTCCAGGCTTCCCAGGTATCCTATAAGGTGACAAGGTGTCTGTAGGGCAAGGTAAAAGTATCAGGCTTTTCTGCCCTCCCGCCATTAGGATAGATGAGGGAACCCTGTGGTCCCGAATGCATGCCTGATGGCGGGCACCTGGAGCAGGGTGTGGGCATATGTAGATGGGATTCACCTGGGCCAAGACTGTGCTTTTAAGGGCGGCGTCATGGGGACGCCAGTAGAAGCCGAGAAAGAAGCCGAGAAGCAGCAGAAGCCGAGAGAGAGAGAGAGAGAACGCCGGAGAGCCCAGATAGAGTGAAGACTTGCTGGAGGCCAGAGGCCTGCCAGCCTCCCGGCCCTCCAGTACTGCTGCCTGCTGTGTACCTGGTAAACCCCAATAAAAACCTGCAAAACCACTGAGGACTCTGACTCTTCCTTTACCCCGTCTGCTGGATCAAAGAAAACCTGCTCTGGCCCATTCCTGACCCTACAGTGTCTTTGGGTTGGAGTGACTGTGGTGACCCCAATGGGCATCTGTAGGGGCAATAAGGGACAGAGCAGGATCTCTATGAACCTACACAGATGGGTAATGGAGAGTTCTGGAGCCCTCGGTGGCTTTTTCAGGCTTTTATTGGGATTTACCAGGTACACAGACCCCAGCGAATCTTCACTCTTCCCAGGCTCTCTGGCATTCTCTCGTGGTCTCGTTCTCTCTCTTCTGCTTCTCTTTAATTCTGCTGGTTCCCGTGATGCCACCCTTAGAAGCCCAGTCTCAGCCCAGGTGTACGCACCTACATATGCCCACACCCCACTCCCGGTGCCCTCCATCAGGCATGCATTCAGGACCACAGGGAACCATCATTAATGCTAATGGTGGGAGGGCAGAAAAGCCTGATAATTACTTACCCTACAGCATTCCCCCCCCACCCAGTGCTGGGTCATCACTGGGCAATTGCTCAGTCCTGTTCAGGGTGCCCATAGATGCCCTTATCTTGCTGGGGCTAGACCCCAGGAGGCCTGAGGACCAGACCCTTCTTGGGAACCTACTGGCACCCAAGAAACCTCTTGCTTCCCTCATCGCCCTCAGAGCATTAATGCAGCGTCCGGGGCAGCAGGCCTTACCTGGGGCCATCGCCCATCTCCCCCACCTGTGGGGTATGCCTGGGGGCTGCTCTCTTCTCTCCTCCTCCAGGTTTCAATTTGAATCTTGCCCGTCCTAGGAGAATGATCTTTCTTGATTTTCTGTTGGTCAGCTCTCTGCTGATGCAATGAACCTCTGGGGCTTGAACTGAAAGGAGGGTCAAGGAGTACAGAATGTACAGAAGGACAAGAACATTGGCTACAGGGTCAAAAATGGTCCTGAACTGGTGGGAGGGACCAAGGGGGCAGGTGGGTGCTTCTGTATACAGGTCACAGCTGTTCAAGATGAAAAGCGTTCTGAGGAGGGTCACACATAGTGTGAATCCACTAACACAACTCAAAATTGGGGAGGCTGGCTCATTTCATTATGAATATTTCATACAATTGGGGCCCCCCTGCTGGTGCAAGGGGTTGAGTGCAGCACTGTGAAGCTGTCCGTAGCCTCTACAGTGCGAGTTCGATCACTGGCCAGGGAGCTACCCACATGGCACAGCAGACCTCTCCTGACTCACCCGCTGCTCCCCTCAGCAGTGTACTTCAGTCTATCTGCCTGTTCTGTTCCCTGCTCTGTCTCTGGTGAATCCTCTCACCTCCCACACCTGTGGCCTGCACCCCAGTTCTTGTAATCATAAATAAATAAATCTTTAAAAAAATATTTCACACAATTAAAAACAGAATGAAAAGGCAACAAAAAAGTGACTTACTTCTAGGACTATGTCTTATTCCAGACCTTTTAAAAATTGAGTCATATCTCATTGTAGTTTTGATTTGCATTTCCCTGATTACAAGTGATGTTGAACATTTTTTTATATGCCTGTTGGCCATTTGCATTTCCTCTTCAGAGAAGTTTCTTTTTAGCTCCTCTGCCCATTTTTTGACTGGATTATTTTCTTTGTTGTTGTTGAGTCTCATCAGCTCTTTGCAGATTTTTGTGATCAGTCCTTTATCATTAGTGTTGTGTGCAAAAATGATCTCCCAGTCGGTGGGGTTTCTCTTTGTTTTTGTTATTGTCTCTTTTGCTGTGCAGAAGCTCTTTAATTTTTTGTGGTCCCAGCTGTTTATCTTTGCCTTCACTATCACTGCTTATCTTACACCAGTGAGAATGGCACATATTAAAAAAAACTAGCAACAACAAATGTTGGCGAGGATGTGGAGAAAAAGGAACTCTCCTGCACTGTTGGTGGGAGTGCAAACTGGTCCAACCACTATGGAGAACTGTGTGGAGATTTCTGGACCCACTAAACATAGAGCTTCCATATGATCCAGCAATTCCACTCCTAGGTATTTACCCAAAGGACACAGAAACATCAATTCCAAAGAGCACCTGCACCCCTATGTTTATAGAAGCACTGTTTACAATAGCTAAGCTTTGGAAACAACCCAAATGCCCAAAAATAGATGACTGGATCAAGAAGATGTGATACCATGGAATATTACTTATCATTCAAAAAAGATAAACACATGCAATTTGCAGCAACATGGATGGTGCTGGAAGGGATCATGCTCAGCGAAATAAGCCAGAAAGAAAAAGAAAAATACCGAATGGTCTCACTCATAGCAGGAATCTAGAAAACCTAAATAAGGGACCAGGAAAAAGAATAACTATAAGAAAGAAAATATCAAAATTAACAAACAACTATGAACCAGAGACACTCTAAGGGGGGGGGGGGTAGGGAAAGGAGGGATTGTGGTCAAAATAAGGGGGTTGCAATTGTATGGGGAATATAAAAATAAAATTTAAATTAAAAAAATTTAAAAAAATTGAGTCATATCACAATAGATATAAACTGATCTATCATACTCTACACCTAAAATTTATCTATGGTGTCTGTCAGTTAAGTTCCAATAGAACTGGAAAAAATCTTAAGCCTAAACAAATTTTTGAGTGATAGAATCTCTGGTCAATACATACTTTTCTAGTGATAAACATTGACTACATAAGAACAAAAGCATCAAAGCATCATTATTAGAAATGAAAACAGCTGGGCAGTGGAGGGCTTGGACAGGAGGTTCACTAGGGAAAGTGGGTGGAGGCGGCCAAGGGTGGCGGGAGGGTGGGGTGGAAGTTGGCAAGGCACAGGCCGGGGGTAAAGGAGTGCTTAGGATTCTGAGTACTGTCACCCCGGAGATCACACTGAAAAGGTGGTCCTTTTTCTGCTCTAAGAAAAGAGCTGGTGGAGAAGCAGCCTTCTGTCAGGTGAGGGCTGCATTCAGGCAGCATGTGGAGGAGCAGAAACTGGGCCAGCATCAGTCTGCTGCAGGACGGCAGGCACGTGCACACACCTGGGCAGGGGGCTGCCAGCTACTCACTGCCTCTGCCCATCCTGCACACTCAGCCAGTGGTGGCCATCCTTGAAAGCCTACTGTGTGTCTCCTGACAAGCCATTCTGCGGGATCCACTTCCACAGCTCACCAAACAAGAGCCTTTTCTTTCATGAACCCGAAAGTGTGCATGCGTGTATGAGTGTGTATGAGTGCATTCTTGTGTTGGGCATGTGTGAATGTGTGTGTGTGCGCATGTGCAGGTATATGCAAATACACTTGGATGTGCATGAGTGTGTGAGTGTGTGCATTCGAGTGAGTGAGTGCACACATGTGTGCACGTGCATGTGTGTGTGTGTGCAGATGTGTGCACATACATGTGTGCATGTATGCAGGCTATTTCAGAACATGTTTTCTGACTGATTAATGTTCAGTAATACTCTCACTTCACCAGTATGTATCCAGTGAGTCAATAGTCCTATTTGCTAGAATGTCAGCTCAATGATAAAGGCTTCAGAACATGAAGTTTTAGGACCCCCCCCTGCACCTGGATTCAGACTGAAAGTCTGTGCACTATGACATGGTGACAGATGCTTTACTACAGGATCTCTGTAAGATGAGACTGCTGACTGCCCTCAATAGAGGGGAGGCCATGTGACTGATTCCTTTGTGTGAAAGGCGGACGAACCATCGAATGGCTACCAGGGATGGGTTTCCAGGTAGACGGAGGCTGAGGGAGGCAGACTATGGGACCAAGCAGGATAGGTTGGGACTCTCTGGGAAAGGAGTAGGGTTTGATGGGTCCCTGGTCTGTCAAAGGCTCAAAAACTAGAGCACCCCCCTCCTGAAGGCATTGCCAGCAAGGCGCTTGATGAAATCTACCAGAATCTGGAACATTTCTAATGAAAACTGGATTTTCTTATCTTCTCTTCCATAGAGAGCTCCTGATTAGTAGTTCAGAGCTCGGAGGAATTAACCATATATCACTTTAAATGTTTATTTTATGTCCAGCTTATTCTAACATTTTTATTCATCTTAATGAGAAGTAATTGGGCTTCCTATTGCTGTGTTTCATTTAAAAAAGGGGAATATTAATACGGAATGAAAGCATGCTAAAATCCATAACTATCTTCCTGGCTTTTACCATGCTTATATCTATCCCAGAAGTCACAATTTTAGATTGAAAATAGTATTCAGTGCATTTGAACCACATCCTTCCTGAGGCTGGCAATGCCTTTATTGTATGTCATTATGTCTTCTGGGAATCCTGACATTAAAACATATCCTTGGTTCTCACTTAAGCCAATTTTATAGGGCAGGGAAAGAAAAGACAACATTTTGCAATGAAAGCACCTTCTCCCATCTGGCAAAATGGCTTTCTGGACTCTATTGTGGCTCATTGTCTAAAAATAGGATGAAGACAAATTGTTATCATTTGCGAAAGCCCATGACAATAATGATAAATGAACAAATTTTTTTGCCCTCTGAAGTCATTGCTTAAGGCTTTCTCTGGGATCAACAGTGTTGAACTGGTAAACTTTTCTCATCTGCATCCGCAGAAGGTTTACAAATGGCTTTGTAAACAATTTTAGCCAGAGCGTTAATCTCCCCCACAGAACGAGGGCTGCGAGATAGATGATTGATTTGCAATTTAAAATGACACTGAAACCCCTGAAACAGATATGAAAGAAACTTTCAGTGAATAATGTTTTAGTTGACAAGAAAAGATAAGGCACATCTTTCATCTGATAGTGGGCTGTTTTTGATAAATATTGTTCATAATGGAGAATTTTGGAATCATTAATGTGTGGATAGAACATTACTACTTTTTGACTGGGACTTCAGAAACCAGCTTCTTTGGGCAGGAATTTTGTTACATGAAAAATATAAACAGGGGAGATGCTGACGAGCTCCCCTGAGCTGACTCCAGTCCAAACTGGGGAGTGGGGAGCCTGGACCTGCCAGGTCGCCCCAGCCCTGGCTGAGGCCACTTGCTCCAAAGGGGCCAGGACGCTGGTTTCCATTCCCCTTTTGCTGTGCGGCAGGTCAGGTAGAAAGGGGTGTGCGGCGGGAGGAGAGCTGTCATTTCTGCCTCTTCACGCCTTTATTTCTGTGTGCTTTTCCTGCGCACTCCCTCTAGCCCTGCCCGCTGGTCCTGGGCAAGGAGGAGGGTGGGGGGCACTGGCCCCACAGCACCCCAGGGCTGGAGAGCGGCACTGACTGGGGCGCATGGGTCACTGGAGCCTGGATGCTTGAGAGGACAAGGACCCGGCTACTTCCTGGCCATCCGCCCCCCCCCCCCCCCAGCGCGGGACTTCTTCTCCAAGATCCCTCAGTATAACGGCAGGAAGGCCAAGGCCGCTGAGCAGGTTTTCTTTGACCTGAGCAGAGGGGGTAAGGAGGAGACAGTCCTAGAGAGAGTCCTCAGTGGCTTTGCAGGCTTTTATTGGGATTTACCAGGTACACAGCAGGCAGGGGTGCTGGGGGGCCAGGAGGCTGGCAGGCCTCCGAGCCCCCAGCAAGTCGTCACTCTTTCTGGGCTCTTTGGCGTTCTCTGGTGGTCTCTGCTGCTCTGTTCATTCTGCCGTTGGTTCTGCTTCTCTTTTACCCTTGTGGTTCTTCTCTTGGCTTCTGCTGGGGTCCCCGTGATGCCACCCTTAAAAGTCCAGTCTCAGCCCAGGTGAATCCCATCTACATATGCCCACACCCTACTCCAGGTGCCCGCCATCAGGCATGCATTCGGGACCACAGGGTTCCCTCATCTATCCTAATGGCAGGAGGGCAGAAAAGCCTGAGACTTTTACCTTACCCAACACTCAGCTTCCCCCCTGCCCTGTTTATGCCCCGGCTCCATCAGAGAGCACGACTGCAGCCTCTGGAGCCCAGGCTGGCACAGAGGGACAGTGCTGGCCCTCACAGGCACGTGCCCTGACGGCTCAGTCAGAGCCCCGCCTCAGCCACGCTGGGTCCCAGCTGCATCGCGGCGTCCACTCTCCCACACCTCCCAGGCCAGCTGGACGTCCCTGGCGCTGCCTGCGTCCTGAGTGCATGGGCCCCTCCCCTCCACAGGCCTGGCAATGGCACCATCTCCTAGAGAGCTGGGCACGTCACAGAGTCCTGAAGTGATAGGAGTAAAATAATAAAAATGATAACCCAGAGGGCACCAGGCAGCTACCCAAGCTTTTCATTCCAGGAGTCTTGTGTCTGCCGGAGCTCAGTCCTTCAATATGGGTCCGCTAATGTACTTCCTTAAAACCATGCCCTTGAATTCAGTTTTATTTAGCAGCTCAGACAGGGGATCTACTATGTGTCGGGCACCGTTGTAGGTGCTGGGAATACAGAGCAGAAGCAGACAGAGGCAGCTCTGTCCTCACAGCTGACTTCACCTCAGCGTTGACCTTGCAGATTAGCTTAGCGCAGGTGCCACGTATCAGTTCACTCGTCAGCCTTGTGCCGGTGATCACTTCTGCTTCTTACAAAGCGTGTTTGAAGCATTTTCATCACATTTTCAAAGTTCTCTCTGCTTGGGTCCTGCCTACCTTATCAATGTTGCCTCCCTACTCCCGCCCCAAATGCACAATGGGGTGGTTGGAGATGGATGAGACCACCTCCTGTGTGATCATGTCAGGAGCTGGGGTTTGGGGGAGGCAGTTGGGTTACAAGGGTGGGGCCCTTACAGAGGGGATCTGCGCCCTTGTGAAAGAGCTTCCAGAGAGCTTTCTCATCCCTTCGTCCATGTGAGGACACAACGGAAAGAGGAGCCAGGGAGTGAGCGGGCCTCACCAAGCATGGAAGTAGCTGGTGCCTTGCCCTTAAACGTCCCAGGGCCCCAGCAGACTGTGAGAGGGAGCCCCCAAAGTCTGGGAGACTTGTCACAGCTGCCCAGGTAGACAGAATCTACACCAAAGACACCAACATGCAGAACATGTCAGTTTCCCTCCACCCCAGTAGCGCCCCCAAACTGTGCTTCCCACATGCCCAGCAGAGTACCTGACCCCATCCAGCCATTTTCAACAAAATGGAGGCAGTTTGAGGGGATTATGAAGCAAGTCAGAACAATAAAAACAAATACTGGACGTTTACATAGCAGATGATTCGATGAAGTAAAATGCTTACAAAACCCGGTGGATATTAGTGCATCGTGCGCACACCCTGGGGTTGAGAGGGAGAGAGAAGAGAAGGGGCAGGAGATATGGGGGATGGTGGGCAGGGCATGTAGCTGGCACTGGCATCAGCACCACCTGGTTCTGGGGCAGGTGTCTCCCCCTCCAGCTATATTGCTGTTGCTGGGCAAGGGCTCAACCATCCCCTGCAGATGCCAGTGTGGCTCACGAAGGAACCCAGAGCCAACTGCATGCCCATCTCCCCACCAGGTTACCAGCAGGCTGAACCCTTGTCTCCCTGGTTCTCAGGACCCTGGCAGTTCAGCCCTGGTACCCAGTGCCTGCCCACGTGGCCCCAGCGAATTGTAGTCGAGGCCCTGGCTCAGAGCATTGAAGGTTGTGGACCTCCAGGGTGGGAGGGATGGTGGCAACTAATGCAGTTCCCCTTCCAGGCCTTCCCCCGCCCAACCCTTTCCAGCCCTTCCTTCTGCCACACTATTCTCGCCTCCTGGTGTGGGAAGCGAGCTCATGATTCTGCTCTGCTCAAGCGGTCAGGGAAGGGCACAGGGAGCGGGATGCCCAGGAGCCTGCAGTGGGCCAGGCCCTCTGCCCTGGAGATGCAACCTGCACGTTACAGGACAAGAAGCTGTCGGTGCCAATGAGTGGGGACCAGCGTGCCCTCCCTGCAGCCTTCCAGGAAACGGCAGCGACCCCACTGTGAGCGGACCAGCCAGGCCTGTAGAGAGAGGCGCCTTGCCAGTCCTTGGGGCTGCGTCTTCGCTAGGCCAGGCTGAGGCACCAGCAGGGATCCCTGCGCTGGGGAAGTGCCTAAATTGTACCGGCCTCTGTTGACCTGGCCTGGCCAGTCCAGGGCAGAGCGGCTCCCGGACCAGCTGAGAGGCTCTCTCTCTCTTCACAGCAGTGAGAAAGGGTGTCTGATGTGATAAAAGCCTGGCTCCTCCTTACAATCCTTTTTAAATAATAAGCCCTGGCTCCACCAGCCCCACTTTAACACTAAGTGCACAAGGTATAAATTGCTTTGATAACCATATTCATCCCCTACCTTATGTTTTGAAGTATTCCAACTAGCTTTACTTTTATTAATGTATTTCTTTTATCTTTCATCTGAATAGTGTTCTCTATGTAAAGTGACCAAATGTGATTAATGATGAATAGATTAAGATAGGACAGGGTGTTTGAAAAATGACTTAAGGACTGCATGTAAGTCACTGGCTAGAGTCCCAAAATGCAAATTCTGGTTAAGTTAATGACTGGAAAATCATGATGGCCCAACTGCACGAGCTTCTGCATTATTTAAAATTGCTTTATAAACAATAAATAATTAGCATTTTATGTTAGAACGAGTTGATTATTTCTTAATTATTTCTATAGGTATTATGGTCCCAGAGTCAAGAGTTCCAGGATAATTGACGCGCGGACATCCCTGCCCCAGCCTGGCAGGCCGGCGTCCCTAAGTTACTCTCCGCTTTGTAAATGGTGCGGGAGTGTTCATGTCCCATTAGAGGTCGGCACTTTATTAAAACGTCTGAAATAATCTAGTTTGCAGGAGGTTTCTTCCCCTAAGAAGAGTCTGTGCGTTCTTCTGGATGGGTTTTTAGGAAGGGAAATTGTTTGTGTGCTGGAGCCCGCCTTCCCCTGACAAACGAGCCTTATCATCGGGGCGGCTCGGTGCTCTCACTCACCCTCTCAGGAGCTGGGAGCTTTATGAAAAATAAATTAATAATGCATACTAAATTACATCTGCAAGAGACATTTAGGTGTATATTGCAGTCTTCAAAGATGATTAGATTTACGTTCTGTTCAAGGGGACTTGTCACCCCATCTTCTGGGCGTGTCTTGAGCCTCAGGTCGCTGGATACCCAGGCCGGCCATGGTGACAGCGGCTGTGGGGCCTAGACGCCCAGCTGCAAGGTGGGCCGTTTACACCAGCAACCAGGGGAACCTGAGGCTTAAGGTGACTGGACTGTGGTGTCCAAGAGAAAGCCAGTGGCTTCTGGGGCAGCAGCTGCCTCTGTGGCCTTGGGGACTCCCTGCCACTCAGCCTGCAGTCCTGTGCCTGGGCTAAGGACATCTCCATCCTGGGAACTCAGCACAGGAGAACAGCCACCTTCAAGATTTTTTTGGTTGGTTTGTTTTGTTAAACTGCAAAGAAGGGAGAAATACAGCGGCATCGATTGTTAAATCCTCGCGTCTGCTCCGCAGTGTCCGCACACAAAACTCGCTGCTTTTGTAGCAGGAGGAGAGTCAGTATTTATCAGGGTTCAGAGCCAGTTCAGCCACACACTTGACAAATTATTTGTGGAATTGTTGTATTCATAGTCACTTAAATAAGAATCTGTCAACACGAAGGCTGAGCTTTGTTGCAGCGGGTCCCCTGGTTTTTCCCGCACACCCAGAGAATGATGGATTGGAAGTAATGCAAATTCACTACCATTTTATATGCTGGTGCCTTCCTCAGAGACAGGGAACATAGCTCAGGATCATCTTGTAAAAGGCCGTGACTGTAAAGGCCTGCTTCTGTGTGGAAGCCTTGCCTTTTCTTCCTCCTCCCCTTTTTTTTTTTTCCAAATGGGACTTTAGAGCAGGGAAATGGAATTCAAATATTTTCCTCACGTCGCATTTTGGAAAGCACTCCTCACAGCAGGTGTGCGTGCTGGCTTTTTGGGCTAACTCATACATATGCTGAACTGTGCGCCATAATTAAAACAAATTGATAAATATAATTATTTGGTTTTATGGCAACTTAAAAGTTAATGCCCCTTAGCAGGATGCTAAGCCTAACTCTGAAGACAAAGTGAGAAGAGTGAAGGCCGAGAGTCCAGCAGTCCAGCCACATGCAGCCTGGTGGACGTCGGCCCCTGCAGCCAGTGAGCACCTCCCGCTTGGGTGCTGGGATCTTCTCCCCACTCTGTGAGGAGGGCGGAGCTGGCCTCTCATTGTCATCCTGTCATGTGAGGAGAAAAGGTGTTTCGGGGGTTCTAAGGTTTGAAGGGACAGTGTGTTGGGAGCCCCAGATTTGGGGTGGCCATTTCAGGTCCATGTGGTCTGCTCGGACAAGAGTTCTTCTCCTGACTGGAGATGGCACCTGGGAGTTAGGAGAGCTGGCTGAGGTGAGGCCTGGGCTCAGCTCAGCATTCCACAGCTTCTCTGGGTCTTGGTAGAGTTGGGGCTGATCCACCCACTCCTAGAGGCCTCTAGAAGTTTAACTTTTTTGGTAAGATTTATTTATTTATGCATGCAAGAACTGGGGTACAGGCCAGAGGTGCAGGGGGTGAGAGGACTCACCAGAGACAGAGTGGGGAACAGAACAGGCAGATCTACTGAAATACACTGCTGAGGGGAGCAGCAGGTTAGACAGAAGAGGTCTGCTGCGCCATGTGGGTCACCTCCCTGGCCCGGGATTGAACTCGTGCTGCAGTAGCTGTGCATAGCTTCACAGTGCTGTGCTTAACCCCTGTGCCACCAGGGAGGCCCCTAGAAATTTCATTCTTAAAACTGCTTTGGTAACCAAACTGAAGCTCAGGAACCACTCTGGAGACCAGACCCCAGTGGAGCCCCAGAAAGGAATAAGAATCTCTGCCATTTCTCTTCCATTCGAAACTTTGCAAACGAATGCTGTTGCCTAAAAACATTCTTTCGAACCACCATGATTTGCATCATGGGGTATTACATCCATGGTCCCCATTTTTAAAAACTGCTGGAGAGCAGTAAGAAAAAAATAGAAAAACCCAATGTAAAAACAAAATCCCACGTTATATAACACGTCCCCTCAATACCACTGAAAAATATATGTAATATTTTGAAATCACTGACTAATTATTTCTAATCATCCCATAATAATTTATGGAGACACTCACTCCTTTGGACGTGTTCCTGTTTTGATCTAAATGTATTCCCGAACATGCTGTCAAACCTCCCAGTTTGGCAACTGATTTGGTTTTGCTGAATTTCTTTCGTGTGTCCAGATCTCTTGCCAATGAGGCTGTGGAACATATTTTGACAGCTTTGTCGCTAAGTTTGTTGCTACTTGTGTCTGGAACGGGTATCAAATTTCAGAGATTAATCTGTTTGTTTCCTCCCTGCTCACTATGTCTGGAGGATGCCATTGGTTTGCAGGGAGTTGCTGCCTAGGCGAGGCGTGGTCGGTGTGGTAGGCATGGTTGGCGTGGTTGGTCTGCTTGCCCTGGTCAGCAAGGGCGTGGCCACTCAGGAAGCAGGGGTGCCTGAGCTCTCACTGTGCTTGGATGCCTGGCACCCAGAGTCGGGGGCCAAAGGTGGCCACGGTGTGCCAATATGCCCTTGTGGAAGCCAAGGTTTCCCCTGCACGAGGCCTGAATGTTGACACGGACCAGGTGTTGCATCCCCTTTCCTGATTTTTGTTCAGAGAGCAGACTTGACATTAGCATTCGGTGAATTGCAAACTCAAGACAAGCCTGGCAAGGCTAGGCATTTCATCCTAGCCTTACTGGGTACTGCTGTTCCTACTACTGATGGGCCCTTTCAGAATCTTCTGGAACAGTGGCTCTCATGGTAGCATCAAGTCCCCTGGGAACTTAACAGAAATGTCCCCACCACCCCCCATTTTCCCAGATCTGCTGAATCAGAGACTCTGGGGGTGGGTCCAGCAAACTGTGCTCCACACCTCCAGGTGGTTCAGATGCACACCACGTTTTTAATTTATTCACCTAGATTGTCAACCACATCATCTCATCAAGTTTCATGAGTTTTTCTGGTTGCTGATTCCTGCAGGTCCACTTAAGTTGTATGTTGTTCGCCTGTGTTCACTAATAACTTTATTGAATCAAGTCATTAAAACAAAGCAGCATGGATGTCAGGCATTGACATTTACGTTCCCACCCTGGTGCTGACCAACAGGGAGCCGGAGTGAACCACTGGCTGCCATACCTCAAGGAACTGACAGATTAATGGAGAAGAGGCAAGGCACCAGGCCATTACTGTCCTGTCCTGTCAGATAAGTGCAGGGTGCCTCGCCCAGGCTGACAGGAGGGGGCTGGGAGGCAGTGTCTAGGTTTTGAGCTTCAGGTCTGGCAAGGCCAGGGTGGCAGGCACCTGGGCAGAGCCATGGTTTGTGCAATGGCCCGAGACAAGAAAAAAGGTGGGCATCTTCCAAGAACATCAGGTGGGCATGGCAGATGGAAGAGTGAAGCCAGATGAGATGGAACAGGAGAAAAAAAGCTAGATCTTTCGAGCCAGGCTCCAGGATTGGGAACCATTGAAGACTTTGAGCCACTGTAGTCTTAGTGGCTGCAGCATGGAAAATGATTTGAAGGAAGTGCAGTGGGCTGGGGTCAAAGAGATTGACTAAAGCTTGCTGTGATCCATCCATTTCATCAATAAATATCCACTGAGCTCCCACGGAGGCAACACAACCTACTGATTCAGAAACCAGGCTCTGGGACGAGTTGTAGCAAACTGGCTCCACCCTGGCTCTGGGATTCACAGCTGTGGGACCTCAGGCACATTCCTCTGAGCCTTGTTCTCATGCGCAAATAGTGATAATAATGCTATTCCCCCCAGAGGATTGTTATGTGAGGTTATGCTCATGGAACATTTGCATAAGTGCCAGCACAGAGTATCAACACCAGGAACCATTCTGGTGTTACTATTGTTAGTTTATATTGTGTGTTTTGGGTGCTGAGGCTGCAGAGATGATGGAATTGCACACACGTGTAAGGCGTATAAATGACAGACGATGTGGCCTGAACTACATCACGGTAGGGGGTGAGAGGAGACATCCCTGGCTTTTATCCAGTCTGAGAATCCTCTCCTGGGGCAACCTCAGGGCTGCCTCCCATTTAGGCAAGAAGGTGCAACAGCACAAAACAGAGACTACCTCTGGGAAAACGTAGCTCCCAAACTTTGGGTAGTAACAGCGGAGACAGAATTACAGTTACAATGACAATGATGACGAAGATTTAACCATCAAAGCAGTTCATGTGTCGGCTACTGTTGTCAGGTCATTTAATCTCAACACCTCTTGCAGATGAGGAAACAGAAGCACAGAGAGGTCGAGTGACCTTCCAGTTGTCATAAAGCTGGTGGAATGAGGCTACAGACCCGGGTAGTCTGACTCCAGAGCCTATACGTTCTTACCCACTCTGCTATGGGACAGATTTATCATCATCAGAAACAGTCTTGCTTGAAACATGAGACTTCATGAAACACACTGGAGTCTTATGCCATTGTCACCTCAAATTTGTTTCTCTTAGAAAAAGCAGCCCCCTGTTCTGGTGGTATTTTCTACCAGCTCTGGATATGATGGGCCCATTTCCTACCCAACCCAACCACATACTCAGTGCTAAAGCTGTGTCAGCAAGAATAGTAGGGCTGCGGCCAGAGCCATGGGGCTCACAAACTCCGGCAACACTGTAAGATAGGTTCCGTGGAGACGGACTGGGGGCAGGGGTGGTAGAGATGCCGGAGGAAGTGCCAGTTGTCACCACGTTTGCAGCTTGAGTGTATGTGGGTGAATCCTCCCCAGGACTCAGAAAAAGGAAGAGCAAGAGGAGGAGGGTTGGGAGAGCAAGGGGCAGGGGAGGAGGGATGAGCAGAGATGAGGAGGAAGGGGGAGAAGTGGAAGCTTTATTTTCTGCAAAAAAACAGGTGTGGCTGTGAGAAGCCAGCTTCCCTGTGTTGGAGAATGAAAGAGGTTTGCTTGGCACTACCGGGCACAGTTTTGCACAGCATCCACCCTCAGCAGCTTCAAGGCCCTTGTGGAGAAGTTGAGGTTCCTTGCTCATCCCAGGGATCCCCAGTAGAGTGGCTCTCCTCACTTTTCCCTGGATTTGGTGGTGCACGTGATATCTCTGTCTGGAACTTTCTTTCTGTCTCCAGAGATGGTTCCCTGCCAGCCCTACCTTGCATGGGTCTCCCACTGAGATGGCTTCTGCTCTCTCCTGGCTTCATAGACCCCAGAATCCCAGGGCCAGAGGAGAAGGGACCTAGAAGCCCATCTAAATCTCCTCTGCAACCTCCCAGAGGAGCCCTTACTACTCTGAGAGTGATAAGGAATTAACTGGCTGACCAGGAATGTGGTCATACATCACAAGCCCAAAGTCACCTATTGAGCAACCCCGGAGCCCTCCTTAATGCTGTGGGTCTCACTGGAAAGGTCTGATGAAGGTCCTTTTAGTCAAAATATACCTCCTATATTTACCTCCATCTGTGCTCTACTCAAGGCCGAGACATTGGAGGGCCAGGATCTCAGAGACCCCCCCTCAATTGTCATAGTTCATAGCCTGGACAGCAGGACCTTGGGGGAGAGGACAAATTAGGGATGTGTTTACAGAGGGGTGTGGAGAATGAGATTCTCAGCAGCTTGAAGAGGGAAAGAGAAAGAACGGAGATCCCAGCACAGGATGGAATAGGATGGAGAAAAGCCAGTGGGGGTGTTGTGGATGCATACCCCTCTTAGGGTGTTGCCATAGCTTCACCATGTTAAGGACAAGTCAGGGCACCTTTATTACCTCCCAGCCTAGAGCACACAGCATTGGAGACAGCCCAGGACTGCAGTGGTGGCTGTGAAGGTCATTGGCAGACACCTTCCAGGCAGGCCGGTAACAGAAAACCATGATGGGGAGAATGCTGGGCCATGGGAAGCAGAGCATGTCCACCCAAGAAGCTTCAACTCAGTGCCATGCCAAATGGGCCCAGGATGGCCTGACACCCCTATTCTTCAAGAGAAACCTGGACACCAGCGATTTTTGCAAAATCTTCAAGTTTTTTAAAGATTGGCAACTGACTCTAATATGTTTTTAAATTTTTTTGAGTCAAATAGAGCTTAACCTGGAGTTGGATAGGGCATTTAATGCTGCCAAAATATGGTGTCTGAGACACTGGGGAGTAGACATGCCAGAGTGACCTTACTCACTGGAGGACTTTTGAACTCAGCACCTCCTCTGGCTTGGAAGCCTAGGAGAGGTGAACTAGGTGAACAAGATCCTGGGACTCTCAATAGCCTCCTTTCTGGCTTGGGTGGAAGGGGTGTGGAGGACATGTTCCATTGACAGGCCTAAGACCCTGAGGTCACAGCAGCTCATGGCCATCAGCAACGCTAGGCAGGCCTGAGGTCGGGCCTGGGCCAGGACAGCAAGGATGGTTCGAGCCCAGGCCAGTGACACAGAAAGGGGCTGGGAGCCCTGGCTGATGTCTTTGAAAATTGGCCTGGGGGTGGACCTCCCTCTTTAGGCCCACCTTGCGGGTGTTCTGATGGTTTTCTCTTCACCAGGGCAGGGAGACCACTTATGTGTTATATAAAATGTAATAATGTCATTGGCTTCCCCCTGGTTTCTTGTTGATTGACTTTTATAGCTTGCAAACATTATGCTGGATTGGTAAATTGCAATAAATTTAATCAAGAATTATTTTATTCAGCCTGCTAATGAGGAATAATAGCGTATGTATCAATTAGGCCTGTCAATTTGTGTGAAGAAATAGATTTACAAAGGGATAGTAAGCAAAAAAAATATATATATCATTGGTATCAATTCACTTCATTATTTTTAATTTGCTGTGAATATTGAGTGTTTCTAACATAAAATCATTCCTCAATTAAAATAAAACAGCTGTACTGCTCTCGGCTCCTCATCCCTTGTTTTTGCTTACAGATTAGCAGTTGTCATTGGTTTCAGTCTGTTGTCATCTCATTAATTTGCACCCATAAATGGGTAAAAACGTACTCTCAACTGTCAGTGAAAAACGTAACAGAGCAAAATGGTTTTCTCATGTCTCGGGAAAACAGCAGGGTTACTGCAGCAACAAAGAGGTGGAGGGCATAGAGTGATCTCCTGGGGAAACCCAGGCACTGTCCCCCAGTTGAGACTCTGGGTCTAGCCTTTTCCAGGACCCTTATCCTGTGATTATTTGCAAAAACAAAGCCTAAAAGCACGGATTTCCATCTCTCTCTGGTGCAACTTTATCATTCTTTCCATTAAGAAGTGGAGTCTCTTTCACCAACTCCTAGATCTGAGATGTTCTTATGATTCCCTCCAATAAAAAGCAATAAACTTTTTTAATGGGGGGGGGCATTTCTGAGCTTAGACTTCCAGAGGCCTACAAACCCCGTGAGCCCCCTAATAATGGGACTAGGCCAGTGTGCTGGAGATAAGAAACTAGGTAGAATAAGACACACCACCTCAGCCAACACTGTGCCCTCAGTGCCCTTGCAGCTGATTGCAGACAGGAGCGAGCCCATCATAGTGCAGAAGAACTGGCCAGCTGAGCCCAGCACAAATTGCTAACTTACAGAGCAGTGAGCTAGGCTGCCCTGGAAGCCCTGGAACTTGGGATAGTTCGTTATGCAGTAAGAACCAACTGGTCCATACCCACTACTTCAGAGCAGCCCAAAGATCTGGATAGATATAGGAAAACAGCCTGAGTATGAGATGGCCAGAGTCTGGATAGGAGGGAAACACTCAGCTGGGGGACACTGGATTCTCATGCAGGTCTTCCAGTAGCCTAGGAAGGGGTGTGTGCCATTAGACAGGTGCATATAGGTGTCCCTACGTGTTTGTGTGAAAATACATGTATATTTGTGTGCATGCATATCAGTGTGTGTGTGTGTGTGTGCGCATGCGCTTCTATGTGGGCCTGATAACATGAGTAAACATCCCTTTGTGAAATACAAAGGAAAGCCCATGAAGGCAAAGGTGGTCTCTTCCCTCTGCCCAAATTCTGCTTCAGACCTGACTCTTGGTCAGATACAAATGGCTTCAAGTTGCCCCAGAGAATTTCACCATATGTGCTTCAGTGGATAACCTCTCTGCCAAATTCTACATTGGAGCAAACTCCTGGATTAACCCCAAGGGCTCATGAGTGACCTGAGACAACGTATGGCCGTGGTGGGTCTGCATTTATTAGGCCAGGTCTGCAGCTGCCCTGACCTGACTGTGGCAAGAACTTGTTTAGTTTATGAAGCAGCCCCAGAAGACTCATCATCTGTGTGTGTGGAAGGAGAGCCAGAGAGGACGTGCCAGAACCCAGGCCCGGAGGACTGAGTGGGGCTCTAGATACTCACTCTCATCCTCTTGCCCCTGAGCCAGTTATCTTCATGGCTACCTGGCCTCAGGGCCTCCCATAGTCTGCAGATGCTGGCTTAAGGGCCAGTATTCCCCACTGATCAGAAAGTTCAAGAGATTTTCAGTGGAGAGAGATGCACATTGAGAAGGGGCATGGAGGCCTGACCCTGTGAGGGTTCTGGGTGAGCCTGGCAGGTGCAGGGCTGGCTGGGCCAAGCCAAGTTCTGCAGAAATTGCTGTCAACATCTAGTTCTTGTGAGCATAAGAAACCTCCTTCCTGCCCACCCTGATCTGGATGACACGCTGGCCAGTTACTGGGTACTCTGTGCTAAGCTCATTACAAACATCAAGTAAATCACAGAAGGACAGTAGATATAGATGCTACCAACCTCATTTTGCAAGGAGTAGACTGTGGCCAAAGAGATTAAACAATCTGATTTTTCAAGGTCACATAGCCACTAAAAGAGGAAACCAGGATGGTCTTACCTCAAAGTTCACGACTCTACAGTATTCCACTTACCAAAGCTCTCTGAGGTGTAGAACTAGGCCTGAAGTCATTAACATCTTAGTATAAATTACCATGTCTTTTCTGAGATTGTCAACTGGTTGACTGGGAATAGTGCCCTAATGAAAGCTCCGGGAGATGACAACACTGAATGGTTCCCCTTGAGCCTGGAGTTGTAGCAGTCCCACTATAGGACTGACGGGAGGGGAGAAGTGTTTCTTTGAGGACCACATACATGTCATGTGAGCAAGTAAGGTGAAGAAAGCAAGAAAGGACAGGACAGACAGCACATGTTGCCTCACCCTTGTTCTACCCCAGTAAGTTTCAACTATCCTCTGCAAAGCTGGAGTCCTTGGCTGACCTCTTGCCCAACTTTTCTGCAGCTCCCTGGAGGTTTCCTTTCCTTTAGGTGACCATCCAGAGTGTCAGAGCAATGAGCCAGTGTGGAGCTCACCCTCCCTCCCAGAGCGCTCCAGCATGTGGAGTCAAGGAAATTGATGTGATTGACTTGTGTTCATCGAAGCCTCCCTGGATGCTGTATAAACATTAGTTATACATCCTACAATCAATTCCTGCAGCTTTGGAATAAGTAACAGCTGTCTAACTACACAGGATGGCCTTGCTAGATAGGACAGATGGGCAGAGAGAAGGTCCCACCCCACAGACACTGTCCAGGCAATTGTTCACTTGGATATGTGATCACTTGGTGGCCCTGGAATGGCAGAGAGCCAAAAGGCCTGGGAGCCAGACCCAGTGCCACTTTGCATTGGGCCTGGCACCTGGCTCACCTTCCAGCTGAGTCCAAGGAAGTTACGTGATGGGAGCCTCATGAAGATTTGAGATCCATCACCAGCCCACACTACTGCCAATTGTGAATTAATGGTTCAATAAGATCTGTGGTTATCACAACATTATATAGATTGCTTTGTGTTAAAGATGTTAACTTGTAGAAAGGTTTACAGAAGAGACAGACAACAGGTTTACAATGGAGTGACTTACACTAAGCCCCCATCACCAACCTGAGACTAAATAAGTTTCAACACTTCCCAGAAATGGAGTCTGAAGCCACTCAGTCCAGAATCACCCGGTCGGCACTAGTGGGGTCATCTGGCCATAGATCCCGGCCAGTCACTGAAGGAAGGGACCTAGCAATAACCAACTGGCTGTTTGCCAGTAGAACTTCCTTGTCTTGCCTGGAAAAAGCTTTCATTTGATGCAGCTTCTCAGTGTACCTTTCTCTCTGCTAGATTGGATGCTCCCTGATTTATCAATCATTGAATAAAGCCAGGAAGATACTTAAAATTTACTCAGTTGTTTTTTAGAAAAGTAAATATTTAAAATACATCATAATTTCTAAACCATATATGGCCATAGGTGAAGACTCTAACACTATGGGTATCTTGATAAGGGCATAAGAGGGTGACAAACCTATGAGCTTCTACTTTGTCCTCAGAAATGGGCTTGATCCCCTCTGCCAGGTCTTGGGGATCAAGACCTGAGGAAATTGTGCTTCCCACAGTGGGAAGATGCTTTGAGTGTACAAAGTGCTCTTTTTTGAGCATGGGCCTCTGTTCCCACATGATTCCTCTTGCGCCATTGGCTACAGAACCCTTTGATGCTGTCACCTGCATGGCAGGGAATCATCACCTGCAAGGCTAGGGGGTCATCAGCTGCACATCTAGGGGATCATCACCTGCAAGGCAAAGGGGTCATCACCTGCATAGCTAGGGGGTCCATCTGCATGGCTAGGTGGTCCATCACTTCCATAGCTAGGGGGTTCATCACCTGGAAGGCTAGGGAGTCCATCACCTGGCAGGCTAGGGGGTCATCACCTGAATGGCTAGGGAGTTATCAGCTAGGAGGTCCAAGTGCAAAGATCCCTGTGGAGTCCAGTGTGCAGCACAGGGGCATACTTAACAAGTGACTATGACCGTTATGGCTCAGGATCCTTCCTGCATGACCTTCTGTGCACCCAGTTTCTCTCAACCAGCCATTCCCAAATAGTGAAGACTGTCAGGGGTTTGGACAGTCTCCTGTTCCCTGGGTTGTCTAGCAGGCTGTGTTGCTCCAGCACCCCTGCTCCACAATATTCCCAGCTCGTGGGAGCTGCCCTCTGTTTGACATGGGATGTCAAATGAGATCATCCCATGTTGTCATGGACGCAGGCTTTTTATCCTCTGGTTTATTTGCCCACGTGAATATCAGACATTGGCTTGCCATCATGCTCGAGGGAGGTGAAAGGTTTTATGTGAGTAAGAATTGATCAATACCTGAACCGGTCACCTCCTGTCTGCCTTTTGGAGACTAGTCTACCCTGGCGTTCGTGCTCGTTGCCCACAAATCCAGGGAGAAGACAGATGCCCACGGGGCAGCAGAAGAAGCACCTGCCTCAGCCCCCGCTGGAGCAGGAGGAAAGCCATCAGTCTCAAAATGAGCCCCTCCCTTTGGGGGGCAGGCAGCCCTTTGTTAAGCTGGAAATGGGCTCGACATGCTTAGAACTGAGCATGAAAATATTAGGCTAGGTTCATTTGATGTCAATCCTCTGAATAAAATCTCAGCATTCAGAAAAATAGATCCACATGGGGGCTACATTTGTCAGCAACTTGCATATTTGGCCACTCTCCTTCTGGTTTGGTGTCTCTTGCACTCAAGTGGGAGGTGAGGCATGGAGAGATGGGTGAGCTAGACTTGGGACATAGCCAATCCTGGTAATTTAGGAACCAAAACTCTACTCTTCATGGAGCTATTAGCTCTCAATATTATGGAAGGAGCTTTTCTATCCCAGACAAATGAGAAATGAACACTCCCTCCTAATGGTGGGTAATAACTCAACATCATTCTCTGAAGATCTATGGGCCAGCCCCCTGCCAGTCTCCCTTAGAAAACAGCTGACATGTGGAAGTTTTATCCTCTGCCCCTCCTTCTCTCACACATGTTAATAAAAGTTCTATATAAAACCAAGTGATAAAGGAGATTAATACTTTTATTTCTCACACGTGCTGAACTCCATCTTTTCATCTTGAGTTACCCAGTTGGAGTGTCTTCACCACCTGAATTAATCAACCTCATCACCAACCCATCCAAATCATCTTTGATAAAAACCTCTGCTTCCTAAATAAGGAGTCCTCTGTACAAACAAATGCAGGGCATTCAGTGCCTGGAAAGGTGAGTCCACTTGTGCCATTATAGTCACTTTCCTGAAATTCTTTCAACATTTACACCCAAAGAAAATTACTTGTGTTTCCCTGACAAACAAATCTGGATCTTAAAGGTCTGAGTCTACCATCTTGGCCATACCTTATCTGAATTAGAAGCATCTCTTTCTAAGTAGCAGAGAAATTAGCAGAAATTATTTCTGGATTTATATGGCTTAGGGTCCAGCATGGGCGGGGGCATGTTCTCATTTTATTGACAAGGGCAGCATCCTGCTTCTTCACTTTGGTCATTTCTAGCCCCTCTTGAAAGACCTCCTCTCGGGTGAGAACAGGGGTCCGGCTCCACCTGAGACAAGGTGCAGTCACACAGTGTGGGGCTCTGGCTGTGCCCCTGCACTCAGGCTTCATACAGATCGTCACATGTCCTTGGAAGGTAATGTGGTCTCCCCAGGAGACTGTCAAGAGGAGAGCCCGGACTCACTGCATCTCATGCATCTGGGCCAGAGCTGACAGTTATCTGTGCCCCAGATGATGTCTCCTTTTTAGTTCTGGGCTGACCAACCACACTCAAGAGCTTGCTTTATTGAGCATTTGCTATGCCCCAGAAGCTCTCAATGCTTTACAGGGTGGCACTTTAGAAATTCCTGTTTTTACAGATGAGGAAACTGGCTCAGAGATGCCAAACAACTTGCCCTGGGCCCCACAGCAACAGGCAGGCATAGCAGAGGCATCTGCAACTGGCCTTAAAAGTCACAGGCTGGCAGGGAAGGGAGTCAGACATTTATTTTGGCCAGTTGACAGGGACTGGGCTGTCCAACATGTCTCAGTTAACTGCACCAGGGAAAAGAGACAGGGGATCATCAAAACCAGAGATATTCAGTTAGGTTTGTTTTGTGGTGATATGAAAATAAATATGTTTCCCTTTGTGTTTTGTGGCCCTGGTTTGGTCAATCTGACAAACTGATGGGCAACCCAATGATAGTGCCTGAGCCAGTTTACACAAAGGTTATTTTGTCTGAACTAAAGGGAGTGCAAGGGGGTTCCTCTTCCTGAGGTGCTAAGGTTCAGGGAGCTGCCCTGGGAGCTCTTTCCAGGGGACACTGAGAAGCAAGAGCCACAACTGCAGCTAGTGGATGGGGTGCCTTCCCCTCATTATACCCAGAGTCTGGCACTGCCCTGAGTACCAGGGCACTTGCAGGTGTGGAAGGGGGTGGCACAGGGTTCCATCCAATATGCCTGTGAGCCCTGGTGATAGCCCAGCAGGGGACATCCCGAGGCACCAGAGGGTTCTCAGGGTGTCAGGCAAGCTCTAGCTATCCTCTCCTAGGCTGCACTATAGCTTGCCCAGGGCAGCCTGGAAAGTCTGCTTTGCACCTGAACCATAAAGGACAAATGTGGCTTCCCCTCCCCCAGCTTTTTTGCAGTATGATTGACAAGTAGAATTATATATATTTAAAGTGTATGCTGTGATAATTTGATAGATATATACTTTTCAAAATGATTCCCACAATCTAACATACCATTACTTCACATAGTCACCACTGTGTGTTTGTGTCTGTGTAAGTGTGTACAAGTGCATGTGTGTATGAGAATACTTAAGATATGTCTTAGCAAATACATAGACATAGTACAGCACTACTAACTACCCTCAGTGTCTACATTGCAGCCCCAGAATTCATTCATTTTATAACTGATAGTTTGTGTCTTCTGACTAATATCTCTGCTTCTATTTACACTGTTTCTTTGAGCTCAAAACCTTTTTTTTTTTTTTTTACAATTTCACATATAATTGATTCATATAGCATTTGTTTTTCTCTGTCTGGCTTATTTCACCTAGTATAATGTCCTCTAGATTCATCTATGATCTTGCAAATATCAGGCTGTCCTTGTTTGTGGCTGAGTAATATTCCACTGTTTGTATGCGCCACTTTTTCTTTATCCATTGATCAGTCAAAGGACAGATTACCGCCAATATCTTGATTAATGCTGCAGTGAATGTGAGGAGAAGATAGCTCTTTGGAATTAAAGGTGACTTTTAAGAAGACCTGACTTGAGACTTGAGCTGCTGCCAGGCAAGGCTCGGACAGATTAAAAATATGGGATAGTGGTCAACTGGGATGGAATTTACCTCTGCCACTTACTGGGTGACCAGAGCTAGCCTTTCTGGCCTCAGTTTCCTGGATATGACACTGACACTTTGCCTGGCAGTGGCTTGGTGGAGTGAAATTGGCTTGTGCTGGAGAATTCTGCCATGTACCCAGTGTGTTAGCAATGATCATTATTATTTTTATTACAGAGAACAAAATCCTAACTCGAGATTGAGGAAGATGTGCCAAAGCTCACACCCTCACACCCACACACCCTCACACAGCCAGAGAATCCAGAGAATGCCTCTCTGAAGATACTAAGTTGATATACATTTAACTAGTCAAAAATCTATCCATGAGCCCAGTTAACTCTGTGGTCACCCTGACCGAATTTTGTCACAATCAGTGACAGACTTAGAATATCTGTAACTAAATCAGTAGAAACTGTATAGCAAATCATGGCTTTGTAAAATAATCACTTATCTGAAAATACTTCAATAGCTGAAGAATCTTTATTGCCTTGTAAATTTGTTCCAAGGGCAATTATTTTTGAGTTTTAATGATCTAGTCAATTTGTTTACCGTCAGTTTATAAATACATAACATTTCTTTTGTTTATAAATGAAAACTATTTTGGGCTAGTTCCTGTTGCCTTTTTTTTTTTTTTTAAGATTTATTTATTTATTTATACAAGCACTGGGTACAGTCAGAAGCGCGGGAGGGTGAGAGAATTCACCAGAGCCAGAGCGGGGAGCAGAGCAGGCAGAAGGACCGAAGTACACTGCTGAGGGGAGCAGCGGGCGGCAGGAGAGGTCTGCGCGCCATGTGGGACCCTCCTCCGGTGGCCGAGGAGTAGCCTGGGATCGAACCAGTGCTGCAGAGGCTGAGGGCAGCTTCGCAACCCAGTGCTCAACCGCTGCGCCACTGGGGAGGCCCAGGTTCCTGTTGCCTTTCATGCTCGACTTTCATCTATGCTTCTCCCCAAATCATGGTGGCCTCCTTTGTTCATCTGGTGGTGGCAGCTGAGGAATCAGTGAGAACTCTCATAGAGAGTTTAAGGAATTTTTTCCACCTCTGCTCCACTTACCTCTCAACCTCCAAAGTCAGTGAGGAAGCAGGAGGAGAGGTTCTGAGCTCTAGGAATTTTCTGCATGGCTTCCTGGGGCTCAGCAGGCCAGTCTGAGAGCAGGACTGGTGATCCTTTGTCTCCTTCCTGCAAATTCTTATGCTCAGCTCTATCTCCGTAATTAAGAATTGCTCAGCTTCATCACAAAGTCGGTGCTAAAAGGTCTACGTGAAACCGGCTTTGTGAACGGAGTGATGCTTTATTTAGCAACTGCCCGAATTATGGTGTGAATTCCTGAGCTGGAAATAAAATGCATTTCCCTGGTTGGCAAGCAGCCCTTCCCGTGAATAACCACGGGCCAAGGAGGGTGGAGCTGGGAGTTGGGGGACTGGCCAGGGGCCCCCAGGATGGGGTGGCTGCAGACTTCCAGTCCTTGCCTGGAAATCCCAGCCTGCTCCCCCTGCCCCCACAACTCCTCTTGTCAAATGCAGATGTCCAGGAGGCTGCTGGGGCATCCCTGGATCCCAAGGGCCTCTCCAAATTGCCTTGCTCCCTAGTTCTCCTCTTTCTCAATATTTCTCGAAACGCGTGCTGCAGCCTTTGTCAGATGGTGATGGATAGAGGCGGTGGGAGTGGAGAACAGCGCCCCGCGCTTAGCCTCTCTTTTCCTTTCTTGGTGGTGAAGAGGCTGTGGGGTATTGAGAATAGCCCAGACCCCACTCCCCGGGAAGCCCTGGGCATGTTTATCACGGTGCCAATAAAACCGGGGCGATTTATGGCTCTGCTTTTTAATTCATTCAATTCTCTGTTCATTGGGAGGTTAATGTTGTTGATCTATTTTCTCTTGAAACAAATAAAAACAATATGTGCTGACACTGGCTTGGACTTTTGACATGGACCAGAGAGGTCAGCATTTAATTTTATATTTATAGACTACACGGACAATATTATCTGTATTAAAAACTGCTCACTCAATCCTTGTCATTTTACAGCATGGGTCAGAGGCTCCTGTCTCAGGGCCGGATTTTCCCTCCTGGTGTCCTCTGGCCCTTTTTCTCTCTCCTCTCCACCTCTTTCTGCCTCTCTATTTCTCCTTCCACTGTTCCAAGGCCTTTCTTTGTTGTTCCTGCTTTTCTATCTGTGATACAAGCTTATGCATGCTTGCTGGTGCGCTCTCTCTCCCTCTCTCTCTCTCTCTCTCTCTCTCTCTCTCGTTACAGTAGACACATATAACTAGACACCCATCTATTGAGATGTAGACACCCATATTGACATCTACCTTCTCCCTCACTTCTCTTTTCCTCTTTTAATCCATTTTCTCCCCATCCTCCCCATTATTTGTCTCTCCCAGCAAGCACGGTGATGGATGCCAAAAGGGAGAATCTTTTGGATTTGGTCATCCTTTGGGCTCTCAATAATGGGGTTGGTGCTCTGGATTGGGGCACAAGGGGGTATTAAGGAGAGGAATTGAAGCTGAGCAGCTTCTGGCTTTGCCACCAGGCACCTCCGCTCTTTAAGATAGACTTTGGATGGCGTCTGAGTTTCTTGCTGCAGCCGGGTACTCTGCACCCCCAGCTGCAGGGGCCGCCCACTGGCTCCGAGGAAATCCTCACCACACGTGCAAACATCTCCTTCCTGAGCAACCATCTCTTGTGTTTACCCAGTAAAAGTCACCAGGAGCCATGGGCCATGTTGTTCTGGCTGGATCAACACCATCACATGCTTGAAAAATGACGCAGGAGCAGCAGGAAAGTGGTTGTGGAACGAATCCCAGCCCTGCCCACCCCTAGTTGTTATGCTCATTGAGGATCCATCTCTGCTGTAAAGTGAACATAGTGGTGGGTACATTTCAGGACTGGAGTCAGGGGTCAGAGGTCAGGGTCTGGCCTGTTGCCTGATGGGGTCAGTGGAAGCCAATGATCTGCTGGTTGCCTGGCAACTGGGGGCAGAGGATGGATGTGGACACCATTTGAGTCCAGCAACTATGTTAAGAAAGAGGTGGTTTTTAAAATAACATGCCTGTGTCTGAAGACGCGGAGCTCACACTATCTGCTGGAGATGGCCATCTGGATTCTGTTGGTCACCTCTCAGTGAGGGCGTCTGTCACTCCCAGCGACCTTGTCTGTGCATCTGGGGCAGAGGTGCCCCCAGCTTCCCTGTACATTTTATGGCTCCTGTGGCTGTCGCCTGTGGCATGCAAGCTACAAGTGGCATCATTCAAATGGGTTTACAGATGATGTCCCCGCTGGGTCAGCCGACGTGGTGGAGTCCGGGTCTCCACTGACTGGAACTAGGCTGCGTCTGTCGTCACCCCCCGATCATTTCTGTGTCCTCACCTGTGAAATCGGGGTAATGATGCTGCTCTGTCCACAGATGACAGGAGGATTAATTAGATGCTATATTTAAAAGACTTTAGATCCTTGGAGGAAAGTGCAGTGTAACTGATATCTAAGAAGATAAAATATTTAAGCCATAGCCTCCAGGGGCCATTAATCTTATTGTATTTTCAGCATTTTAGAAATTTTGTATGAAAACATTCTTTAAGGAAGCTTCTTTGCCCAGACAGCTGAGGAAGAAACACTTCCTAAGAGTACAATAGCTTGATAGAACTCTCCCAAGATCAGCCTCCTCCCTCTTCCTCAGCCCAATGGCTTCCAAGATGGCAGCTGTTTCTTCCTTAGAGCAGGATAGTGACCACCTCAACTAGACAGCTGTCCCTCCCATACCTGAGCCCATCCTGGCTCTCTTGAACCCTCCAGCCCATCTCTTGGGTCAGCGTTCATGGAGCTGTGGCATTGCCTATAGAAGGGAGGTAGGAATGAGTGATCCAGACCCATCAAAATACCCAGGGAGGGTCTGGAGAGACAAAGAGGCTTTCATTCATGAAAAAACAAAATAGCTAATTTGAAGCGGTGCTATTTCTTCAACAAAGACTGCAAAGACATCATGTTTTTGAGTTGGATGAGATTTAACTTAGATCAACTCTCTGGCTTTAGATGATGAAACTGAGACCTCAGGAGATTAAGTGATTTTATCAAGACTCTTTTTTGGGGGTATGAGGGTGGTGGTGACCGAGTTCTAGCCCTCACAAAGGGACTAATGAGGCTTAAGCTTCAGGGCCATTATCTGCATGAGAGTCTTCCAAGGCCCTGTGCCTGCTTGTGATATTCTCTTTCTACCTGAAGGAAGCTTCTCTGCCCAGTTAGCTGAGGACAAACACTTCCAAACCCTGCTAGAATGTTCAAGTTTCAGAACTGATTTCGGGGCCTGGATCTGCTCCGAGACTCCTAGACCTGAAATGATCTTCACTTTTAGACCCACATTGCTCTTTCCAGAGGCTTTTGGTAACACATGACCGAAGACCAGTTCAAACCTTCCCTAACAGGATAGAGAATTTATTCATTCATGCAGCTGAAAAATCATCAGGTACAGATGGGCCAGGAAACCTACAAGGCCAGAGAACCCCATCCCCTCCACCCCTCGGCTCTTCCACGTTGGTTTCTTCTCAGGCACATTCTCTGCAGGGTGCCCCCAGCAATTCCAGCTTCAGATTTACAGTTCACATGCTCCCACATAGCACTTCTCCCCCGGTCATTCCAGCCAAGTTCCTGGGGTGTCCCTCAGTGGACAGCACTGACTGTCCCTGAGCCAATCAGGGGCATGCATTGGGATGGCTGGCTATGTCCAATCTCCTGTCCTAGAGCTGGGATGTTTGTCAGCTCTACCCATAGCACCTGGACCAAGAGGTGAGAAAGGGTGACTCCGAGAGAAAGAAAACCGAAGTGGTGTTATTAGAAGTCAGGACAGTGGCTGCTGGACTGGCTACATGACAAGTTGCTTGGTGCTTGTGACCACATTCATTTCCCTTCATCAAGAGACACCGTCTCCCAACATGTCCCAGGTCCCATGTCCTGTCGAGATGAGTTAGCTGCTGTGAGCTGGAACCACCCATGACAGACAAAGAAAGACCAGCCAGGACCAGGTCTTTAGTCGTGGGTGGACATTTAGATTGAGGACCAGGAGCAAGGCCCTTCTTTCTCCCCCAGCACTTAGTTCTGCAAAATTTCCTGGAATTTAGATGAATCCCAGACAGAACTTCAAATTATCTGAGACCGGTTTTGCCACACAACAGAATGAAGACATGACAGAGACATTAAGCCATAAAAACAATTGAAGAAGCTTGCTTTCTTGCTCATGTGCATGAGTTAGTGGATCAACATTCAAATCCTATGTTCTGTGCAGATCATACTGTCCCCCGGAAACTTCCAGCACTTGGTGGGGAGGGGTTCAGGCCATGAGATTATTTGCCTTTCCCTTAAATCAGGACAATAGGATGGATAAACTCAGGGAGCAGTAGCCTCTGAACCCCTCCCAGCACTGAGCCAGCTCCTGCTCTATGACATTCTAAGCACCAGCGGGACGAGGGGACCCGGCTGCAGAGCACTGGGCATATTCAATATAATTGCACCATTGGTTTCCTGAGTGTGACACATTTTGCCTGATTACACCGCATGTTCAAGGAAGTAAGAGTCAGATGACGGAGGCTCCTGTCTGGTGACCTTTATTTTGGCGGAAAGCTAATAGACATTCCACTCTGCAGAGAGGATGCTCTCCTGGGGAATCCGCACACTAATACAGACTGTGCCTCCATCATTGTGTTTAATTGAAAGAAGAGTTACATCAAATTTTTACCTAATGATTTGTACAACATTCTTACATAATTAAAGGAAAGTGATGCAAGTCAATCTTTAGCACTTGGTTAATAGAGCCGTTTCCCTACCTCACTCTCTCTTGAGCTTGGCGCTGGAGACAATTGTCTGCTATACAAGGACGGAGAGGAGACTAAGGAAGGGACAGAGGTGGTGGGTGGTGAGGGGCTGTGCTTCTAGCTTGGGGATCTAGGGATCTCTCACCAGTTTGGGTCCTGAGCTGGCACTGGGGCCCAGGCCACCGAAAAGCATCAGTCATTACACGGTGGGGGTGCAGAGGATCCATGGGACATTCATGACCCATCGCCTTAGTAGGTACCCCCTCCTCCACTGCCTTCCATGAGCAGAGAGAGAACCAGGCAGAAGGAACCAGAAAGTGGGAGGGCGGTACTTGCTACCAAGGAGCAGAAGGGAATGCAGGAGATTGGGGGTCTTTCAATGAAGTGTCCCCTCTCAAATAGAGCTCAAAACACCCAGAGAGTATATTTCCAGCTGGTCCCCTGCTTTGGGTTTTTCAATCAATCTGACATGCATTCTCTGGGGTGCTGCAGGACCAGGGTCACTGGGTCTTCTCTGTAGCCTGACCCACATACTTACACCAGTCAGCCCCTGGAATTGGCAGCCCCATTGTCTGAACCCTTTTCTATCCTTCATACCAAGTGAGACCTATGAGAAAGCACTGATCTGAGGGATGTTCCTGGTCTGCAAAGGAAAAAAAGACAGCCAACTCCACCTCTTTCTTGAACTGTTACAACCACTCCTAGCTGGTCTATCTTCAGTCTCCTTAGATCATGTCCTTCCAAGAAATCCTAAAGCCAGAACCATGCTGGGGCCTTGCCTGTGTTCCAAACCCCCAGAGGGGCTCACTGCCTGCAGGATCACAACCAGCCCCTGCCTCTCCATGGCCCTCAGGACCCTCACACACCTCCCCACTGGGATGCCTGCCTTGCTCGGCTCCCAAGCCCACAGCCAGCCCTGGGCTGCTCCAGGTCTCTGCACTGGGTCTTCAGAAAATGCAGCGGGGGCGAGGGGGGCGGGGTGACGGGAGACAGTGAGAACTCAGGTGTGCACACTCTTCCCGGACAAGGGAAACCCGCTTCCCTTTCTCTGCTGGACAGTCCCTCTCAGGCGCCACTGCCATTTCCAAGCAGTGGGCTTTGGTTTTTGCAATGGTAGCGCCTTCCTGAGCTTCATCTAGCGACATGATTGAGGCACCTATGTGCTTCCTTCCCAACTGGCTGAGCTGGTTCTGGAACCATCCTCCAAGGCAGACGTGGTTTTAGGTCTTCATTGCACATTAGTCTTACCTGGGAGCTTTACCAACCCAGTGGCCAGGGCACACCCCAGGACAACTGGATCAGATTTCTTGGGCTGGCACATCAGCCCAGTAGCTCTGAAGATCCCCGGGAGCCAGGTGTGTGGCCAGGATGGAGCAGCAACTACAAGTGCTCTAGCTCCTGGCACAGCCTAGAGGCTTGAAAACCAACGAATGCCCAGCTCCTGCTCCCAGCTAGTAAAAGTAGACTCCACGTGGCTCTTTGCTCACTGGGAAGCCTGACCACTGATCAATGGTGATGTCCAAGAGTTATCTCCAAGAGGATAATGAACTTCTTAGGAGAAAGTGACCGATACCATGTAGCGGTGTGAAGACCAGTGAGCTCCCAGTCGGGCAGGGAGGAGGCTGCGCTAATAACCCCATCACCCTCCTTTGAAGAGCTAGACAGCTGCCCAGGCTTCGCTCATTCATTTGCCTTTGGCCTTTTGGGTTTGCAGGTGCCCAGAGTTCCAGCTGAGTCCTCGTGAACTGTGTGACTGGGGGTCCAGAGCTGGCAACTTGCCTGCAGTCACTTTCTCTTCCTGTGGCTTCTCTCCATGCAAGGTGCTGTCACTCGTTTTGTCTGGAACCCTCTGGCCTTCCCTGTGCAGAGAAAGGGATGGAGGATTTGGGGGGCAAGTGGGGGGGTCAGGATATGGGGGGGGCGAATGAGGGGTCAAACTGCCTTGACTTTTGACCAGAATGTCAGCTTCTCCCTTGAATCCAACTGGAAATGCCCTCCCCCCACCCCAGCACCCTGGTTACCATGGTTACTCACTTTATTTTATCATTTAGTCATTTCACACTCACAAAGGGGGGTAGTATGTGGGCCACGACACTCTCTCACAATGGAGATTTAAAGTTTATCTCCGCAAATACCAGTCCAGGTCCTGGCTGTTATCATTTATCCTGCAGTTTCTCATTAAGCATTTTACAGTTCTCAAACTTTAATAACTTTAGTTATGGTTAGGATAAAAACAATCTTCCTGGTAATGAGCAGAGAATTTTCTTCTCACGATGATATTAGGCTTGGATTGTGTTTTCCAGAGTACACAATTTTCCTTCTCTCATATGTGGCCATTCCCCCCCAGGATCTAAATGATAATGTTCCTCACTATGTAATGCAGGTACCCTAAAATTTAATAGATTTGCTTTTAAATGCCACTTAGATATTGTTTCTATCCTACCGATAACCCAAGTTATTAAAATGTAACAGTAAAAAAGACTTTATGAAGACCTGCATTACAATGCAGCCGAGAAGCAAGTGCAGCTTCTCTTAAGAAGAAAACCCCACGTTCCTGAGAGCTGAGAGGCCACGCTTGGCTCAGTTCATTCGGTGCCACATCCTGGACCCCATCTTTGGAGCACTGATGTTCTTAATTTCCATGCAACCGGTAGCAAGCGGAAGACCATTGTTTCTGCCTGTAAATTGCTCCGGAGGAGATGTAACTGTACTAAGATGCAAAGGTTTCTCTTTCCTGGGACACTCACCTGCCCAAATGAACCTGCTAATTACTTGGCTTTAGAATAGGTGGTCACAGCAAAGGCCAGCTAAGTCCTTTGCTTATGGGGAGAGCTGAGGATGCAGAAGCTTTAGCCCCACTGTCCAGCATAGTTTCCGCAGGCCTCCCTGAGGCTTTGGAGAGAATGGGCTGGAGCTGATTTTTTGGGACAGATTGCTGGGTGAACCTTGTGTGTGTAAATGGATGCTACTGCTCAGGTCATGTGAGTGTGTGAGTGTGTGTGAGTGTGTGTGTGTGTGTGTGTGTAAGCTCACAGGCCGTCAGTACCTGATCTGGAATCAGAACATGAACCAGACATGGAAATAAACATTTCATCTCAGACTGGAGGAATGCCCTAAAAGAGATATGGGGAGGTGTAGAGAAGGTCCCCACATCACAGAGCTGGTGTCCTTTCTGCTGTGGGACTTACAGCAGAACCATCCCAGCTTTGGGAAATGCACGGCTGTGATCTGAGGTGGCCCTGGTGTTGAACCTGGGCCACAAGACGTGGCTGGTAGTCAAGGGATGATGATCACATGGCTCTTGGGTTCGTGTCCATGTGGATATGCACCCCAAGGAGGGCCCCCCACTTTGTAGCACTGCCTGGGGGTGGGCCGCATGGGCCTCTAGGAGCTGTGACCATGTGACAAAGTCGGGATGGTCTGGGTGTGCCCACGTAGGCCGGGAGCTGGCCCAGGGCGCCCTCCCAGCACTATCACCTTTGGACTTAATGCAAGAAGTCTAGGCCTTTCCAAGGTTGGAGCTGGAGCTTCTGATGCCAGACAGCAGATAGATAGCTGACCTTCACCTCTCCTGCCTCCAGGATCCTGTGAGTCCCAGCTTTAAGGAGTTTAACCGTGGAGCAAATAGGAGGGAGACACTTCCAGAGGTGGGGATGTCAACAGATGAGTGGGAGAACCAGCTGATGGGCGAAGGAAGGTGTGTGAGGTAGGGGCCACGGGGCAGAGGGCAGTCTGGGGACACCAGGCTGCTCCCCTCCCCACACCGATTCCAGGGGAGCAGTGGTAAGAGCTCAGGTGAACTTCCTGGGGGGACCTCCCTCCTTGTCCAGGCATCCAGGACTCCCAGGCCCCAAGGAAAATCCTTTCCACTTACCCAAGGAGGTCTAGTGATTCACAAACCCCCACTCCAGTGTGTTTGGGGTTTCTACCAACCTTTCTCGCCCAGTGGCAGAGGCGGGTGGGGCTGCCTTCCTAGCCCCACACAATCAACCCCCCCCCCCCCGCTGTAAATAAATGGTCAAAGACAAAGACAGGGAAGCCACAATTTGATTCCTGCTGTGCCATGTGGACTGGAAAGCTGGCTCCATGGCCAGTGTGGACAGAAAGGCCACAACAGGAGGTTGGCTGATCTGAGGCGTTGGGGTCAGAAGTCAGAGGTTACTCTGACCAACTTCTGGCCAGATGGCCCATGTCACCCCTCGTTGGCAACAAATGTCCCCCACATCCAGCCCTGAGGTTCTTGGGTGATGTGTCCATGCCCAGGGGCCCATCTGTCTGAGGACCCAGGAGGCAGCCTTAATCTGGGCCAGCCTGGACAGGAGGTCCTGGCACTTTTGGGAGCAGAGCCCCCGGAGACAGTGGGGTTTCAGTCAGTGAAGTGAGAGGGGAACTGAACCAAATTTCTCTGCTTAAATATACATGTGATCTTATCTCTGGTAGAGACCCACATCCCACCTATGCCAGCTTCCATGAACCTGGGAGAGCTGTGTGATTACCCACAGTCACCAGGGATGCCCAGCAGAGAGACGGAAATGTGCCCAGTGGCTCAGTCATCCAAACAGTGATGATAGAGATAAATTCCATTCGCAGATTCCCATGCCAGGCACACAGTAGGCACTTAGTAGGTGCTTGTGCTAGTTCATTCACTTCCAACAAGCAAGACACGACTGAGCCTGCTCTCATCTCCCAGGCTTGACTGCTGAGTGTGAAACTGTCTGCTGTTAGTGGTGCCAGTGTGTGTGTGTGACCCGGGGGAAGCAGGGCCCATTTCACACATGACAGGGTAAGGGATCCCAGCAAGGCCCAGCTCCTCGAAATTCTAGGGCTGAAAAGTGGCAAATCCAGAGCAAAATGTGGTCCTAAGGACAGCCCCTGCTGACCAGCTTGCCCTGGCTAAGCGCGCCCGTGTTTTCGAGCCCACCATGGCATGGCCTTGCTTTATAGCTTGCCGCATAATAAATTGTAGCCCTCACATTAACCGGTCAGGCTTCAGTGATAACCAAAGTGCAGCTTGCCGGTGGGGCCCCGATCAATACTGCTTTCTATTTATAGGATTGTTACAAATGGAAGTTTTATTTAAATGAGACAATGCTGAGGATTACACAGGAGATCGATCTGATAAAATACAGTAAAAGAGTTTAATTTGGGTGTGATACCCAGCACACACACACACAACGTTCACACCCGCCCTCCATGCTTTCCCCTCAGATACAAACACGTTGTAGGGAAAATCCTTGCAAATACCCCTAAAATTTTAATCAGTCATAAATGAAATAATTTATCATTTTAAAATCTGCAATGTACAATTTATTATAAAATAATTAAATAATCAGAATAAAATAACCAGGAGAGAAGGTGCTGCAAAGAGGCACCTTCCTCTGCTCCCCAGAGGAGAGGCCCATATAGGAGAGAGAGATAGAAGGAAGAGAGGATAGGATGTGGCTCTCTGACTGCCTGGTCCTGGGGCCCTGGAGAAGCCCCTTTCTGTTCTGGAATTCCATTTCTAGAAATAAGCCTCTCAGCTCTTGCTCTCTCCAGTTGCCCAGTAGAGACATGGACATGCAGAAACAGCCACTAAAGGAGAACTCACTTGCTCCTTGTCTGTCCCTAATCTCTTAGTCCCCAGACCAGAAGGATTTGTGGAACTTCTGGAAGAAGGGAGGCAGGGTTTTGAATACCAGCCCCACTATGAGTGTGCAGTTCTGCAGGGGGCAGGAAGGAGATAATTATCTGGAGTCCTGGGGTAAAACCTCTTCACCTCTGGCCTCATGGAACCTTCCTGACCACCGGCAGGGTGGGTTGGTGGGCTTCCAACATGGAGAAAAAGACTGGCCTCCTGGGTGAGGGGCTGCCTTCTCCACTGTCACCTGGACTGAAAAGATGCAACAGCAGCCCCCGCCCCACGTTCTCAGACTCATCCTAAAGCAAGAGCTTGCCTCCCTCTTCAGAATGAATCCATTTGCTGCAATCTTGGGAAATGAAGTTTATCTTTTTAATAGCATCGAGAGACTTCATCTTGCATATTAGAAGTTCACCAGGTATTAGGTAATTTAGATCATAAATTCTCTTGGAAGTGACCCATCATCTCAGTATTTATTTTTTTCCTCTGAAAGGTTGGGAGGCATAAAAGCGAGCTTTGTAGTTTTATATCTGTCAGCTTGTCACATAAATATCTCAGTAACAACTGATCTTATCATCATAAAACTTCCATTTGTATCGTCAGACATGTCTCACCCGCCAGCCGCGCACAAAGTCAGGCACATGCGATATTGAACTGCGCGCAGGCCAGTCCACCAGCCTTTGTCCAGTCTTGAGATCCCTCTGTGTGGGGGGCAGAGAAAACTAGCCTGGGCTACACTGGACTTGCTCTCCATTAGAGGCTCCGCTCCGCACCTCAGAGTGTTCCCTGCAATGCTGACAGGAGCGAGCCTTGTCTGGCCACGGACGCCTGGCTGTCTTCCCAAAGGGCCCCAGCTTGGCAAACAACAGCCAGGTCCGTGTGGTCTTGTAGTGAAACAGGATTTACAGCCACTCGTAGGTCCACTCTGTGAGGAGGTGGGGCTGACTTTGTACACACTCACTGACAGCTACGGGGGCCAACTGCTGTCCTCTTACTGCCCCTCTCCCTCCCCTGCCCCTAGCTGCCCTCGATCTTTTGGGGGCAGATCCCTGTGTGAGCAACCATAATAGTTCCAGGCGGGAAGTGTGGCAGCTGAGAAATACACAAGAGAACAAAAATTGCCTTTTATAAAAATAGCACACACATACCAGGCAATATTTTTTTGCTTCTTGAGCCCAGAATACCTTCCTTTACTGAGGGCCCCTGCCCTGAAGTAGTTCCAGCTCTGTCGGTGGTCCCACCTCTGAGCCACTCTCTGGTTCTGTCCCCACACAGCATCCTCTTCCAGGCGTTATATGCAGAGCAGTCGCACCCAGAGGCTGTGGGATGGCGCCGTGAGTTCTTCCCTGCCTGCACACAGGACTAGGCTGGCAAGCTAACAAAACCTTGTCCAAGAGATGACTCTGGACAAGCCAGAGATCAGGTCAACTGTAGAACTCGCTCGGGGAGCCCAGGGCACTAGGTGCAGCTCAGACTCCCACAGATCGCTGGGTACCCCAAAGGTCAGCCAACAACAGCAGAGCAGGAAACTCAAAGAAAGCTGTGACTTGGAGTTCCCCATGGTGGAAGGAAACAAAAAAGCAAAGGCAGGATGAGACTGTGAGTGCTCGCAGATGAATTGCGAGGAGAGATGCAATCCTTAAAATGAAGCCCATAGAGAATTCCTGCAGGGCCCCAAACCCAGGCAGGGTATCAGGAAACCCTCTCACGTGTGTTGGTCCCTCCTCCAGGCACGAGGAAGTTGCACAGTGATTTCTTGGATGAGAAGATCCTTCAGATGTCGCTAATACTGATTAGAGAGGTGTCTGGCTTGCGACTTCACTTGCTCGTTCTCTGCGTGATACACAGCATCTTAATTCTCAAGTTAATCCTCGATTAACACCCAGGAAAGTTGGGCCTTTTAATTAAAAGAAAGAAAGTTGAAAAAGAAAATAGGCCAATGGGCCTTTCTGAAAGGTGGTCCCAGGGAAGCCAGAGGCTCGCCTTGGAATTTCCAGCTTTCCCAGTGTTAATAGAATTTAAACCGCATTGAGAATTTAGATCGCAGGAATGGAAAGCGCCGTTATTTTTCACTGACCCAATTTGAGAGGTAAAAATTGATCTGCAGGACAGCTGGGCACGCAGACATAGACCAGGGCGTTGGCATAGACGGCTAAGAGTGTTATTCACAGCTTCTGGATGAAGAGCCGGCACTTCACCGCATCCCAAACTGCCTGCTGGAGATGAAGGGCCCTCCTCTTTACCTGTGCATGCGGCCATAGAGAGCTAAGCCCCATCCCAAGTCAGGATGGAGCCAGGTAGGAAAATACACCTGCCTGAGGGAGGCTGAAACACCTGTCAACCCTGCTCCTTGGTGGCACTGTCCAGGGACCTAGGAGGGAGGTGATGTGGGGATAGTTCCAGAGCAACTGCACGCATTGGCTGAGTTTCCTCCTTTACTTGCCAATGGACTAGAAAAGGGAAATATGTATTCCTCAGTTTTAAAAAATTAGGCATAATTTACATACCATAAATGCACAGCTCTTAAGTGTATAGTTTGATGAGTTTAGATAAACGGATCCATCCATGTAACCACCAATCAGGAGCTACATCTCCATCGCTCCAAAACATTCCCTGATGCACTTTTCCAGTGAGTCCCCTTCAGAGGCAACCAATCTTCTTTGATGTCTTCCCCCACAGTGTCAGTCTTGCTGCTCCAGAACACCATACGCATTGAATCAGGCAACACGTTCTCCTTGGTAAATTGCTGATACTGCACAGCCTATTGTTTTAAGATTCATCCATGGTATTGTGTGAATTAGTAGTTTATTTTTAATTGCTAAGTAATAGACCATTTTATGGTTATATCATTTTTGCCTGTTTATCTACTCACTTTTTCATGGTCATGGAATAATAAAATCCTAGAGACCCAAGGGGAAATAAAACATGTTTTAAGTAAGAACTAATAAATTCGTTCCCCTGATGTTTGTTAAATTTCACTTCTGTGCCGACCTTTTGCTAAGTTCTGTAGAGGCAGCTGTGAATAAAATGATCAAGTTCCTTTGCCCTCAAAGTGCTGAGATTCCAGAAGGGACAAGATTGTGAATAGCAGACAGAGGTATGACCAAGGTGACTTAAGATTGTGGTACGTCTATGAAGGCACCTGTTATGGAAGAGAAACTGAATATTACATTTGTAGACAGATACCTTAGCATAGTTTTGTTTTGTGTTTACTTAAAATTGTTACTAAGATTATTAACCTATTAAAGGAATCACTTAATTGTGATTTCTGCCTAAAAAGAGTATTAATCAGGAGTAAAGTGTGAAATCCCAAACTTGTGCTGCTCCATTCTGCTCTGCTCTGTGTTTTGATGAGTCACTTCCCTCTTACTATCACAGGTGCATTTGTGGCTGTTCAACACCTTTCTTAAAAATAAGTGCATTTCCTGGTTGCTGGCTGAGAACCATGGGGAATTCTGAGGTGGGCGAGGTATGGTGATATACATCTGAAGAGGGGGAATCTGTGCCCCTGAGTCATACCCAGTGCTGTAAACCAATGTTATCTAAATGAAAATAATACAATTTTAAAAATTTTGAAAAACAAAGAATGAAAATAATCATCAAAAAAGAATCCTGGCGCTAGGAAATAAAACCAAGAAATGCATGTGCTGTGGGATTTGAATTATTTCCTTCTAGACAATCACCACCCTCTTTCTGCCAGAGAGTCCTGGTACAAATGTTTCCAAAAGAAGCTCTCTTCCCCTACACCACAGACATTCTCTGTTGACTTCCACAGTCTGCATTGTTAAGAAAGAAAGAGGGCTAGGGAGGCACAGGGAGATACTTTAGCATTCTATAATAAAGTAGTTCATGGCACAATTAAAATGATGTAGTAGAACAGTAACATGATATGCTGAATTTAAATAACTAAAGCTGATTAAGGAGGACATCAGAATTAAATGCTTGATGGAATTGACATAACAAATCCAAGATGGCTTCTCCGTGTTTCAGCTGAGAGATGGTGCCAACCATTGATATTTTCCAGGCAAATTTGTTGATAGATAAAACATTTTTATAGACTTTCCATTATTCCTTGTAGCCATCAGCTTTTAATTTTCTCTTTCTAGTTAATATACTTGTGTATAATTTAAACAGAAAACTGTTCTGTTTCATCATAAAAGATTTGCCTGTTACTTTGGGTGTGTAAATCAAGCGGACAGCACAACATTCTTGAACTTGTTTTTTAAGGCATTTGTTGACAACAACAGAAAAGAAGATCACAGACACCGCCAATAAGCGTGGACATCAATTATTTTTTAATTGTATAGGAGTACAGTACACTAATTAAAACTAGTATATCTTGCAATGCCAAAGGCAAAATTAATTATTAATTTTTATTAATATTCAGAAGTAGCACAAGGAATGCATTAATAAAGATTTGGTGGTTGTGACTGAGATCTTGTTTAGCTTTATATTTTAGGAGAAAAAAAAAAAAAGGTTTGCTGGCTCCATCTGAATAGAGAAGCCTGCACCGGAGGGATGATCTTTATTGAAATGGAACATGCTCTCCAGAGTGGGTATTTAGTGACAGAAGATGAGATGTGGAGGGAGATTATGTGAAAACCCCAAAGCTTGTCTATAATGGTTTGACTTGACAACTCTACGTTCACCTGTAAAATTGTTATTGTTACCTTAGATACTTTTGGTTATTAAATTGGATATTTTAGTTAAGCCATCTTGAGTTGACATTTAATAATTCATTTAGGAGCCGTGCACAGAATATTATCCAGCTCACCAAATCCAAGATGAACAGAATTAGTTTTGTGCACTAAAAAGATTTTGACAAGAGTTTCTTCTCTCCCCCATTCACCACACCTCCTCCTTCCTTTCTCTTCTCTGCCCCTCGCCCTATCCCTCCTCCTGTCTTTCTTTCCTCCACTCACAGTAGAAGAGTCCAGGGCTTTCTTGCCCTTGCTGGCAAAGGTTTTAGGCACCTTATGGTTTTAGGCTGCAGACTGTAAGCTACTCAGAAGCACCTTAGAACTGGAAGGTTTTACATGCCCAAGTCAACGTTTCCTCCAGAGCAACCGATAGTCTCTCTGATTAGACATCCTTCAAGTCTGCTTCCTTAGAAGGAATCGTGCTTTGCAAAGTCTGTCCAAATGAACCCCAACATCTCAACCTTGCCCCAGCATGAAGGCTGACTGTGAATGGCAGGCTGCTTGCCCACAGCTCCAAGATTCCCTAACATGTGCCTGGCAGCCCCCGTGGGCAGAGCCACCACACGCACGTCCTCCTTTGCCTCCCGAGCGGGAACGCTGTGCCTCGCACAGCCCCATCGTGTATGTTCATGAATCTTCACGGGTGCAAAGGAGGGGAACAGAGCATTCACAGCTACAATGAAGCTCCAGGCAGCAGTAGGCAAAACTGTATGGTACAGCATATGCACAGTTCATGCCTTCGCTTCACGCCTCGGAGTGCAGCAGGACTCCCCGGCAGGCTCAAGCTGTCGCCATCCCCATGGGAATGCAGTTCTCTGGAGAGTACTTCTTCCACCTGATGGTCCACCTTCCAGAATGCTGCTCCTGGGAAACCACATCGCACCAGCCTGAGAAGACATGTGTTCTCTCAAATGTGTTGGAAAATTGCCTTTGAAAATAGCAGAGGGAAGATGGATCTGGCGTCACACTGGCAACCTCTGGCTGGTCCCACATGCATCTAGAATCAGCCTTATCATGTGGTTCATCTCCTTCCACTGGAGTCTGGTCAATACCGGAGGGGCTGGTTTCATCATACCCTGATGAGTGATGCCTCATATTGCATCCCAGGCCCTGGGTCCTAGGACCTTACATGGTTAGTGACCCACATCTAGAGAAAGTCCTGCCTTGCCTTGTTTCCTTTTATTTCCCCCACACCCTATGGAAGAAGAATATCATAGAGTATGCCTGTTATTAGTGAGGTATTGTGATGAGTGGTTTAAAAAAAAAAAAAGAACTTGACTCATTCATTCAAACGAGAAACATTAGCTGTGCAACTACACTATTCCAGGGATTTCGCAAGGTCCAGGGAATCAGATTGAAGAAAGAAGGTAATGATATCAGATAGCTGTTGTTGCATAGCAGAGAACTCCAAAACTCAGGGACTTGGCAGTTTGGGATTATTAAGCATGTATGTGGATGTGCTGGAGTTTGGTTTCTGGAGGGTGGACTTGGCAGGGACACCTGCTTTAGGTTGGGGTTGCTAGAGTGACTGACTTGGCTCTTTCTAGCTGGTCTTGTCCTTCTGGGACCAGTGTGTGATCCGGGGCATGCTGTCCTCATGGTGATATCATCACAAGAAGGTTCCCAGAAACAGATGGGCTCTGTCCATTGCCACTTTCATCCACATGCCATTGACTGAAAGCAGATCATGTGGCGGAAAGGGGGGTGGGGGGGTGGGTACACTCTGCCCATGGCAAGACCTCAGAAATGGGGGTACAGGGAGTTTTGATGGGAGTCAATAATTAAAGCTACAGCAGAAGGTAGCATTTCATATTCTCCATGTCCCTAATTGTCAAAAGACTACGCCTCTGTACTAGAGTCTCTAGAAAGATAATTGCCAGAGGTGACAGCTTCTGGAGTGGAAGGAACTGGGTATCCATGGTGGGTAAAGCTATGGAAGGTTTGCTGTTCCCTGTAGTCTTCCTAATTTTTCTTATTGGAGCTGCTCTTGGGTCCAGCTGCCCCATGTGACAAGTTGTCCTTCTGAGCGCAGCTCTAATCCCTGGCTCTGCCCCTGCCTGCAGGGATCGTGGGTGCAATGCCACCTTGGCTTGGCAGAAGCAGGCTGGACAAGGGGCTGGACCAAGGAGCACAGGGGCCTCGTGCTGACTCCAGATTCAGCCCGGTTCTGCCAACAACCATGTTGATATTTTCTTATTCATCCTTGGATCTTCTCATTGTTTGAGAATTCAGAGTGAAGGGCTCCAACTAGCATCTCAGAAGTGCCCCCAAATGACACAGATTTAGGAGCACCGAAAACAGCACAGGGTCTGTATGGTGATGTGCAGGGCCAGGGCCAATCCAGACCTATGTGTAGAACAATCTCACGCTTTGAGACTCACTGACCAACTGCATCTGACCTGGCTCTCCACCCCAAGTTTCCTTGTTATTTTTCTCACTACATAACATGGTGCATCTTAGGCTCCAGGTCACTATGTGGTGGACAGGTGATGCGTACCCAGGAAGGACTGTAGCAGAGAACCAACAGACACCCAAGCAACTTGATCAATAGAGACCCCGAATCAGACAAGTTAGGTCCAGGTTTTGTTTTTGCTTTTGTTTTTGTAAATCTTTGTTTATGTAATGTGCTCATCTATGTGGATCCTCACACCCCAAGTCAGTGGCTTTCTCTTCACTTCTGCTGCCCATGCCCCCATTCTTCCATGCATGAGTCCTGTGACCTTGTATTATTGCTAATACTTTCTAGAGTTTGGTCTCCTCATCTACAACATGCAGGTGGTTGTGAACGTCGGAACTCTATGGATGGGAGGCACGTAGCACATGCAAGACTCCCAGGAAGCACTCAGTTCAGGTCACCCATCAGTTTCAATATCAATCAGTGCTCTTGCTCTTTGAGGTAGAAGCAGAAACGCAAATTGCATCTTCCCTGCGCAGATGTGGGTCTTGTTAATCATGGTCTTTCATCTTTGCTTACAGTTCTGTGACGTTGCTTCTCTAAGCAGATTTGGGGGAAGATTTGTTTTCATAAATCATGTTTATATGTTACTGAGGCTTTGTTTACAGGATTAGGGACAAGTTAAAGGCATGAGGGACATGTCTGTAGGGATAGATGGAGAAGGGAAATATTTGGAGGAGTTGTTTGGTACACAAAAAGGTGGGAACTGACCCAAGAATCTGGCTTCAAAGTCAAAACCAGGACTACTTCACGGCCTGAGGGATGGCCCGAGAATGGAGTTGGGCAAGACTTCTTTTCACAGATCCTAAAGTCGTGCAAGTGCATGACAATCTCATCTTGATTAGATCAAGAGCTTCTGGCAGGAGGATCTCTGGTACCTAGTACTAAAACCTTGAGTATGTCATGTTGGTCGTGGCTGTGCAAAGAGCTCAGAGGGTCAGAAGTCATGCAGCTGTTAGAGATCAGATGTTTTTCCAGGGGAGCTGAGACTGTCTAAGGCAGGAGCCAGAGAGCTTTTTTTCACCAAAGGAGGTAACTTCTCCTCAGGGACTTTTCATGTTGCCTGTAAAACCAAGACAGATCCCAGAGATGCAAAAACTCATCTAGTACAAGCACCTTTGTTTAAGTAGAGCCTGAGATGGTTTCTACAGTGGCTTTGATAAAGGCCACAGTCACTGGAATGACTGAACCAGGCTTCTGGCCAATAAGCATTATTGGACCACAGGTTTCTTTTTTAAACTGTCAAACTTTAGATATTCCACTTTAGATATGTATTCATATATAGATTAATTCCTACTCCTTTTTTTTTTTTTTGGTCAAAACCTAGTTTATTTGTCATCTCCTCTCTAAAGACTTGCTTGATAACCCACTGTTCACCTCTACACAAATTTCAGCCCCATATTTTTGTTCACACCTCTGTGGCATTGCCCAGCCTTGTGATCACAGGTTAATTCATCCAACTTCCTGACTAGAAACCTATGAGCACCCTAAGACAGATCTATATCCTTGTTTTGCTATCCCACTGCCTGACTTAAGCACTTACTCTTAGATGATTATCAGAAAATGTGGGACTGAGTTAAAGAACACATTCTGTACAGATATAATTGTTGGATCAACTCATTGGATTGGATTAACCACTAAAAAATTAACCATTTGGGTAGAACAAGTAGACTGATCAGAGTCTTATCTATAATTGAGAGTAGATTCAGACTAAGAGTTGAGAAGGGCATCACTGCTCTTTGTAGAGACATAAAAGACCTCATTTGTTCCTTCATTTAACAAATAATTATTGATCACATACCATGTGCAAGGTTGTATTTCAGGCACTAATGATAAATTTATCATTAGTCCTACTATCACTAGGCACTAGTATATAGGTGCATCTGTGAATAAAATAAGGAATATACCCTCTTCTCATTCCATCTACATTCTATCTGCAGGGAGACAGACCAAAAAGCAAACTATCAGACAGGTTAGATGGTGTTAAACACTGCAAGAAAAAAAAAAAATAAGTGGTTGTATTCCTTCTTCTCATGGAGCTTACACTCTAACTGTAGGGAGACAGACAAAAAAAAAAAAAAAGCAAGTTAGAAGGCAGTGAGATGGTGTGGGCTACTGTAAGTTAAACAATGCAAGAAGTGGTTATAGAGAATGCTGGAGTCAGGACACTGCAACATTAAATAGGTAGCTAAAGCGACCTCACATAGACTATGATATTTGAGCAAAGGACAGGAAAGAGTGAGAGTGCTGACCATGAAGGTAATTTGGGGAGGAGCATTTTAAGCAACGCAACAGAATATGCAACAGAGGCAAGAAATATTTATAAAAGTGTCTAGGTAAAAAGAAAATATCACCAAATAGAAACTCAGATCTCTAAAAAGGGATTAGAAGCACCAGAAATGTTAAACTGGTTTAAATAATTATAATTTTTAAAAAGATAATAACTTTTTAAAAATATAAAGATCAAGATACAGATATATAGATGTAGATATAGGCATAGGTATAGATATATCCATAGATACAGATGGCAGGGGAGTTAAAAATATCTGTAGAATTAAAATCTATGGGCACAGTAGCACAAAGGATGGAAACACAGGAGGAGGAAAGTGAAAGTATACTATTCTAAGATTCTTATACACAAAATGAAAGTAGTCTATAAAAAGCTAAAGATGCACATGGCAAACCATAAGCAATTACTTAAAAAATGGAACAAACATTATATCTAATATGCCCAAGGCAGAAATAAAATGCAATACTAAAAAAAAAAAAATGCTCAATTGGTTTCAAAGGGGATAGGAAAAAAGAGAAAAATGAAGCAAAGATGGGAGAAAGATAAAACAAACAATAAGATAGTAGGCAAATGCTACTGTTAATAATTATATTAACTATAAATGACCTAACATATCGATTAAAAGGCAGAGAATATCAGATTTGATGAGAAAACAAGCCTCAAATATATGATTAATGTTTGCATGTGAAAACTGGATCCTTGCATTTTGGAGAAATTTCTCCAAATATGATCCTGATAAATATCAGTCAAGATATTAGAAAAATAGGAAACTTACAAATCTTAGGGGCAAATTAAAGCTTAGCAATAGAAACATCACCAGTTCTAAGAATTCACTACTGTCAACTCTAAAAAACAACAATTGGAAACACTGACAAGGGGAATCTAAGGTTGAAGAAAACTTTAATAAGAACCAAGAAAGGCATAGATAGGAGAAAGCAACCAAAATCCAACCAGTCTTAATCACTGTTGTGCTGTTTTAAATTTGTGTCTGTAGCCCTGTTTTCTGCTAATAGTGAATAATTATTGCAAATGGAATAATTATTAATATGTTTATGCATATAAGATTCTCTACACAAATCTAAATTTGAAAGAAGTTCTTTAAAAATTGGCATTTTTTGTCATGAGACTGTACAGTATATTATTAAACTTAGTAGGTGATTCGAATATCACATTATGTGAGTACTCTCCCAGAATGTACACTAGCATTTTTCTAGTGGTTTAATAAACACTATAAGCCATAGTTTTTTTGTAATTACTTTTTATAGAATAAATACAAAGAGGGGAATATGTGAATATTATGGCATTCTCTAAAATAAAATTAAAAACTGATCTAGGGCCTCCCTCGTGGAACAGGGGTTAAGATGCTACCTATGAGGCAATCTGCAGCTACTGCAGCATAAGTTCGATTCCCGGCCGGCCAGGGAGAAACCCACATGGTGGGACAGACCTCTCCTGTCTCGCCTGCTTCTCCCCTCAGCAGTGTACTTCAGTCTGTCCATCTGCCTGTTCTGTTCGCTGCTCTGTCTCTGGTGAATCCTCTCACCCCCTGCATCTCTGGCCTGTACCCCAATTCTTGTATAAAAATAAATAAATCTTTAAAAGAAAAAACTGATCTAAAATCTGAACTGGGGCTTCCCTGGTGGAGCAGGGGTTAAAGACAGCATTATCAAGATATCGCCAGCCACTGCAGCATGAGTTTGATCCCTGGCCAGCCACAGAGCAACCCACATGGCACAGCAGACCTTTCTTGCCTCACCTGCTGTTCCCCTCAGCAGTGTATTTCAGTACATCTGCCTGTTCTGCTCCCCACTCTCTCTGATGAATCCTCTCATGCCTGGAACCTCTGGTTTACACCCCTTTTCTTGTATGCATAAATAAATAAATTGTTAAAAAAGAAAAATAAATAAATAAAATCTGAACTGAGAAAAGAATTACCATTTTCAATGGCAAAACCCAAATCAAGCAAGCTGACAAAATATTTATATTGGTAAAAAAGAAAATAATCTTAAATTAAACAACATGTACCCTAAGTCCCAATTTACAACTGTTTTAAGATGCATTCTTAATAATTCAACATCAATGCAAAAATGAAAGAAAATTTCCTGTCTCAATATTTGTCATGAAAAAAGGTAAATATGACAGCATAAGGAAATTAATATTTTATATGTTTATAATTCTTTTAGGAATGTTACATTTTGATACTAAATTTTATGGTATTATACTTAAAATTTGTAACTGATTTATGTTATTTATTTTGTTTATATTACATCTTAAAATATTTTTCTATTAAGTGTCTATATCAGATAATGATTGTGTTTATATGCTGTTGAAAAAAAGTATAAATGTGTAATTAACAAAAAATAGCGCTATGAAAAATATTAGATAATATGATTTAAGAAATTCCCAAGAGTTATTTGGATTTCTATTTTTGGTTCTTGAATACAAAAGATTAATATTTACCAACAAGAAAACTACTTTAAAAATAAAGACACTAATAGCTTAAGAGAAAAGGTATAACATGCAAACACCAATTATAAGAATGACATGAATATATTAATATCAGAAAAATAGACTTCAATACAAATAATATTATCAGAAAGAGACATTTATTTAGCACATAATGCTTAAATATTCAAAAAACACAACAAACAAGTATGTGCCTAAGAATAGATCCTCAAAGTACATAAAATAAATGAGAGAATTATCAGAGAAGAAAAAACAAATACAAAATATAATGGAAGATTTTAACATTCTCTCTTAATAATTGATAGAACAAGTTTAAAATCCATAAGGTTGCAGAAATTCATAGTAACATTATCAATCAATGGGACTTAATTGACATTTATTGAACACTTCACCCAACAATAGCAAAACACATTTTCTTTTCAATTGCACATAGAACATTCACCAAGATAGACAGCATACTGAACTGTTAAAATAAAAAGTGTGAATGCATTTCAAAGAACTGGAATCATGCAGGTTATATCTAATGTAATAGAAATCAGTAATAAAAAGACGTGAAAAATTCCCAAACATTCAGGGAACCTCATGGATCAAAACAGAAATCACAACAGACAATGTAAAGTAGTTCAAAGTGATTGACTATGAAAGCACAAGTTTTATTAAATGCAGCTAAAGCAGTCCTTTAGAGGAAAAATATTTAGCCTTCAATGATTATTTTACAAAAAAAATAAAGGCAAAAAAAAAAAAGAGACTTACACCTTAAGGAGTGAAAAAAGTGTTACACTTAAATAAGTAGAAGCAAAAAAATAATATTTAGCAGAAATCAGTGAAAATAGAAATATGCAAACTTTAAAAATAATGAAACAAAATGTTATTCTTTGGATAATAAAATCAATAAACCTCCAAATAGACTGATCAAAATGAAAGGGAAGACACAGACAAACAATAACAGGAATGAAATAGTAGGAATGAAAGAGGGGAACACATAAATATCCTATAGACATTTAAAAGATAACAAAGGGGATATTATGAGCAATTTAATATAGATAACTTCAACAAATGAGAATAAAAGGAATAAATTACAGAAGTTGACAGAAGAAGAAATCGAAAATGTAAATAGCCCTATCTAGGCACAAGAAAACAAAGGCAATGAAACAACATCTAACAATGAGAATTACACATCCAGGTGGCTTTATTGGTCAAGTAAATAAAAGATCTAAAGAAGTAGTTTTGCGTGGGGCCTCCCCTGGTGGCGCAGCAGTTGAGCGCTGGGCTGCAAAGCTGTCTGCAGCCTCTGCAGCACTGGTTCGATCCCTGGCCACCAGCGAGGGTCCCACATGGCACGCAGACCTCTCCTGCCGCCCGCTGCTCCCCTCAGCAGTGTACTTTGTCACTCTGTTCTGCTCTCTGCTATGGCTCTGGTGAATTCTTTCACCCTCCCGCACTTCTGACTGTACCCAGTGCTTGTATAAATAAATAAATAAATAAATAAATATTAAAAAAAAGAAGTAGTTTTGCATCTTCCACGGGAGATAAACATTAATGTCTGCATGTGTCCACGTCAATCAAATCAGACTAATTTAAGATTAAAAAAATACTAAAAGGATTTTGAATAACTTTTCTATTCAGAAAAATTCTAGAGCCAGATGTGGGAATTGTTGGACAAAAGAAACGCCCCAATCATGCCACAGAGGCACTGTAGTCACATGTACTGAGCTTGCACTTTGAGGTCAGCACTGCCAGCATCACACACCCTGCACACCCATCTCTCCTGCTGTCACTATGCTATTGGTGTCTCAGGGGGGGAAAATATGTGGAACTTGCTGCCACCACCCTCTGCAGAATGGATTCCACAAAATCTCCATTTTGTTGTTTTGTTAAGATTTAATTCAAAGACTCATGTCCCTGTGCTCTATTTGCAAGAGAATATTTCAACTTTGATAGAAGCAGATAGGTTCTGTCTCATAAAAGCAGGGAAGAGATGGGAAGGGTCATCAGATGCATACAGGTGAAATAAAAATTGGATGAAAATTACTCTTAGAAATCCCATAAATCACATAGTGGTATGCCCACATGCAGCTGTGCCAGTTTTCCTTAGGTACAGCAGGACCAGTTTTTTTCTCCAGGGTTGGAACAAATTGTTGCTACTTCAGTTAAACAGCAGGTGATGTTCCTGGTTTGCTTCAGAGGCCATATATTTTATTTTTTTAAAAAGATTTATTTATTTATTTATTTATTTATTTATTTATTTATTTATACAAGCACTGGGTACAGTCAGAAGTGAGGGAGGGCAAGATAATTCACCAGAGCCAGAGCGGGGAGCAGAGCAGGCAGAAGGACCGAAGTACACTGCTGAGGGGAGCAGAGGGCGGCAGGAGAGGTCTGCGCGCCATGTGGGACCCTCCTCCTGTGGCCGGGGAGTAGCCGGGGATCGAAACTGTGCTGCAGAGGCTGTGGGCAGCTTCGCAACCCAGCGCTCAACCACTGCACCACCGGGGAGGCCCGAGGTCACATATTTTAAAATAGATATTTATTTTTGATCATTAGGCTTACACTAGGGTGATGAGATGCTTGTATTACTACCAACTGAATGGATGGCTAGCACTACAGTCATTCCAATTTAATTATTATCTTTCTTTCTTTTCTACTTTACCCTCTCCTACCATCTCCAGCCCCACATCTTTGTCCTCCTCTCCCACCTTACTCTCTCTCTTCACCTCCCCCTTCTCTTGTTCTCGAGCAAAGAATCTCAACACTTTGCTGTTCATAGGATGGGGCTCAGCTTTTTGCTACAGCTGGAGCAGAGACTTTTATCAGCACTTTCTTGCATTACTCTCTCACATTGAGTCCTAGGAGTTCAGTAATAAACCATTGACCTCTTACTCTTATAGATGGGTAAACTGAGGCCCAAGGCTAGAGAGACTTGTTCGAGGCCATCAATACAGAATGCAGACTGCCTACTAAGGCATTCTTTCTTTCAAGTCTAGACTTTCAGATGGGTGTGCAGCCTCATGGAGTTAAGAGTTCGCCAAAGCCATTGTTCTGAATCTATTCCTAGTTTTCCAATCTTATGATAAGACTATCCTGGAAACTGGAGTTTTCTGTGAAAAAATTTTCCTTATGTGGACTATGTACATTCTACCTCAGATTTTCTTTGGCATTTTCACAGTTTAAAACTACTTGAGTATCCCTTTATTGTTGTTTTCCCTTCCATTGTAAAACTGCGCTTGTCACCATTTCCTCCTGCAATGTCTTACCTCCCCAGGAAGCAATCACCACCCTCTTCCCCACTGTGTGAAAACCTGGTTTTCCCCATGCCTACTTTCCATTACTCCATGCTTGAATTTATTCTCTCCAAACCAACTCCAAAGTATGAAGAAAGAACTTATACTTCTTTGCCCATGCCTTTATAAACTCTTAACTGGATTCCAATATGAGAACATAAGTCCAAAACATATGGGAAAATGACCCATAGTCCTGTTCCTTGGAAAATAGATATACCTGTGGGGTCACAGCTCCATTAGGGCCTGAAGTGAGTTATACGTGGAAAAGAAAGGGCATCTGGAGGTTGACCCAGACATTGATTAGAAATTTCAGACTCTACTGTGACCTTCTTCTTCTGGAACTCAGGGCTGAGTTTGTTGTTATCCTTTGCACCACAGATCTGCGTAAGACCCCTCTTGAATAGTGGATTTGTTCTTCTCTTTGAACTCCATGCCCTTCCCCTGACAAGCAACCACTATGGTGTATTTAATGCTATCTGCCCATTAGTTTGTAGTCTTGACAAATGCATATTTTTGTTAGTGTGAATTTTAATTTATATAAATGTCAAGATCCATACTGCTCTGTGTACATAAAATCCTTTGTTTTGAATTACTACTCATGTCTGCATTTTACTTCTCTTTCCAGGATTATGCATATGGGCTCCAATCTCTTAGCCCCCACATTTAATGCTGTGACCAACATCTGGATGTCCCTTAGAGCATCTGTGTGTTCTTTTGGGGAGGTGGGTCCAGTGATAGAATTCCAGGATTTGGGCCACCCAGATTTCTTCTTCAGGACCAAGGTAGTTTCCACTGCTGGGAGTGCTGGCTGTCAATGACTCTCAACTGAGTCCCTCTCCTGGGGACCAAATGCTGCCTCCCTCCAGGTCCTGGGCTCCACTGTATTGTCTCAAGTTGGAATCCCTCTGAAGAGCCATTACAGCTGCAGAGCTGCCTGTGGGGTAGTGTAATTGCTGAGGGTTTGGGCAACTGTTTTCCCATTCAAATTCTACGAGTTTTACCCTGAACACTGATCCTTGACATGCTCCCTGGTTAACATACTACTTGCACTGTTTACACTCAGCATCTGTTTGCCAAGACATCCCCTAGTTCATGGACAGTGTGTACATTTAACACAGCAAAGTAATCACAGATGCTCCAACATAGAATCAGTGTCTTATCTTCCTGCATCCCTGCAAACACTGGGAATTTTCTAGTAGTCCAATTTTTACAAATGTATCAGATATAACTGGTATCTTTTTGTTTTAATTTGCATTTCTCTGATTACTAGTGATTTCAGCCTCTTTTTATACTTATCAGCCTTTTGGAGTTAGTTTCTTCCGCAAATTTTATGAACAAATAATTTTCTTCTGGGGGTTACTGTGTAGGTGTTAATCCTTTCTGAGCTGAAAATTGCAGAATCTTGCCCCATTGCATCATTGGTTTATTAACTAACTCAAGTTGTCCTTCAGTGAACCAAAAGCCTTAATTTTGATGTGAGCAAATCCTTCAGATATCTTTACCTATCATTTTATTTTTTTTTAAGTTTTTCTTAGTAAGTACTCGCTCTCCACGATTAAATTTCCTTCTAACTATATATTTTCACTGCTCATATTTATGTCTTGCAGTTTTCACACTTCAATTCATTCAGAGTCCACTTGAATGTGACATTAAGTAGCAACCTTGCTTTATATTTCTTTACGAATGGTCTAGTTGTCTTAAAAATACCTTACTAATAAATTTAGTCTTTTTCCTTTGATCTGTGATGCTGGTCTATTTATTCTTGGTCAATACATACTGCTTAAATGACTATGACTTTATAATAGTACAACAATTCTTTCCTTTTAATATCTTTTATTATTGATCTAACTATTTTTATACATTTATTTCACCTAATTTTAAAGTGATTTCTTTTTAAAATTTGGAGTAAATTTGTCAAAATTCCGATTTGGATTATTTTATTTTTTATTGGATTGAATTAACTTTCTAAAATTGTAAATTGCTGAAAATCAACATGTTTATAACATTATCAGTAGAGTTTTGAAGTATTATTTCTGTATACTTTATATGTTATCACTGTGAATATTATTTCTTCATTATATTTCCTAATTGGTTATAGTTGGTAAAAAGAAATACTACTGATTTTTATAGTTTAATTATTCATCTGGCAATCTTGCTGAACTTTCCTAATAGTAAAAACATTTTTTTCCTGTTGATTTTGGATTTTTCTTCTTTTTGTGTTTTTTTTGGTAGATAAATATCTCTTTTGATTGCTGGCATCAAGGAAACTCATCATTTATTCTATTTATTCTCAATGCCAAGGTAAAGAAATAGTCTTTTATTTTTACTTTGCAAAACTGTTTAAATTATTACTAGATGTAAAAATTGCATTTAACCCCAAATTACAGGATGTATGTTTGTTAAATGCAAATGCATGGACAGGTCCCTCTCAGCCCCTTCTCTGACCCCTTTTGAAAAGGCTCCTGTTCCCTTGACTATCCCCTGCATGCCTGGCATTCCCTCTCAGCTATGAGCCTAGGACACGGTCCCCTCCTGTTTCCATTTGCCCTTTGTACTTCTGCCACCGCTCTCAGAAGAATGTGCCTGGGCCAATAAGAATGAGACTCATGGAGCTGGGTCCCTTCAGTTCATTTCAGCCCACATGAATGCAGTCCAGCTGATTTGCAGATGCAGGGGTGGAGTGAGCTGAGCCAGGGTCACAGGTGCCAGTGAAGATCAGTCAGTTTCTATGTCTACCATAGATGCATGAGCTAAATAAAAGCTCATTGCTGTGTGCTCTGAAACTACATAGTTTCTATGTACACAATTGCCAGAAACAAATGTGTCACACATCAGTGTTCTTTAGTCCCCTTGCCAGGTAAAAATTCAACTCCAGCCAATAAGGGGAAGCCCCTTCCCACAGGGCAGGGGGTACCCCATTCTCTCACCTCCACACTGCCAGCAAATGCTAAAATACCTGCTGGTGGCCAAAATAACTAGTTATTTTCCCAGGATGCCAAGATGGCTGAGTTCTCCAGGGGACCCAAGAAACTCTGAGAGCTGGACCCCAAAGCCTGCCCTAACAAAAAGGAGCCCCAAATAATCCATGATGTCCTGTACCTCTGAGGCTCTTTGGAATCATAAATGGTTATGTGCTCAGCCCTTGAGATCCCCAAATGAAAAGAGCCCCAGATTTCTAGGTAATGGCTACCGAAGGAGAATTGTCACCATTCACTTAGCCTGGACTTCTGCAAATGGCATAGTGGCAAGCCAGGTGCCGTCAGAACCCGAGGTTGCCAGGCTGGAGAGCCCAGTCAGCTTTCTCAGTTGGGATCATGGTTTTTTAAAACTAATTCTTATTGTTGTCCACTTCACAGCTCTGCTGCTGCGCTGTAGACCCTAGTATCAATTTTAGTTGAAAATGCTGCAAAAACAAAAAGGTAATGCCACTTCCCACACTGTTTCAAAAGGTTTTTAAGTGGAAAAAGGTATTTAGTATTTTTAATAAGCATCTTCAATACTATTGAGTTGGTTTCTTTGTTCATATCACAAGATTAATTATGCTGTCAGACACTTTCAAGGCCTGCTTAACAAAGATTCAGTGATATAATGGTTTGCTTTGCACTGCCTTTTTTCTGCATAGCAATCACAATCAGCATTAGACAATTTAAAACCCTTTCACCAGCCGGAAGTTCTGAAGAGCCTTTTAATCAACAAAAGTAATTTTGCAAACAACTAGATACAGCATTTTTCATATTAACTAACTTGCATTTAAACTCTGCAGGCTTGATTCTTCCCGGGTCTCTGATTCTAAGAAACTGGGTTATTCAGATGGCCTAGAATCTGAAAGTGGGGATCACAACACATGGTGTGTTCTGGGCACCCCCCAAATTTCATGTCTCTATTTTATTCTGCTTATTAAAAAGATAGCATTGGTATACCAATGTGATTCATTCATTTTAATTATCTCTTAATATACATATCTTGTCTAATCAGTTAAATTATTTTTTTTTAATTTGGTTGCCCAGAGAGCTTCATCTTGCTATTTTTTTAATGACTATGATTTGTGTTAGAGTGTTGTAGTTTTATATCTGTTTGTATATTTCTCTGTGTGTGTGTGTGTGTGTATGTGTGTGTCGTTTTATGTTTGTTTTTATTTGCTTTTATAATTTGCTTGTTTGGGGACTATTTTATTTGTGTCTGCTAGAATTGGATAATTCTACTAGAATTGGATAATTCTGCCATTTTTGAGATTTTGAAATTCAAATTTTTTTGAGATTGGCCATAATTGAAGCAAAGCTGGATTTCCCCCTCACCTGGCAGCAGCCAGGTCAAACTAAAAGCATAGAGGATTTGCACTTAAAAGATGGCTTCTTTGGGAGCCATAGCAGGAGACACATTTAGCTTTTAAAAAAAACAGGCACATTTTTTTAAATGAAACTAACCTGTTAATGACACCTTTAAAACATTCATTAAAAAAAAGAGGAGAGAAGGCCTGACCAGCAGCAGTAATTTGTTACCGTAGCTGTGTGCAGTAATTAGCGACTGCAGCCTGGATCCCTACACTCTAAACCCCCGTGTGTTTGACACTATTTCAACCCTGGCGAGAAGTGACCCAGGGATCTGGAGCCACAGGACACGAGGAACAAGTCTTGTCACGAGAAATAACAGGGTCAGGAGACGCGACTAATGAAGTCATAGCAACTGGTGCACACAGCCAATCAGAAGAGGCACCAATCTGTAAATGAGGATATAATTAGCAGAAAAAATAACATGCTTTGGTTGAATTCGAGGGGAGCCTGTAATGACTGGATATTGAGAAAGATTCCGAAAGATTAGAGCAAACATTATGCAACAAAGAATACCTAATTAGGGGAAAAAAGTGAATATGCCTTAATTAGAGGGAAATACATGATTGAAAGACGCGGAGTTGTCTCTTAATATGAATGTAGTAATGAAGGTTAGCACAGAGCTCCTGGTTCGGCTTAGCAGAGCGCTCTGCGAATTAGAGAGAGCGAGAGCGAGCAGCCTGCGTGGATCCTTGCAGATGGTGCTTCTGCTGTGGGGTGCAGAGACCCTGGGGAACATTTTGCCCCACAGAGAGGAGGTGCGTAGTGCCCAAGGTGCAGGTAGTGAGGTACCCCTCCGGGGACTTGAGCATTTCCCACCACTTGTCAGGATGCTTAAAATGCAGAAAACAGATCATTATGTGCAAAAAATACATGTCTGCCCGCCAGCATCCAGACACTTAACTCAGGAACCTCTGATGCTTTCCCTCCAGGTCTGTAACTGGCCAGGTGAAGATTTTGCTTAGGGTTTTATTAAAACAGAGCCATCCTCACCCCCAGACTGTGCAGCCCAAGCAGGCCCCAGCGGGGCTCCCTGGAGTTTTTATGATCTATGACAATGAAGGCGGCCAGCCCTGCCTTCACAGCCGCAGACATTTCAGGGCTGGAGCCACCACTAATTTCTCCCCTAATAGACAAACTACATGTTGTTTTAGTTCATCTTTTTGCCTTTTTTCCCCAAACTGTTCTGAGTATTGATTTTCATTTATTTTACACGATTCTTAATTGTCATCATTAGCTATCTATGTCACATCCCCTGCTTAAATATTCCCTGTCAATTTTGCAGAATATTTATAGATTAATTTAAATGTGTTTTTAAATTTATGACTGCCTACCTTGGTATGTTTGTAACATTAAAATACTTATGGTACAGAATTTTTTAATTAAAACTATTCATCAAAGAAAGTCCAGGTAGCAAGCTTCTTGTTTGCGGTGGGGGTTCTGGCAGCCGGAGCAAGCAAAATAATAGGTCAATTAAAAAAAATCTAAAGATAGCGTTTCCAAAGACCCAATTGTTTAATGAGCATTTGCCAACCGATCCCCCCAAATTAAATTATGAAGTTGTTTTTAGTTATGGGCATCAGGGCTGCGTGTGGCAGAAGCAAAAAGACCCAGCAAGGAAGTAGCTGCGGCCCGGTGCCCAGTCGCCCTGCTGACTGCCCGGGGCTGGCCGCCAGGGCCACAGGGAACACTTTCTGCAAACTGACACCTGAAAGCATGGTGAAGTCCCCATCTCCTGGGTCCCAGGCCTCTGGTCTGTCCTGCCAAGCCTGCTTTGTTAGGTCCTGGTAAAACCTCCCCCTGCACACAGGCTTCCCCTGGAAGACTGAACTGAGCAGAGTAACCAGCCCCTGTACAGAAACAGACTTTCTGGCCAGCTAGGGAAAGATCTCTCCTGTTCTCTGCCCACGTGTGCTGCTGATTCACTTTGTTGAACTGTTGCCTCTGGAGCAAACGGTGCATCTGTGGCCCCGAGCTGATGCTCTCCCATGATATTACTGTGGCTGCTTCTGCAGAGAGCACAGCTGAACAGGAGCACCCCAAGGTAGCAGCCATGCCCTGGATATAGTCAAAAAGCCAAATGGCACCCAAAGGTGGGATGGTTGGGGCTCAGTGTCAAAATCCTACAAATAACGGCGCTGGGGCCCTCTGCCCCAGAATGTGGAGAAGATGCTTCAGGCGTGTTCGATGCTGGGGTTTTGAAATTTCTTGTTTTTCCTATCTTATTCTATTTTGGGTGTGCCTTAATGTTTATTATTTTCCAACTTTTTTTTTCAATAGACCATGGACCCCAAATCTCAGTAGAAGTTTCACATTTTCTACACTTTAAAAATAACATTTCCTAAGAGCAAAGGGGAGGTTTTACATCAGCCCCTATATTTTCATAATATTTTCTAATTTTGTTTCTATTTCTCACTCCTTGCAATTTTGAAATCCACCTTCTTGTTTAGATTATCCCAGAACCGTTCCTACAAGAACATTGTTTACGAACAAGATATGATTTTTTAAGGCAGCAAATTATTGTGATGCTTTGGACAGATAGCGAATGAATAAAATTGATGGACACCCATTATTATTTCTAGTTTATGCATCCAGCTGATATTTGGGGTGGCAATTTCAGTGACAGGGCTAAATTTCAGTCCCTAAATAAACAGCCTCAACAATGAAACATTTTTGTGTTCTAACGTTAATTAGATCATGTCAAATTTATTTTGAATGAGATGATAGAAAAAAATGACAGGCTTCTATAAATTTCCCAGCTGACTGGCTGGCCACAGGAGAGCGGGTCTCCTTACCCACGGGCTGCGTCCTCCAGAGAGCAGGTGGGGCCAGACTCAGTTGGTAAGTACGTAAACACATCCAGTGACCGTTAGGAAAACCGTTTCCAGCACATCCTGTCATTCGCTGTCTGATTTATTTCCGACAGGAGCTTTTATCAAAATGTCCCCACTGATAAGAGGGGGGCAAAGGCAGATAATAATAGAGATAGCTAATGGAGCAGGGTTGCATTGGAATTAGACCAAATCCTCCTTTTACCTGACTTTGAATGCTAAATGAATCACTCAGATTTATGTGGAGGTAGGAGCTTCACAAGGTCCGCATCAGGGCAAAATAGGGTTACAATTCAGTAAAATGCGTGGCAATGCTTTATTGACTAATGAAGCGAGCGTGCCGCCAACTGCTGTATTTTACTATCAGAGACCGTAACTGCCTGGCAATTACGTTGTGAGTGTTTGCTAAAGATGTGCCTGTCTCTTCCCCAGATCTGGAAGCAGGTTCAGGGAGAGAAGCTCGAGAGGAAGCAGGTCACACACCTTTTCCAAGTCTTCTGGGGATAGAAGCCAGGCACCACTAATAACAGTGCAAACAAGTTGATGCTGCTATTTTTAAATAAGCTGTTATTATTGACTAACAGAGGTTGCTGTGGGTGGGATGACAAAGCCTCAGGAGCCGGAGAGTTGCCGCGAAGACTTCCACTAGAGAGCTCGTTAATGAGAAGCAGCTAAGTGCAGAGTTAAATGCTTGCCGCCATCCCGAGAGCTGAGCTGCGGGCTGGGGGCTCCCCAACATCTCTGCAGCCCTTGCTATCCCCAAACATTTCATCCAGGGACATGTCATGTCATCAGGTAAGGCCAGAGCGAGGGCGAGAGACATGACATGGCGGAGATGGTGGCTGTTTGCCAGTCACCAGGGGTCTCTTTTATACTGAAGGCAGAGTAGCTGCCGCTGTCTGCTCCCACATAGGCAGTCCACACGTGCCCTGTCGCGGGAGCTAGAACAATTCCAGCGTGAGCTTGGCAGGCGTGCCTGGGCACACACAGACATGGGCTAAACCTTCTGGGAGTTGTTCAGGGCCTTAGTGCATTTAAAATGCACTTCAGTTAGGAAAGTTCAGTGCCTGTGCACCAGTTCCATAGTAGAAAAGGCTCCGGGCTGCCCGAGCAGGACCAAATCAGCATCTAGGATTTCTGCACCGTCATGCTCCGAAGGCTGGGCCGAGTGGACCGGAGAGCCGTGAGTGAGCCACTCCCAGCTCCACAGGTCTGTAACAGCTACTTAGGATCCTGTTGGCCGATGGGCAGGGGATGTGCAGGGAGGAAATGTTCAAGCTCATGGATTATTTAGAGCAAAAGCTAGTTGCAGAATGATTCAGAGTATGATTTCATCTTAATATTTTTTAACCCCACAAAACATACTGAATATATTTACACGTAAGAAAATGTGTACAAATGGCCTAGAAAGAACCACATCAACCTAAGAATAATGTTTGTTAATTTTATACAGTGCTAACATCGTGCCAGCAATGTTCTAAATATTTTACATATATTAACATGCCTACAATGTTCACAAACCCCCTATGGGGCACTTACCGTTCTGATCCCCATTTTCACCAAGGGGGAAAGTAAAGCACAGAAAGGTGAAGTCACTGGCCCAAGTTTGCACAGCATGGCAGCAGAGTGAGGACTCACCCCCCTGGCCCCCCGGGCTGCTGGGTTCAAGAGACCATGCATCTAACCCTTTACTGTGTTCCTCCTTACCTGCCCAGGTAGTGCTTATGGGATGAGGTTAAGGATGGTGATGAAAAGGAGGTTCAAGTGATCACTCATGGTGCAGCTTTTAACTGCTACATCACAAGCATCAATTTGCAAATTGGTAGCAGGTTATGTCCGCACACATTACGTAAGTCCCTTCTGAGAGCCACTGTGTGATGTCAGAGCCCACGCTTCATTTTATGGTCTGATCAATTTGCCAAAGGAGTACAATCCCAGTTGTTGCAGACTAAAAAGGAGAGCTGGGGACACTCTCCAGGGTGGGCTGGGACACACACCGGGCCATGTGTGTGAAAGTGAAAGTGGCACCGTCAGGAGGGGGAACGGTCCCCGGCCCACAGGGAGGCAGGCCTGGCTAGCCAGGAGCAGCCCACTAAGCAGCACCCACTGCCCTCGACTCTGTGAATGACCTTGTAACTTCAGACAGGACAAGTCAGCTGAACTAAGTTCATTGATTTAAATTTTGTTGGTTTTTAATGGGTTGGACTTTAATTCACTTTGCGGTTGTGCCTTTGCTTACATTTAACTTGCAAATTTCCTTTGTTTCCAGTTGTACAAAAGCTCAGAGTTTTGATTGTAGAAAGTCATGAAATAGGTAGAAATGCCCCAGGCTCCCTCTGCTTTCCTCCTTGTCCCGCGGTGGATGCATCCTCTGGAGTTGCTGGCTCCCCTGTCCATGCTGTGCCCGCTTCTTCCCTTCTGCAGGGCCAAATCCTGGCCCCACCTCCATGTTGAGCCTGAGCTCTTGTAGATTTTCCTTAGTGTTCTCAAATCCGCTATATACAGGGAATTAGAAAGCTTACTTATGCTTGAGTTAGTGTGGTGGTTTCAGTTCCAAGAGGCCATGATGAATTCAACAGAAAAAGCAACCTGAAGACTGGATTTCAGGCACCATGAGACTCAAGCATTATGGGGTCCAACTGTAACAGGGTGGTGCCCAGGAAAAGGGGAGGTTCCAGGTTTCCTGCCCCATCCAAAGGAGGGTAAAGCTGAACAGGGAGGAAAAGGCGCTGAAGAGGAGGTTGAAAAAAGGAAGGAAACAGGTTGCAGAGCAAGAAGGAGACCTGGAGGAGGCATGTGGAGCAGAGAGACAAGTAAAGAAGCTGCACTTGCTTCTTGGTCCTGTGTTGGCTGACACAGACATGGGTGAGATAACCGTGGGGAGGCTGACAAAGGCAGCTTTTATCTTGATTTTGATTTTGCTTTTTTTCCTCCCAGATTTGTCTGGCTCTTTTTGACCCTTTTCCATGGGTCTCTGCCAGAAGGTGCTGTAGACTTGTGGCAGGCTTTTGAGCCTCGCTCTGCACCCACCCTGTTTGGCTGGACTTTTACCCATGAGAGGATGGGTAACTTTGGGTGCTTGACTTAGAAACTATATTCTTTGTCTTTCCTGTATTGTTTACTAATTGTATTAAAGTTTCTTTCCATGAAAGATCTATATGTTTTGTCTTGATGCGGTGGATGGCAAAAGCTATTTAGAGCTGGCAGGTTTGGAGGTTCTGGGGTATCCCTCTCCCTGCCCTGTAACACCGATCTGTGGAAAACCTTGACCTGGGAGTGGTGACAAGCGGGACATACCTTAACCTGGCACAGTATGCTGGCAACATTTTTGTTAGTCCTCCAGCTTCCATGTAAATAGCATCTTTGGAGAAAGATGGTGGAGAGATGGGAGATTTATTGAGCACTTGGGTAAAAAGAACCTTTATATTCCATGGGATTACTGCCTGCTCTACCCCAGGGAAGCCTCCTCCGTAACCACAAGCTTCAGGGCTGGAGCTGTGGGCTTGCTGCATTTCCTCCCTGGAAGTCTCTTTTCACAACAATAGATGAAGGGCTTGGATACCGACCTCCAAGGGCCACCTCACGTGCCATCACTGAGGCTGGGGTAAGCGGCACTCACTTCTGAGGCTGAAGCCCTGGGGGATACTCTGCCCAGTTTCTGTGGCTTGAGTATCCCCCAAGAACCAGAACACCCCACCAGGAGTGTGACACTAATGAGCTCTCTGCATTTGCTCCATGGAAGGCTGAGCCAAGCCGACCTCATTGCCAGGTCAATGGGGAAACAGCTGGTGGTGTGCAGGGGACGATTCGCCTCCACTCAAATTCCAAATGTAAAGCCCAGCACTGGGGACATAATGGGAATTTGTGACACTCAGTGGAGAACTTCAGGCCTATAAACCATAGACAATATGTAGTCGCTCATCTGTGACAGACATAATAGGGATAATGTCACTTAATAAGTAATCCAAGGCTAATTAAATGTTACTAATATACATTGCAAAGAGTCTTCTTTTTTTTTCTGACTCCTTCAGAATACCCTGCATGAGGGTGTGGAAGACATTCTTGTGTATTGAAAATGAGGGAAAACTTAAAAAAACCAAACAAAACACACACACACAACAGTCCATTGAGGGAGAGTTGGGAAAGATCCATCACTGGCCTCTTGGAATCCCTCCCACACATAACAGCAGGAGGGTTGACAGAGCTGGAGTGGGGGTGGCACAGAATGGCCTGGACACCCGCAGACTCAAGTCAGAGAACTGGAGAAAATGGAGAAACCATGGCACCCCGTATGGCAGCCTCTTCTCAGTAGGCAAGTGGCCCTGGAAGTAGGATTCTTAGGGGCTCTGCCTGTAAGACAGAGAGGCTGTGCCATATGTGGATCAGCTCCCTGGCCGGGGATCAAACTCATGCCATGGTGACTGGGGATAGCTTGATAGCGCCTGAGATTTTAACTCCTGCACCGGCAGGGAGGCCCTCCAGGGACATTTTTGATAAGGTCCTCTTGAAGATCCGAGCTCCAGAGTTGGCTCCCGAACCTTCTGCCCCAGTGTGGTGGCTGAGACTTGAGGAGGACACTCGTGTGAGCAGATTTGATGCAGTGTGGACATGCAGAGTTCTCAGGCCACAGCTTCCCCGAGTTTGACTTTCTGGAAGAAAATCCTAAGTTCCTGGAAAAGTGACCCTGGGAGGGGAGTCTTAGGGGTTCTGCCTATAACACAGAGAGGCAGCTGCCCAGGGCAGAAAGTTGAGGGGGTGGGGTCCAGGTTTGGTCTTAGAAACAGGGAGAGGGTTCTAGACCACAAGCCATACCTGGAGGCCACATCTCTGACCTTTCTGTCAGTCAGTCATGGGCTGAGCTGGTGAAGGGGGACAGGGGCAGAGCTTCCTGGAGAGGAAGCCCCTTGGTGGAAAAAGCTCACTGAGAGCCTGTTATCCACATTCACGGGGGACGGGGCACGGGGCACGGGGCTGTGAGGGCTGCTGGGTGGAGCAGCACGCACCACCCTGGTGCCAGAAGGAAATCTCGTCTCCTATGAACTGGGGCCTCCCAAGTACATTCATCTCCTGTCTGCCTGCTGAATCTGCCTGATGGTCGCACAAGGGGTGCTTTTTATTTAAGAGAATGAACAGAATGACCGAGAACACTCACCTTTACATTTGCACGTTCTTTTTGGCGTGGAGAGGGGAAGTCTCTTCCCATCTACAACCTCTTTGTGTCACTACTAGCCCTTTGCCTTGTCTTCCCTTTCTGTGCAATGGGGTTGTGATATTTATCTCTAGAGTGTGAGACAGACTGAAGAAGTACTTTTTTTTTAAGGCTGTTAGCTTCTTGGAGAGCAGGTAACATGAAAATTCTAGGTGTTTTCATTGAGGTAGATAGTACTGGGCCGTTATCCCATTTCATAAGTGAGGGACACTAAGTCTTACTATTAAAAGCACCTGAGAAGCAAAGCTGGGGATCAACCACAACCCTCCAGTGGATAGCCAGGGTTCTGGAAAACAGGCTGGGTGCCACCACCAGTGGAAGCATTAATGTTATTTGTGTGTGTGTGCAGAGCACAACCTGTGCAACTGTGTGCCGTCATCCCGGCCCTGCCCACACTAACTTGTACTGGGATCAAACCACGCTAGTGACTGTGGGGATTCACCTCTAGCAGGAGCCAGCCACACATTGATGATCTTCTGCATCCTACCCTGCATCTAGTTAACTTCTTTTCCTTCTCAAACTTTCTGTTCCTGAAAACCAACTTGCACTGGCTTTTGGCTGTCATTATGGCTCTCCCTAAAACCACACCTCCCTACCTGAAACTAACTGCTAATTGGCAGGCTCTACTATGCCCACCTACATTTTTCTTACTTCTGATGCTGACAGGAAGCTGGCTCAGCTCATCCTTTTTATTTTAAATTGAACTAGCCTTATGTAAGTTTCAGGTGTGCATCATTAAAAATGAACATTGGATCTCCCTGGTGGTGCAGGGGTTAAAGACAGTGCTATCAAGCTACTGCCAGCCACTAGAGCGAGAGTTCAATCCCTGGCCAGCCAGGGAGCTGACCCACATGGCGCAGCAGATCTGCCTGTTCTGCTCCTTACTCTCTCTGGTGGATCCTCTCACATCCCCCCCACTTCTGGCTTACACCCCAGTTCTTGTATGAATAAATAAATAAATCTTAAAAAACAAAAAAATAAAAATCAACATCTGTATAGAGTACTTTAGTTCACCATTGGAAGTCCAATTCTGTCCTTCACCATACAATCGACCCCTTAGAGGTCAGCAGCCTGTATATGGATTATAGCATTTGCGTGCTCACCTGACCCAATGAACCATGGCCAGTCTCCGACTGGCACTATCTGGTACAAAGGGCGCTGCAGCCTTCAGGGACCTGTGGTTGGGCAGGCTCCACGCCCTCTCCAGCACACAGAGCCGGGCCCCACTCCTCAGATAGGTAGGGAGCTGATGCTGCCGCTGATGGCAGGTTACACCGAGGATCCTTTCAATCCGATTTCCATGGTTCCAAGGCCCCGTACTAAGGCTGGTGTACCTTTTAGAAACAAACAAAGAGGACAACTCACTCTTCGTACTAGTTGGTCAATTTCCTAAATCCTCCCAGTCAAACCTGCTACGAATCAGCTGGCCAGCAGACCCAGCGGGCCAAGCTAAGCTGTGTGGGCCCTGGTGCCTCACATAGCTCTGCACGAGATCAGTGCCCACCGCTGTGCACCAGAGGGGAGTGGGCTTCCGAGATGGGCAGCAGACGTATCTTGACTGAGAAGATGGAGAAAGAAGGTGTTACATATTTTTTTTTAATTTATTAAATTTATTTATTTTCTTGCATCATTGTTCATATTTGGACAGTAGCTGATCTCTCCACTCAGGTGTCGTGCCCATAGCTCTCCCACCACCTCAGTACCATGGCCATCGCTGTCCTTAGAAGGTGCTATATTTTTCTAAAGACCTTAGGTTTGCAATCAGAAGACCTGCACCATGTCACTGGGACCCCTCCAAGGTGACATTTCTTCATCAGCAAAATGAGCACCATGTGGCCTGCCTCTGGGAGTGATTTTGGAAATTGAACAGGTGGGTGTTTGTGAAAGCAGGGATGCAGGGAAGCTTGACACAGGGGTATGCCTAGGAGTGCACCCCTTCCTGGGCTCATGCCAAAGGAGGCACAGGGCCCTGCACCTTCTCTGTCCCTTGTTTTCCATGGCACCCCACGCCTTCCCTCAGCCTCTTCCTCTCTTGTAGGCCAAACCTTACCCCTTTCTTCTGGGAAAAAGCAGCAACATTGGGGGACCAGCTGCCTCTCAGGTCCAGCCTCCATCCCAGGAGTCTACGCCCGCGATCACCAGCCTGCTCTTCCCTGTATTCTCCCTCTCTCTCTTTTTTTGTAATAAGGCTTGTTTCTTTCCTGAAGCCCAGAAAAGAAGGGGGACGGGGGCTGCGTGGCTTTCCCCTTGCCTATATACAGTAGCTTGTTTTATGACTTTGTTTTAAAAACTATTGGCTTAGGGTGCAATAACACAGATGTCTTTGCCTCACAAGAGAACCGTGAATTTCCACTTCTCTCTCTTCAGTGACAGCTCCATTACCTTCCATGGATAGTCTCCTCTTTGGCCCTGGAGAAGGGGGGTTGGGGATGGTGTTTCTTCTGCAATTGTCCCTGAAGATAGGGAGCTGGATCAATAGCACGGCGCCCACTCTCCCGGGCAGGCCCTGCCCCAGGTCCCAGGAGCCTGGGCTGCAAGGAAGACAATGCCAGCTCCCAGAGCCGCACCACTGCAAGAGAAAGACACTCTCTCCCGAGCGTCCTGCAGGCGCTTCCGTAAGTGGTGGCAACCCAGTGGCAGGGAAACTTTGTCGGCTGCCTTACTAAATCTTCACCTGCCTGACCTCAGCTTGACAACTTCTTAACAGGCTCAGAGAATAGTCAATGCTCGCGCAGAGCCGAGAGCTCCATCAGCCACAGCGCAAATGTCGTGGTCCGCGCGGACGGAAGGAAGGAGCGAGAAGGCAGATTTGCACACACATCACGGCCGGCGCGCAGTCAGCCTGTCTCGCCTCGCGTGCTGAGCTCTTCCTGCTTGGTGGCGTGTCACGTTGTCATGCTGCCTCTTCCCGTGTGGAAAGCTGTAAGGTGTGAGTTTAATTAGCATAGAACAAAATTTCTTACTCTCTAATAATAACACCTTGAATTTTGTTACCTGCTCTCCAAGGAACTCAAAGCCTTAAAAAAACACACACACTTTTTCAGCGTGTCTCATCATCCTCTGGAGAGAAAAATCCTCTCCCCATTACACAGAAAGGGAAGCCAAGGGCTGTGAGTGACTCAGTGAAGCGTGAAGGGAGCTTCACTGTGGCCTCCTCTCTTGAATGTTCCTCTCTGTACTATGCAGAGCTGTCCAACTTGGAAGCGTGAAGGGACCAATGAGGCCCTGGGGGGAGGCCTGCAGACCATCAGTAGGGGCCAGTCCTGAGCGAGCTGGCGGTCATACACTGGGGTGGCCAGTCATCTAGGAGAGGGCCCCCTGCCCTAGCTCCAGAAATGTCTTGGCCTGCAGCTGCAAATGCAGCGTGGGCAGGTCTAATAATATTTGCACAGGTGGAATTGTTTACCGTCCCCACAGAAAAGAAGGAAAAGCTCCTAACTCTCTGTACCTCATATGTGTCGGACACATGGGCCCCAGTTTGTGCCGTAGAAATGGAGGCAGACATTGAACACACTGCACACTAGTTTGCACGTGGATTGGGGCAGGAGGGGCAACTCAGTGGCCTATGGGGATAGTTGGAGACTCTCTCCTCTGATTTTTTTTATGCATACAAGAGCTGGGGTGCAGGCCAGAGGTGTGGGGCAGGGGGCGGGGGTTGAGAGGATTCACCAGAGACAAAGTGAGGAACAGAAGAGGCAGATCTACTGGAATACACTGCTGAGGGGAGCAGCGGGCAAGTCAGGAAAGGTCTGCTGAGCCAGCAGCTCCTGATTAGGGATCCAGCTCATGCTGCAGTGGCTGCAGATAGCTTCATAGTGCTGACACTTAACACCTTGCACCACTAGGGAGGCCCTCTGCTCTGATTTTAGCATGAGATGAGATGTCTCTGAATACTGAGGTGGTAATGGCATGAGGAGAAATAGATGGACCCTGAAAAAGTAGAGAAAGAACCAAAGTAGGAGGCCCCCGATAAGGGAGAACCCAAGATGGTTCCAGCTGGAGATTCCAGGGTCAAGAGTCTGGTATGATTGTGACTAGGAAAAAGTCCCCAGAGAACTAGTTGATGAGACTGGGGATGAAGAAAAGAGTTGACCGAGCTTCAGGGTGATGTACTCTGGGCAGGAACAAGTAGGGTGTGCTCTGCCGTGCCCACATGCAGGCTTCCCTACTCATAGAGAACAGACACGATAAAAATGGTGAGCTGGTTTGAGGTTGCCAACATTTTATTTGGTCAGATGGGTACATGAAAAATCAATAAGTAACAACCATCTTTACTTTGTTAAAGAAAAAAAGAAATCTTCCCAAATAAGACATATCTTTTGACAGTCCTTTCAAGGAAAGAAATGAAAAAAAAAAAAAAAAAAAAAAAAAAAAAAACCTCACCCCTTATGGGGTGAGTGCAGATTGCTGCTTGGGAAACATTGCCCAGACTCTCCAAAAGCAGGTAAGAGAAAAGTCCAGGGTGGAAGTTATAAGGAGTGACAAAGAGGTTTGATGGTGCATTTGTGAGCACTGCTAAGACAGAGGGGAGAGCAAATAGCAGAGGCTGACGTCCCAGGTCCAGAGGAAGAAAGAAAGCAGAAGACAAAGGAGCAGAGGGGGAGGTGGGAGGGGATTGGGAGGCTCCACTGAGAAGAACTTGGAAGGCTGAACCAGCGCATGGGCACCTTGGACTGGAGCCCCACCCTCTGCATGTGACACAGCCTCCTGGGTCCCTCCTGAGGAGAGAGATCCAGGAGTGGCCACGGTGCAGGCAGGTGAGTTAAGCTGGGTGGCTGCGTGGGGCGACCCCGGCTGCATGGGACAATTCCCAAGAAGGCTGTTACCATCCATAACCCACGAAGGCTGCTGAGCCGGTGCTCTCCAGGCAATTGTCTTTCTCTGCATTGGACACGGGTTCTGACGTTGATGAAGCTTCTCTAGTCGCATGGGCAAGAATCTTTCACTGGGATGAGGATTAACTGTGGCCATTAGTGCTCATGGAGAGGGGAGCCTCCCCTTCCTTCCCCAGAAGTGAGCACTTCCTGGGGATTATGAGCTAATGTATCTGGAACAGTGTTTGCTGCTCTGGCTTTTGTGGTCTATCTGGAAGTCATATCCAGGGCTCCCATGAGCCACCTGGCTGCACTTCCACTTGGATCAGGGTTTGCCATTAAATGCAATGAGGGGCGCAGACCATTTATCACAGCGAATCCAGTGCCTAAATCTGGGAGGAAATGGTCAGTGGTCCAAATTGGAGCTGAATCTCCCTGCCAGGAACCAAGTAGGGCTCTCGCTGCTGGAATCCTGGGCTGACTTGTTATCCGTTTGTAAAAATGAATGCCATTCATTTAGCTTCTCTTTTGGATTTGATCCACAAGGCAGTGAATGCACTGGTTTGCATATTCAGTCACTCGCTCGTTAAATGTTTACTGAATTCTTGCTATGTACCCTGTCCTAAGTACTATCATCAGGTCATATTCCTGTCTTGTATTTTAGGAAGATGAACATAAACACAAGACTGAATTATTTCAGAAAGTGGTAGATTCTAAGATGAAAGCAAAGAAGGAAAATGGGCTTCTCTAGAAAGGAGGAGGCAGAGAAGTTCCTCTGAGGAGGTAGTATCTGAATGGATCTGAATCCACTCAGGGTTGAATATCTGCAAGAGGATTATTCCATGCAGAAATAACAGCAAGTGCCAGTCTTTGAGGGAAGGATGAGCTTGGCATGTTTGAAGGCCAGAAAGAAGACCATTACAGCTGGAACAAAATGGGCACATTGGGTCAGTGGAAGATCAGAGTAGAAGAGGGGCAGAAACCAGATAATGTGAAACTTTAGGAGTCCTGGTGAGGGTTGGAACTGTAGAACAGTTGTGAAGTATTGGGTGGGGAAGACTATGGTCCTCTACAAGACTTGGGTCAGAAAGATGGAGAATAGAGCCATTAAGCTGTCCTCTTGCACCACACTGATTTCCTATGTAACCCCAAGTCATTCCCTTGTCCTCTCACAGACTGCCATCTGGAAGGATTTCCAGATGGGAAACATGTATTTGTTGGATCTGAGCCATTTGAGTCAATACTCTTAAATTTAATCCTTGGTTCCCTTCCATGATGAGTGTGTTAGAGGTGAGAAGCATGAATGGGGAAGAATTAACTGGTTTGCTACTTTTGTTCCTCTCCACTGCTCCCTGTCAAGCCCAACATCTTGGCTGCTGCCTCAGCTGATACCACACTGATCACCTTCATTTTAAGTCCCACTGTGGTGGACACTGAGCTAGGATGCCCACACATCCCATCCGGAGTAGAGAAATTAGTCCCCTAGCTGTTGGGAGCACCCCCAGCAGAAAACTCTCAGTTCTCAGCCCATTGTGGGGTTGCCTAAGCTGAAGACCAGCTTTGCCCATATTCTTCTAGGCATGATGGATGGTGAGGAGGTATATATAGGCCTAGACTCCCACCCAAGGTTGGACAGCTCTGAGTGGTCCTTCCATCTCCAGAACTCTCTGAAATGTAGGCTGAGGCATTCCGCTGAGATGTCATCCCAAAAACACTTTTTAACAGTCATTTTCAAGAATGCATTTCTCCATTGCTTTTTTTTTTTTTTTTTTTTTTTGTCTTTTGTTTCCCTTGGTGCTGAAGATAAGTCAACAAAGATGTTTTTGAGGTTTATGTCATGGAGTGTTTTGCCTATGTCTTCTTCTATGAATTTTATGGTTCAGGTGTTACATCCAAGTCTTTTACCCAGTTTGAGTTGCTTTTTGTGTATGGCGTGAGATGATGGTCCAGTTTTCCAACACCATTTATTGAAGAGACTATCCTTTCTCCATTTCATGTATGTTGCTCTTTCATCATATATTTGTTGTTCATACGTGTGTAGTTTTATTTCTGGCCTCTCAATTCTATTCCATTGAGCTATGTGTCTGTTTTTTGTTTGTCCAATACCATGCTGTTTTAATGATAATGGCTTTACAGTATACTTTGAAGTTCAAAAGTGTGATCCCTCAATTTTTCCCCTTTTTAGTGAGGAAAGCTTTAGCTATTTTTTTTTGGGGTTTCCATATGAATTTCACTAATCTTTATTCTATTTCTTTGAAGAATGTCACTGGATTTTTTATTGGGATTTCATTAAATCTGTAAATTGCTTTGGGTAGGATGGCCATTTTGACAAAATTGATTATTCCAATCCATGAGCAGAGACAGTCTTTCCATTTCTAACTAAAAAGCTTCTGTGCAGCAAAAGAGACAGTAACTCAAAGAGACATCCTTCTAATGAGAACAAATATTGCATACCATACATCTGATTGATATTAAAGATCTACAAAGCATTTATACAACTCAACAAAAAGAAAAAAACTCAATCAAAAATAGGCACTTCTCTAAAGAAGACATGCAGATGGCCAACAGATGTTTGAAAAAATTATCAAGGAAATGCAAATCAAAACTACAATGAGGTACCATCTCACAGCAGTGAGAATGGCACATATTAAAAAAACTAGCAACAACAAATGTTGGCGAGGGTGTGGAGAAAAAGGAACTCTCCTGCATTGCTGGTGGGAGTGCAAACCGGTCCAACCAGTATGGAGAGCTGTGTGGAGATTTCTTGACCTACTAAACATAGAGCTTCCATATGATCCAGCAATTCCACTCCTAGGTATTTACCCAAATGACACAGAAACATTAATTCCAAAGGGCACTTGCACCCCTATATTTATAGCAGCACTATTTACAATAGCTAAGCTATGGAAACAACCCAAATGCCCAAAAATAGATGACTGGATCAAGAAGATAAGGTACATATACACCATGGAACATTACTCAGCAATCAAAAAAGATAAACACATGCAGTTTTCAGCAACATGGATGGAGCTAGAAGGGATCATGCTTAGCGAAAAAAGTCAGAAAGAAAAAGAAAAATACCGGATGGTCTCACTCATAGCAGGAATTTAGAAAACCTAAATAAGGGACCAGGAAAAAGATTAATTAATACAAAGTGAAAATCAAAATCAACAAGCAACTATAAACCAGAAACACACTACTGGGGTGAAGGAGGGCCAGGGAGAGGAAGGACTAGGGTCAAAATAAGGTGGGGGTGCAATTGTTTGGGGAATATAACCAAAATGAAAATGCATACATTGTGCAAAAATGAAAAATCATGTAAGAATTATATAAAATAAAATATTAAAAAAACCAAAACTACAATGAAATACTACCTCACACAGTGATAATGACCCAGATCAGAAACAAATAAATAAATAAACAAACAAACAAACAAAAAACCACAAACAAGTGCTGAAAAGGATGTGAAGAAAAAGGTGGGCATATAGAATGGTCAAGCCAGTATGAGAAGCTGTGTGAAGATTCCTCAAAAGACTAAAAATGTATTTAACATATGACCCAGCAATTCCACTCCTAGATATCTATCCAAAGAACACAAAAACACTAATTCAAAAGGAAACCGCCATTCTTATGCTTATTGCAGAAATAGTTACAAATAGCCAAGATAAGGAACAACCTACATGCTCCAAAGCAGATGACTGGAACAAGAAGATGTGGTCTGTATACACAATGGAATACTACTCAGTGATCAAAAAAAAAAAAATTTGTGTCATTTGTGGCAATATGGATGGAGCTGGAAAGGATTATGCTAAGTGAAGTGAGCCAGAAGAAGAAAGCTAAATACCGGATGATTTCAATTATATGTGGAATCTAGAGAAAGCAAACAAAGGATCAGACAAAGACAAACTGTAAGACGGACCTTGAAAGCAGACCCTAGATCTGAGACACTCAGGAGGGGTAGGGGAGTAGTAGAAAACGGGGAATGAGTGTGGTAGAGGATGGTGGAGGACTGTGGGTGCTTTGGTGGTGGGAAAATTGTGGTGGTGGCTCCTGAGGGGAGAAATCTTATGCTGTGATAAAATAAACAAGGATATTTAAAAAAAAAAGTGCACTTCTTAGGAAACTAGCCTGGGCACCCCACAAATGGCTTGCAAGATCAAAAAAATACAGAGGAAGGAAGGCGAGGCAGTGAGAGAGGTAGACAGGCCAGAGCCACAGCTCAGCCAAGCTCAGTCTTCGACCCTGAACATTGACTTCTTGGAACCTGTCGCCGGGAGCCCTTTGAGGGATGAGTTCTGCTTTTCAGCAGAGTCTACAAGTCCGGGTCCAGGTAAATGGGCCCTTGTTCCTGGATCAAAAAATGGGGACTGAAAACCTTTACTTGTAACATGCTTGGAGCATTTCAAGCAGTTTTACATTCATTTTCATTTTCCTTGGTCACATCTGCTCCCTTAGCTCCTTTTTTTTTTTTTTTTATCAAATATAGAACATGTGGTCTGTCCCTAAAATAGAACACATGAGGTCAGGGCAAACGAGGAGCCAACCCCACTGATCTGAGGCCCAGAAGCGGAAGGTCAGTGCTCTTTGCCGCTCAACCCGATCCTCCTCCATTGCTTTCATTCTCTCTCTGGTTTCTTTGTGCTTCCCCTGTCCTAACTGCTGACCACCCTTGTCAACTTGTCATAGTATCTCCTGAGCCCTCCTCAGAGTCAGGCACCTGAGCTGGGCACAGGAGGCCCCAGGAGAACAGGGAGATGACCCTGCCTTCAAGTGCACTCAGTCCTGCAGGAGGTGGCTGGGTAAGCTACTGAAAGAGGCCACCCAGAAGTGTCCAGAGACCCAAGAGAGGGGGTGCAGTTCACAAAGTGAGGAGGTGGAGCTCACAAATTTGGGGAGCAGCAAAGGCTTCCTGGAAGAGGTAACACTCAAGCTTTCCTTGAGGAAAACATTAACTTTCCTGGAAGTTGACCATTTTCCTAAGTTTCCAAAAGATTCCTTAGTCCCTTCAATTGCTGAAAATCAAGGCTAGCTCGTGGCTCCCATGTCATCTGTGATACTCCAGAAACACTAACTCGCCTAGTTCCCTGAAAGTACCCATTTATAGCTCATCTGCAGGCCTTTGTCCTCACTGTTACAGCTGCCCAGGACATCTCAGCCAGGCACTTGGCTGCCAGGGCTTAGCTGCAGCATTGCTCCTCCACATGGCCTTCCTGATATCCAGCGGCACTTTCTATGTCATGCCTCGGACCCACACATGACACCTCTGGTTTTGTTTATCCACAATCCAAAACTTGTGCGCAGGTAAGATCCAGGAAAGGAGCCCGGATGTGTGGCTACTATGGAGGACGGAGGGAACATAGGGCCTGGAGCTTCAAGAGGAAAAGGCTCTGTCCTCTTGTTGGAGGCCTGGTCTTAGGGCATTTACTGTGGCCAAGCTTCCCCCAGGGGTACACAGCACATCCTTTTGAGACTGGGACAGGGTGTGTGGGGCTCAGGCACCTCAGCTTTGCAAGAGCCTAGTGTCTGACCAGCTTGGAGGCGGCAGGTAATTCTCCCTCTCTGGGCCTCATTGTCTCAAATGGGAAGCCCAAGTCTTGCTCTGGAGAAGTTACCTCAAAAATTATTCTCTTTTGATTTATGTTCTGTTTTGCAAAACAGTGCACAGCAAATGTTTAGTATCCATCTGCTCTGCGCCAGGTAAGGTCCTTTGGTCTCTGCAACTATAGGGTGGATATTCTTCCCTTTATTCATTCATTCTCTCCTTTGTTCATCCATTCATACAACAAATATACTCTATGCATCAGGTCCAAGTCAGGGTGTTGGGGGTACACAAAGGAGGGTCGGGCACCCTTACCCTTCCCTTCCAATGGAATAATACAGAAAAATCAGTAAACAAAGTGAGATTCCCCTGTCCCTCTCTCCCTGACCCAAGCGCTATGCAGGAGGTAATGAGGACTCCGTCTTCTGCTCCCCAAAGAGGCCAGATGCTTTGATTGGACTTAACTTTCTCTCAAGTTTGCTAGGAAAGCAATAGTTTGTTTTTAATTATAAAAGGATAATGTAGCCTGAATACGCCTTTTCAAGGAATGCTGCCCTTCCCCAGAGACGCCCCACCTCCGCTTAAGCTTCATTTGGGTAAAGGGACTTGAGAAAAATGAGCTTTTCCAGCAAGGGAAACTGAGGTGGCCCTGGGGGCATTCGCCCACTCCTGACCTCGCTGAGCAGCCCTGGGAGGGTCCTGCTGCTCCTGGGCTCTGCTCCTCCACCCCCTTGCGGCCCGCCCCTGGGGAGCCCCGGGAGGGTGGGCCCCGGGGAGTGGACCCAGTGAGATTTGCTGAATTCGGCAACCTGGGTGGTCTGGGTCGGGTTGGCCCAGTTCATGAACATTTTTGTCTTGTTTGGTTTTTATGTGCTTTGTTTATTTTTGCCTTAACAGCACAGGCCGACTTTTGATGTTGCCCAATAACTGACTTTCTCTCTCCCCTTCCATCCAGCTTCACTTTGCTCCGGTCTGGAAATCATTTCTCAGTTTTTCCTTCTGTGGATGCTAAGGTTTCAGGAACAGCTGAACTGAAGAGAATCCTCAGCGAGTGGCCTTCTCCGGAACACCAGCGTGGGTTCAGAAATGTGTGAAGGGGTAGCCTTGGGGCACAGCCCTGCTGGGCATCTGCAGGGGCCAACATCTGCTGAGAGAGAGCTGGGAATCACCAGCTGGCTAGTTTCTCGCAGAGAGAAATCCCCCTAGGTACTGACGAGTCTTTGTGAGTATAGAGAAAGTTCCATTCACCCAGCTGTCTTAGAGCATGTGATAAAAACGGAGAGATGTTCAGATAATAATTTTAATTCCAAAGGCCGAAGCTCAAGACAGAGTCTGACTTTCAGGGAATAGAAAAGTGCACCCAGGCCTGTCTCTGGGACAGGAGCTCTGAACTTGTGACCGAGTGACCCGAGAACCTGCCTGGGCACCAGGTGTGCTTGGTGTTGGGCTCTGCTTGAGCACCTGGCCTCTGCCCTGGGCGATGCATCACATACCTGGAGGCAGGGCCAGGTGTGACAAAAGATACCAAAACTGGCATCTGAACCTTCACATCAGCAGCTGTGCTGGCTGGGAAGGAACCTGGGTGCCAGCCCCTGGGGTGTGAGGTCAGGAGCAAGGGGCAGTGTTGAGCCTAACTCTGAAAGGTAAGTGGCTGACAGAGGAGTCCCAGGCAGAGGGAACAGTGTAGACAAAGGCTCAGGTGGGCTGGAGATGAACACTTTCGGGGGACTACATGAGTCAGAGTTCTGGAGTCTGAATGAAGGCACAGCCTAAGCAGGCAGGAGATGTCCCTCATAAAGATCCTTGAAAAGTGCTAAGTTGGGCAGCGGGACTTTGTTGCAGTGATGCAGCCTGTGCATTGCGAGGGCAAATTTGCATTAAGGAAGATAATCCTGGCTGCAGTGTGGAAGAGATATTGGATATTTGGGGAGCTAGCAAGAATGCGGGTGCCACATGGATCAGGAGAGAGGAAGCACGGTGGGGAACTGGGCCATGGAAACTGATGAGAATGGGCAGACGAGGGAAAAGCACCACTTGGTGGCCACCTGGACAATGGCTGAAGAGGAAGGGGTCTCGGGTGAGCTCTGGCCACTGATGTCTAAGAACCCCACATAGATGAGGATGTGGAGCAAAATGGCAAGTTAATGCTGGAGATACTCATGAATCTATCCAAGATTCAATGTCCAGGAAATTTAGATTTGAGGTGATAGTTGAAATCAGAGAAAGGTCAAGCTTGACACCTAAGTATGGGAAGTAGAAAGAGAAAAAAAATGAAATCCTAAGGAAGTGACATATGAAGGCGCCCAAAGGAGATGGCCAGAAGAGGAGCACAAATCTTCAAAGTTAATTGAGAAGAGTAGTTATGGCCTCACGTTTGCAGAAGAGAAAAAAAAAAATCAGTGAGCTCAGAACTGGAAAGCTTCCCTGTCTCTGACCATCCTGGCACCCCAATGAGAGGAGATTCCGTGAGATGGAGGAGCAGAAGTCTTTACAATGCAATGACTTGGGCCTCCGTGGTGGTGCAAGGGGTTAAGTCACAGCACTATGAAGCAATGCATTATCTCTGCAGCAGGAGTTCAATCCCTGGCCAGCGAGCTACCAATATGGCGCAGCAGACCTCTCCTCTCTCGCCCGCTGCTCCCCTCAGCAGTGTATTTCAGTCGATCCGCCTGTTCTGCTCCCCGCTCTCTCTCTGGTGAATCGTTTCATCCCCTGCACCTCTGGCCTACACCCCAGTTCTTGTATGCATAAATAAATAAATCTTAAAAAAATAAATTAAAAAGATGCAATGACTTAAGGAGAGAACAGGGGAGGAAGGAGTTCCACTGTGCAGGTAACTCTTTCAGAAATTTGGCTGGTTGAGAAGCACGAGGGTACATAGAGCTGTAGGGGACTTTTTCATTATTAAGTTGGGAGACAGTGAATTGTTGAGAGGGACAGTGGGGGGATGTTGAAAGTATAGGTGGGAAAGGAGTGAACTCATCACTCCTTTGAGTTCACTGGGGCAAAGGCGTGGGAGACATGTGGAGCAGAGGAGAGGTAAGAGGCATGACTCCCAATCCAAGAAGGGGGCGAGTTTTCTACTGTGACAGGAGAGAAGTTTTGGGATACTCCCTGAGGGTAATTTTCTCTCCTGGAGAGGAAGCTGGGCAGGGACGCTAGGGGGAAGGACATTCAGTGCTGATGGCTCAGCTGAGCCTGGAGAACTTGGGTTCGCAAGGCCTCCTGTTTTCCCAACATTCTCCCATTTTCCCAACATCCTTGCCCAGATAGAGCGGAAATAAAGAGCGGGAAATGGATGGACTCAGGACAGCGGGTGGAGTCAGGACAGTGAAAATAGTGGTGGTTCAAACCAAAGAATGTGAGGATACAAAAGCACAAGGCAGAAAGCATAGCTGGGAAGGAAGAGTGTATCGATACCCAGCACCCAGACTTCCTAATACAACAGAATGATATGTACAACATGAGAAACTCTCCAGAGGAACTTAGACAGGGTCCTGAGCCTGAGAATGTGATCTGAGATAATCATGATTTCTTGGGGAGGGTATAATTCACCTGAGGGTGACCAGACACTTGGGTGGCTTAAGTGGGGTGAAGTGTGGATGGTTGGAGATTAGCAAGTGGCTCAGTCACTGGTGAGGCTTCAGTGATGAGTGATGGCCATCCATGTTAAGGCTGAAGTCACTCCAGTGATGACGATGGATGGAGAAAGGGAAGATGCTAACCAGTTCTCATGGTGTGTGATGGATGAGCAAAGTGCCCAGGATACTGGTAAATCCTGGGGGGCAGAGGGAAGCATGGCCAGATGCCCCACAGGGGCCTGTCTGTAAGGAAAATTGTGCCTAGAGTGTATCCCCCAGACAGGGCTTCAACTGCAGCAAGACTAGGACATTGGAGACAACAGGGAGATTTAAGGAATTTTGCTTATCAGGGATCAGGGCCTCCTTAGAGCCATCTGGAAGGGAAAGGAACATGATGGAACAGGCAGTTGAAAGCAGGAGCAGCTGCTGGGGCTAGGGAGCCTGAGGCTAGATGCCTGGAGGGTAGGGGTTGCAGGGATGGAGGTGTGATGACATTGGTGTGTGCTTTGGAGGTACCAGTAGGCTGAGGGTCAGAGCGCTTCCCCTCCGGAGCCAGGAGCCAGCCAGCATTTCTGGGATTCTCACTAAGCACTGGAAACACTCCCCGAATCAGGTTCCATTGTCTGCAGAGGCATCACAACTGTGGGGCCAGTGCCATAGTTGGCCAAGATTTCTGCCCCTGTGGGGGCCTCTCTAGGCCAGGCAGGTGCCGCAGACCCACGGAGCCTGGCGTGGCAACTCCTCCAGCTGCAGCCTCAGTAAAGCTCGCGCCTTCCTGCTGTCAATCTGAGTCTAACGGGAAACCCGTCCCTATCATATAACGGATGAGTGATTTTTTTCCCCTTAAATTAGGATTTGACAGAGTAATTGTAAAATTGGTATTTTGCTTAAAAATCCTTCCTTGGAGCTTATAAAATGACACTAGAGAGAAACTTTCTCAGCAGAGATTTTTATAAGATGTAGCATATTGAACTGTATTTAAACATATTGAATCTGTGTAAACTATTACCAGGAAGAGAAAAAGAGGACAATTGCTTTATTTCCAAAAGATTTCAATGACTTTTGCATAAGCAAGTTCTCACGGCCCCATCAATTCAAATGGGGTGTTTGACTGGCAAGTTTGTATCTCGTAAGATGGGCATCTCAGCTCTCAGGAAGGAGAAAGAATAATGAGCCGAGGTGTTGAGATAATGCACTTTTAAAATGACCACAATTTCACTGAGAACTGCACATGCTTCAAGAACATGGATCTTAATCCATGTTCCTAAAATGAGTATGTACAGTGCATGGCGGTCCGGACAATATACTTGATACACTGAGCTAAGTCCACTTTTCAAGTGGCACACATTAGAATTCAGAACAAGAAAGTCATTAAGGGCCTCCCTGGTGGTGCAGCGGTTGAGCGCTGGGTTGCGAAGCTGCCCGCGGCCTCTGCGGAGCCGGTTCTATCCATGGCTGCTCCCCGGCCACCGGAGGAGGGTCCCACATGGCGCGCAGACCTCTCCTGCCGCCCGCTGCTCCCCTCAGCAGTGTACTTCGGTCCTTCTGCCTGCTCTGCTCCCCGCTCTGGCTCTGGTGAGTTCTCTCGCCCTCCCGCGCTTCTGACTGTACCCAGTGCATGTATAAACAAACAGACAAATAAATAAATAAATAATACATGCCTCTTTAAAAAAAAAAAGTCATTAATTAGGCTGGTTCTTAGGAGGAAGCTTAGGGCCTTTCCTAGCCTACAGAAGGCTAACCCATCTGCTGATGGCGATGGCTGAACAGGTAAAGGTCTTCCACTTTCCCGGCACTTTCCCCACAGCAGGGGGCTAAAGAATTTATTTCTCTATGGCTGTAATTTTCTTCCTGTGTCTGATCTTGAGATTGATACATCTTCTATGTCCTCCCTGGTCCCACTTGTTCATGAATAGGTCTCATGTTCTGCTGCTATCTACCGAGCACACTGGATGGATGGATGGATGGATGGATGGATGGATGGATGGATGGATGGATGGATGGATGGATGGATGGATGCCTGGGTGAGAGGATGGGTGGATAGGTAAGTGTATGGGTGGATAGATGGATAGATGAGTGATTTGGTGGATGAGTGGATGGGATAGATGAGTGGATGGGTGAGTGGATTAATGGGTGGGTGGGAGAAAAGAAAGGAGAAATTCATCACTGAAATCTTCTTACCTCACATCCAAAGTCAGTCTGTCATATCCAGGTGAACATCTTGAGCCCCTGAGAGGCTCACTTTCGTGTGAATCTCCTGCTAACTACCTACTAAATTTGTGTTGGGAAGACCAAGACTGGTTAATCTAGTAAGGTCCAGGCTGAGCAGGAAGAAGATTCTCCCTTTTGTGCCCATAGTGGAAATACAGAGAACAGATTTGCTTACAAAGTCTTGGAGTCTGAACCCCTCCTTGTGAAGCCACCTAGTTGCTATCACCCTTTCTAGCCTCCTTTCCTTCCTGAAGCCACAAGCATTAGGTTTAAGACCCACCAATGATGTTTCCATTTGGCAGAGTGAGGAGTGAAGCCCCAGAACTTGTTCAGTGGCTCTTGTTCCCCGCTGCCATTATCAGGCAGGTAACTAAGGCTTGGACCCCTATTCTGATGGCCGATGGGCCAGCCAGGTTAGAAGGGGCCAGGATGATGAGCTTTCAGATTCTACTTTTCGTCCTGCCCTGTCTGTTCACTGACCCCAAACCCCTCCATCAGAGGGTGTGACCCTGAGGAAGTCTGATGCCCACCCCACCCCGTGCCCTCCTTAACATCTCCTCCATGTTTTCTCCGTCAGCCAGAACTTGTGCAAATGACACTTGGATTTCCTCCCTCCCTGGCATGTCGAATGAGGAAATGACTGGAAGGCTGACAGTCCTATCACTACCGGGGAGTGACAATTTAAAAAAAAAAATCCAGTTATGAGTGTAAGTTTAAAAATGTAACTAAAAGCCTTCATCAAAGTTTAAAGAGCTTCTTGCGCTTTTAGCATTTGCTTATTCTGATTTATTGACAATGACACACCTAGGAACAGTCGTCTCTGCTGAGGCAGTGAAGTAATGGACTTTAGGGGGAGAGAGAAAAAGAGAGAGAGGGGAAAAAAGAGAAAAAAAACCGAGAAGGTGCAGCTCACAGAAGGGAGGCCGCTGATTACAGCCCACTAATTTGTTATGCGCTCCGGCAAATCAGCGGTGATTCATATGACAAATAAGGAGAAAAAATTAACAGCTGTCATGTTGTGATGTGTTAATTTCCTGACAGTCTCTGCACTGAAGCCAATTACTGATTTAAGGGCAGGGAGAGAGAGCCCTGTTCAAGCTTCTAATTAGGCTTCTTCAAGACTAAAAGGATAAAAGCAAAAATAAGAGCAAGAGAATGAGGCAGGTAGTGGGCTCCACGAAGCTCACATGCTTTTAAAGCCCCAGTTAAATAGCTTTAAGCTTAAGTGTGTTTAAGATAAGAATTTAGAAACATTTATTCACTTTTATCCCTGACCTGGTGGTTTAGGCTTTTGTGGCGTAATTGGGAGCCGAGCAAGGCCCAGGGCTCTCGCTGCCCTCCTTCTGCAGAGTCCAGCCTCTCAGATGTAATCTACTAATAATACCTTTGTTTAGTCGTGTCAACAACCATTCATCACCGAGGTAGACAAAGGGCGGTGGGTGCTCCACCAGCTTCCGGCTCGAGACCGTGCAGAGTGGTGTGATTGTGCCTCCATTGTACTAAATGGTGCTGTCTGCACCCGCCCCACCTGAGGGCCTGGGTGGGGGTTCTAGAGTCTGGGGCTGAGATGTCAAGGTGGCCTCCACGCCCACTCCCTGGAAGGACGATCAGAACATCCATTATTGGCTTGATTTTGACTCCTTCCAAAATACTGTCTTGCCTGGATCCAGTTCCCTGGTCATCTCCATTGATCCAATTTTCCAGAATAGGAGAAGATCTAATTTCAAGACCTGAAAGTCCTTGCAAGAGAAAACTTAGTGGGTACTGGCTGGTGAGAGACTAATTCCTGGCCATCCTAGGCACACTCCAGCTGCAGCAAAGCCTCCACAGCAGAGCTCTTCTCTGCATCAATCATGATCTGTCATAAAAATTGGATTCGAGAGGCCACCTGTCCATACAAAGGACCAGCTACCCAGGCAGCTCTCTCTTCATATTGCCTTCCAAGAAAAGCAATTTCTTTTCCATCTTTACCCTTAACTCTTCCCCAGGGTTTGTTTAAAGGCCCTCTGTTATACTACTTTGTTAATTTCAGAAACCAGCAGCCTCATGCATTGATGTCATGATCACTTTGGGGCCCCTTCTGGAATTCTCTGGAAGGAATTCTTCCCCATGTGGACAGAAGCCATATCTCCCAATGCACATGATTTTTTTTTCCTTGTAGCTGGGGAAAATCCATTATGACTCTTTGGTTGCCTGTGATGGAAGGAAAGGAAAAAAAAACACAAGGAAGGAAGGAAGGAAGGAGGGCTGGAGGGAGGGAGTGAGGAAAGAGGAGAAAGCCCAACCTAAGTGTCCTAAGTGGAGATGCAACTTCGTGGTCCACAACCTGAAGATTCCATAAAGATCTAGTTGGGGGTTGGCTGGACACAGCCTCAGACGGTGACCACTGGCCTTAACCTCTTGGTGCACCTTCTTCACATGGGTCAGATTTCCAGTTGGGCTCGCCTGGTGATGAATAAGCAGAAGCACATCCTGCAGGTCCAAGCTTGACTGAACAGGGAGAACCAGACCCTTCTCCATCAATTACGTACAGTCCCGAGTGCCCTGCTTATTTAACATAGTGAGTTTTGGGAAGTCCAGGCTCTGCTGACTTCTAGGCATGAATCTCATGCCCACCCCCAAGGCAAATCTGAGGGATGCATACACAGAGATACAGGGTGAGAGAAGGGGGCTCTCCAAAGAAAATCTAAGAATGATTCTCAAAGGAAGAAGACTGAATGCTACAGAGGAAAGCCCCCAAGTGGACAAGTGAGCACAGAAAAAAGGCTTTGCAGAGAGCGCCCAGATTGACTTTGATGTCTCTGAATTTCCTTGGGTCTATTAATATTGGACTATGTCCAGAGTGATGCTGACTAACCTTGTAAAGGGGTGCAGGTGGGGGTCGGGCTGGAAGCCTAGTGGCCAGAGGCAGGCTGTTTAGCCAGCACCTGGCTTTGCTCTATTGACCTGGGAGTCAGATACAGAACGGGGCTTCCTTTAGCACAGGGCTTCCTTTAGCAGGAGAATGATCGCATGTCTGGGAGAGAACCAGACCCCTAACCTGGAGGCACTGCGTGGCCCCGGGGAGAGAGCCCTGCTTGGGGACTGTGCAGCCCCCAGTTGAGGTCACGCAGCTCTGTGCCCCCAGAGGATTGCTCTCTCCTCTTCCCAAGCATCTGAGTCCAGGGTAAGCGCATCATTACTACAATTAAAGAATCGCTCATGCGTTGCCCGGTGAGGGGAAACAGGTCCCCGGAGCCCCAGCCTCCTCCCGATGGCTTCCTGCTTTCAGGCAGGTGCTCTGATTAAAAGGCTTCAATAGTTGATTTCATTAGGCGTCACTGTAGGTATCGCCTGAGACAAGAATCCCTCGACATTGATTTTGTTGGTGACTGCAACCCTAAACTTGAAGGGATGGCTAAAAGGTAATTCACTCTCTAAGCTTTGCTCAATCCTGACCCATTATCAATTGAGTTGAAATATGTCAGCACGGTGAGATATTGAGTGTATTATCTTTTTTAGGAGGGTTCGCTGAGTGAATAACACACATGCATTTACCTTTCTAAGTGCTGTCCAACAGGCTTATGATTTATTGATTCATGTAGCGCCCTTCATCTGCATCAAGATGTTCTCCAAGAGAGTGCCACATCCCTGGGGAGGCCTGGGCTGGCCTCGGGAGAAGAGGTCACCTGCAGTGTGGGCGCCTCCCACCTCATCAGCCCCGTGGTGCTCTCAGCGGCTCTAACCTGCATGGAAGACCTTGCCAGCCACTAGAGTGTCTTGTCTGGGGAGGGCACAAACTGTGGTGTACTCCCAGGGATGATGAAAGGAGCTTCGAGTCAGCAATAGTCTAAGGAGGCATCAGAAACTTTGAACTAAAGACCAGGACACCAGAGGCTGAAACGGGATTGAAACAGAAAAGGCACGATGCTCAGGAGGATGGCAAGATGTTGGCCAATATGTGATGGGAATTCTGACCTTGACGAAACACACTAAAAATTTAGGACTGAGATGGGGAAGGGGACAAGGTGGGAAATTGCAAGTTTGCAGCCCCTGTGGCTCCAGGTTCTTTGTCAAATGCTCCATTCAGCTGGCTGCAGAGACACGGTGCTCCCTACGGTGCTCCCTACAGTGCTCCCAACACTCCTCCAGCATCTTCCAGAAGGACTTTGAGGTGACACCCTCTCTGTTGCCCTGACCCCTGCTTCTCCTCCACCTCCACCCCCATCTCCACATCCTCCCCATGTTCTTCTGTCTTGTCTTCCTTCCTCATAGCTTCATCTCTCTTTGACCATAACCAGCCCTGACTATTTTTGTTTCTGCTGGATTTTTGATTAGGACTCCCAGTTGTAGGGAAAATGAAGAATGATCATGAGAGAAGTCAGTCGAGGAAACAGACAAGCAAACCTAAACTCACAGTACACCAAACCGGCAAGGCTGAGGTCAAGGTCAAGGGCAGATTCAGCCCACGGGAGGCTGGTGTGCTTGTTCCCATCCCTTGGCCCCATTCTGCCATTCATACCCATGCTTGTATTCACGTCCATTGGCCAGTGAAGGAGACACCTCCATAATGGTGGCCTTAGTGGCAATTGTGGGGTCCTGACAAAGTTCATGCCTGAAGACCACCTTCATCTTGTCTGGCTGCCTCTTTTCCATCCAAGGACTTTCAAGGTACTTTTCTTTTATCTGCCCCCTCCCTCACCTGTAGATGTTTCTAGTGCTTCGGTTTGGCTCCAGGGCAAGGCTGTCTGTGCATTTAGGAGGCATAATTTTTCTGATGTGCTTGTGTCCTTATCAGCTCCGGTGCTCCCCGCTGAGAGCGTTATCAGCACAGCCTGGGAGGCGCTTGTGTTAGGAGAGCGGCTTAGATGAGAGTGCTGTGTTGCTACAAAGCCTTCAGATGATGGAGTGGCTGGTGCTGAAAGACATATCGAGATAGCAGGAATCCTGAGAATGTTCTCTGTAAGATTAAATGGCAAGAACAGGTCAGACCAGGGACCCACAGGCGAAATGTGCAGGTGGAGCAGAAATACACAGCTGCGGAGTCCTTTGTTGTAAAGGGGCCAAAGCCCTTTCGTGCGCATGGCTAAGTAGCAAGGCTCTCATTTCTCAGAGGAGCAAACTGAGCTTTTGGGGGGTTCTATCATTTCTGCCAGGTGCTGCGCCCTTGTGGGCTCTGGAGCTTTGGAGGTTTGCGGGTGACCTGGAGGTTAAATCTTCTTCCAAATAAAGGTCATGGTGGGAGGGAAGGCAGCGAGAGCAGCAGTGTCTGAGGCGCTCAGTGTCATCACCCTCCAGTCCCGTGGAAGGGGAGATCGCCAGGCCCTGTCCGCACCCTGCGGGGAAACTCCGCTCTCCACTCTGCTCCCGCTCATCTCAGGCGCTGTGGCGTCCCCGCCGGAGCACCTTTATGCCGCTGGGTGGGCAGGGGGCGCGGCCTCTGGTCACCTCTCGGTCCCTGCAGACTGGGTGAACAAGAAAAAGACATAATTTTACCTTTGTCTGGGCCTTTGGGGGACACGGGGGCCTGCGTGACCATTGACAGCAGGCAAGCAGTCTGGGGACCCCATCAAAAATGTGACAGCCCCTGTGAAGGGGGACATAGATTTTGTTTAATTCTCAAAGGAGACTGAGACCCCAAGGAATTTAAGAGGCTCCCTCTCCTGCAGCTGCACTGGACTCTGAAGTCAGACCCCCTGGTTCAAACCCCAACCTCCTGCAAGTCCTCACCCACAGCCGCAGTGAGCTCCCTACCCTCTGGGAACCCCAGTTTCATCTTCAAAGCTTTGAAACGGGTAATAGAACTGCTGCCTCAAAGGACTGCTGGTCGCATCAGATGGGGGATTGCTGATGCAGTGATTAGCCAAGCGTAGTCCCAGCCCACATGGGCGTGGGATGGGGGTGCAGGGCTCCTGCATGGACCTGAGCCCAGCTTGATACCCTCTTCCCTCGAGATCACGCCTCATCTGTGAAATGGGTGACTAGACCCAGTCTGCCCGCCTTCCAGGGCTGCCGTGAGGAGGACAAGAGAAAGTGTGTAGAAATGGCACTAAGAGAGGCCACCTGTGTCCCCAGCTGGTACGGGGAGGTCCCTGACCCCATCGCCAGACATGGGGGCTGGGCAGGCCTCTGCCAGGGCAGAAACCCTGATCTCTGACTCCCTCCATCTCCAGACCTTCACCTTTTCTAAAAGCTCAAGGGTAGCTGGAGGAGGGGAGATTGCATTTTAATTTAATAGGGAGAATAATTCACGTGCTTATAATGAAATGCGACAAGCAGAACATAACAAGTAAATACACTACAAACGACATTGCAAGCCTCTAAGGTAACAGAAAATAACTAGTTTTAGTTGCTTTTTTATCTATTATGAGGAATGTCAAGCTTTTGACAACAGAGTATTTAATAAAAAATACTATAATTTGTGTTTAAGCGATAGCAATGGATATTACATTTATTTTATTTCTATCCAAGGAGACAGGTTTGGGATTTCTTAAAGGAATTAGGAAATACAAAGTGAGAGGTTTCATGGGCCTGGGATGAGTGGGCCATGGCTGGGGGTCCCTGGGGCTCACATGTGTGGACGGAACAGACTGTGCCAGGCCCATGCCAGCCTCGGGGGTTACTGAGGGATCTATGACCATGTGTTCCAGGAAAAATACCCAGAGCCCAATTGGGGCTGTGCCAAGCTCCTTCATGCATGCTCCCTGTGGCTCCCAAAGCCTCAGTGCCTCTAGGGAAGAGACCCAGGACACATTCAGGAGAACAAACAACTCGAGGACAAATGTCATTCATGAGTCTGGGTGACATGCACAGGCTGTCAAGCTCCATTGTGGGTGGCAGTGAAAATCAAAAGCGATGTAATACCCATCAAGAAGTGAGGAGGGGAACAAGAGGGTAAGTTGGTGTATTGCCCATGGAGAGCCTGGACTCAAAGGGCGTGTATGCCTCAACGTGCAGTGGTGATGGGAAAAAGCCAGGCTAGATTTGTGCAAGTAGCCACACGATCTGTGTCACTTGAAGGCGTGTGTGCATGTGTTTGCACGTGCTTGTGTGTTTCACGCCCCTGCATTGCGCATGCATGCATGTTCCTGTGGTGCCAGCTGTGCATGTGTTTGCATGCATGTTTATGTTGCTTGTGTGTGCCTGTGTGCGTGTGTGGTGCCTGGTGTGCATGTGTTGTGTCCGTGTGCATATGTTGTGTTCATGTGCATTGTGTGTGCACGTGTGTGAACATGAAACAGAAGGCAATGCGCAAAGTCACAGTAGGGCTGTTTCGGGAAAGAGACAGAGTGGAACGCGACTGGGAGTGGGGCAGGACATCTCACCTTTCACTCAGCTGCTCCCAGGACAGAGATCAGAACTACTCTTTTTTTTTAAATATTTGCTGTGATATGGCAAATGTTAGTATTTATTAATTTTTCATGCTGAAGACTTAGATATTGGTTATTCGCTGTATTTTTCCTCGAAAGAATACAAAGTGAAGAGCAGGTAAGGGGACCATTCAGAGAGCAGTGTAATCCGGGGCCAGGAGAAGGGACAGTGAGGCGGATGGTGATAGGGGCTCCATCTGGCCTTTATTTCAGGAATATGGACAAGAAGCTTGAATTCAAATATTCACAGGGTCTTCCTAGCGCAGTATCTTGCCAGTGTCCGAGTCCTGTTTCACCTTCAGAAGGAAGAGGCCAGCGAGCGCCAACAGGTGCCCGCCTAACTGCGCTTGAAGGTCAAGAAGGACTTTGACGGGGAAGGGGAGAGAGGGAGGGTATGAGGCAGCCCTGAGTGGGCAGCCCTGGAGTCAGGAACAACAGGGCGATGGAGAGAGGCCCCAGGGCGGTGGCTTGGACGGTGCTTGGACGGTCAGCACTGGTCATTGAGTCACCACATAGCAAGACGAGGTGCTATTGGGATCACTATGTCCAAGTGGCCTATGGCTGGGATCAGCCCCGCGTGACCCTGGAGAGCATCTGCCTTCCCAGCGATGGCAGCCCAATAACCAGATCCCCTGATTTCCAGGAGGAGCTGCCATCCTTTCTCTCCATGAAACCGCTTCACTTTGAGATATTTGTTCCACTTCTATTTTTTGCCTGTGTTGGGAGGCAGCGCCTAGGAATGGAGGCTGAAGTGGGCCTGCAGAAATGGGCCAAGACACTTGGATTGGAAAGTCCTTCCACCTGTGGGTCAGAGCAGGCAGGACCCCAAGAGAACTTCCAGATCACACCCTGCTTCCTGCACGGAGCCCCGGTGCTGGCATCTCCAGAGCCAGTTTCCTGCTCTGAACTCGGGCAATCACATCAAGCAGTTGGAGTCTGTCTTCCTTAGGAGTTGAATGGGGGTCTGGGGCCCAGAAGCATGGGCAGTTGGAAACAAAGTTGCACAGGCATTGGGAGGTGCTACACCAGGCACAAGGGGACACACACAACATCATTGATGCCCACTCCGTGCGGAGCTTGTGAGTGGTTATAAGCAAAAAGTCAGTGTCAAATCCACTGAGCACCTCATGTTTTAATCCAAACAGACAAGGTTCCTAGAATTCCTTTCATTGTTCCACGTGGCCATGGGCTCCACAGTGGCTTTTTCTGGTGTGATCAGACCTGACCCTTTCGAGGGGGTTGGGGGAGCCTCTCTCCAGTTCAATGGCCACCCCCAGGCGGCCGTCCTTAGAAAAAACTCTGAAAGAGTTGCCCATCCGGGGTTCTGCTTTCACTTCCAGCAGCCCCACGAGGAGCACTCACCTGGCCCAGACCACACAGAATAGGCCAGCACCGAACACAGAGGAATGCAGGAAGGTGAGATGACTGGAATGAAAGAATAGAAGCAGCCAGAGGAACTTGGGGCATCATCGTCCACTGTGCTCAGGTGCCAGAATTGGGGGTGGGAGAGGCCACCCTGGAGTTGTCCAAATCAGAGTTGTGCATGTGAAATGACAGCTTTGCAAGTGTTCACATCAAGGCAAGTGGCTCTAGGAGCCAGTTTCCACCCAGAGTGAGATTTTACCAAATGTTTTGTGTAAAGACTTTGCAGTGTGGGCCTCTTGGATGCTCCAGCAGCAAGCATTTGAGGCACCCCTCCGAAATTCAGACACACAGCAGCGCCCCCTTTGTACTGGCTGACTCTCTGCAGCTGCAGCCCAGCAGGACAGACCCCAACACACAGGAGCACCATCACGTAGCTGCCGCCCCCAGCCTGCCCAGGTATAGCCTGTGGCACAGCCAGAGCAATTAATAACCTTGGCACCTGGACTAGAGGTCCTGGCAGGTCTCCCCCATTCTCCATTTGCCTTCCCGATGCCTGTGAATAAATTAATCCCCTAATACATAATTAACTGGAAGTTGAAAGGTGAAGTCAAACTTAACCAACTTACTGTTCTGGAGCTGGTTTAGTTCGGATCATGTGATTTTAATTCTTTCTGTATGACCAGGTGATGGGGAAGGCGGAAGGGGGAGAGAAAAATGCACAGATTAATTTCATTCCTTAACCTCCCTAATGCGCCTGCTTGCTTGCATCGTGTTGCAGACAGCAGATCATCACATGATTTATGGGACTGACCGCTGCCTGCATCTCTCAGGCTAATGACACACACACTAGAGTCATTGATTTGTATGAGTAGCCCCCACTCTTCATTTATCACAATTTAATGTAAGAGTTTGCAATGCAGAGAAAAAAATCCACATGGGAAACATGGGCCCATAGGCCCAGCCGCCAACCAGTTATGAATCATTTGCTGCCTTTTAATATATAGACTATTCTATTCTGGAAAATGCCCCATAAGGTCATATTCTTCTCCTGAACATCCCGACAATTAAAGTCCCCAAGAAGCTGTTTTAAGATGCATGACCCACCAGCACCTTTGTTAGCTCACGCTCTCTTGTAATGCATGCAATCGATTTCTGTCTGAACTCTCCGGAACCCTTCATAAGCCAGAACCTGCAAAAGTTTCCGAGGGCAGTGCTATACAACCCAAGTGTGGGCAGCCAGGAGCACCTGACATAGGCCAGCCAGGCCAGATGTGGGCACAGGGCATGGCCCCTTCCCCACACAAATGCTGTGGGCAAGCCCAAGGGGGATCATGTCCCCAAGGGCCAGATCAACCCATGAAAATGAATGGCTTTGACAGTAGAGCATTTACTGTCTGATGATAAGAAATGGCCCTAAGTTAAGAACTTGGAAGATTCCAAAAAGGAACAAAGGCCGATGCACAGCAATATGGGGAGGGTCCTGCACTTCTTCAACTGGAGAGCCCATGGGGAGAACTCTGCTGGCATCCCGAAGCTCGAGGACAGCCTGGCACATCTGGAGGGACACATGGATTCCACATGTCACGAAGAAAAAAATAATAGTTTTCTTAAGACACACATGGGCATAAGATACATGACAAGGAAACACAGAATGTTTTTCAAGGTAAAATACAAGCCTTTAAAGAAATGTGCATTTGCAGGAAACTTGACTGTGTTCCCAAAGGTGGTGCATGGACAACCTCAGGTAGCAAGACCCATGTGAAGACTGGAACAAGCCAGACCTGGGGGCCTGTGTGTTAGGCCCCGCCTCCTAACTTTTCATGATAAGCACAAGGTTTTGATGCTTGAAAGCATTTTTTAAACTCAGAATAATAACAAAAAGAGCACAGTCTGGACACCTGCCACGGCCAGGCACTGATTGCTGCCTGTGGTGTGACTGACTTTCTGTGCATGAGGCCCCCAGTCTGCCGAGACCACATTTTCTTCTTGGGAGGGAGCTCATGGCAAGGCCTGGGACACTTTGGAAGGTGCTATTCCCACTGAGCAGCAATAAAATAAGTGGATCTTTTCTGGTTCCCAGCAGGGAAATTGGTCACATTCAAACCCAAGGCTGAGAAACCCAGATTAAAAATTCTGGGTTTGGAACAAGGAAGAATGATGTTTACCATAGTTTCAAAATCTTCAAAATTACACTAGAACTTTTATCAATCTTTAAATTAATTCTTTTATAAAATAATAACTCAGGAAAATGTCATTTTTGTTTACTTAGTATTTGCACACCAACTTTGTTTTGTGGGGAAGTCCCCCTAGAACACTCGGGGTAAGCCCAGAAGCACCAGACACAGATTTCAGAAAAAGAGAAAGACACAGAAGAGCTGGAACAGGGAACTCCTCTGCTTTCCCTCTGATACACGGAATCCTCTAACAAGACAATGCCGATGGGGATCTGTGGCTCATTCTTCCTCCCCGTTCAAGCCCTGAGCTGTGTTCCAGGACTGTGCACTGGGCTCTGTGACGTCTTGAGTGAGTGAAGTCTGCTCCTGTGGCCGTGACTGGAAGGCGATTGGCTGAATCTGAATCGGAGAAAAACCCAGCCTTTCCTGGCTGCAGTGGTGGCTGTGCTGGAGTGGAGACACAGCTTCCTGGATGCCCAGCGGGTGGGTAACAGAGGGTCCCACAAGTAGCCCAGGGTGACCAGTGCCATTAGCCCCAAGCTGTCACACCCTCCTGGTAAGCCCTCCTTGATTCTAATGTTCTGTCCATTTTAGGGTTCTATACTATCACCCCCTGGCCAGCCCAGTCCTAAAGCTGTCAGCTGTGTAGGTGAGGCCATGGGTTTGTTTCCCATCCATTGGCTCATTCATCAACAACAAACATGAATACTCACCTCCTATGAGCCAGACTGGGGGTACAGGCATAGACAAGGTCCTGGTCATGAAGCTTCTATTCTGGAGAGGGGTTGGGGACACAGAGTTAAGAATGAAATGCAGGGCCTCCCCGGTGGCGCAGCGGTTGAGCGTTGGGTTGCGAAGCTGCCTGCAGCCTCTGCAGCACTGGTTCGATCCCCGGCTGCTCCCTGGCCACCGGAGGAGGGTCCCGCATGGCGCGCAGACCTCTCCTGCCGCCCGCTGCTTCCCTCAGCAGTGTACTTCGGTCCTTCTGCCTGTTCTGCTCCCCGCTCTGGCTCTGGTGAATTCTCTCACCCTCCCGCGTTTCTGACTGTACCCAGTGCTTGTATAAATAAATAAATAAATCTTAAAAAAAAAAAAAAAGAATGAAATGCATCATAATTTCAAATGGAGGGAGAGGAATATTAGGTAGTCACACGTTCTCTGAAGGTGTGACGTGTGAACTAAAACCTTGACAAGAGGAACATAAGGACTTGAGGGAAGAGCTTTTCCAGCAGCGTGAACAGCAAATACAAAGGTCCTGAGTCAGGAACGAGTCAGACACAGTTGAGGAACAACAAAAAGTCCAGTGTGTCTAGGGATGAGCCTCATTCGTCCAAAGGCAAATGCCCGGCTCCCCCAATCCTCCCCCGGGGCACGGTGGGCAAGCTGGCGAGGGCACTGGAGACGCACCCACACACGGTCAGGGCTGATCCCGTCTGCAGCACTACCACAGATGAAGATAGGCCCTGCCCTGTAGGGAGCCACAGTCCAAAGTTGGGAGAGGTACACACTGGTCATCGGGGCGCAGGACGAGGGAGAGGATCTCAGGAGATGCAGCAAGCTTCAGAGGAATCTTTGCAGAGGTGACATTTACCTTGACTCTTGAAGGAAGAGGAGGATTTTGTCAGGAGGAGCAGAGCGTGGGGACAGCACGTCCAGAGATAGGGCCTGGGGCATCTCGAGCCACAGGGCTTTGGGTGTGGGTGTGGGTGTGGGTGTGGGTGTGGCAAGACCCCGGGCTGGAAGCATGTGGCAGGAGTGGAGTAGAGAAGCAAGGGAAAGGCGAGAGGAAGGGCTCCAGGCAGCCCTACCAAGCTCTGGAAACTGCGAGCTGGCAGCCCCACTGCGAGGTTTTAGGAACAGCCTCGGGGGTGCCCCCAGGGGCCTTCCTCAGACAGAATAGGCAGCCAGCAGACTCAGAAGGGACCTGCCACCCAGACACGGGCCCTCGGACACTGCCACAGTGCAGGCTCTGGGCCAGTCTGCCAGAGACGCCAGGGGCACTGGCTGGGGCCCACATGGCCTAACAACCTGTTTGTTCTGCCAATGAGGTAGATTCACCTGGCCCAGCAAGGACACTTACGCTGCTTTACGGACACAGGCCAGTCACCAGGTACCTGGGCAGGTCGCTTGGGATCAGATATCCCTATGGCTCCCTTTCCTTAAGCTGGTGGCTGTGTGCCTTCAGCTCCTTAAGTCCTCCTGTCGCCCCCATAAGCTAAGCACAGCCACTGCATTCACTGGCCTCAGAAATGCTGATTGACCAGCCTCAGGTTTCCCTACTGCGAGTCAGTGTTGTGGGACTAGGACCAGGTGCCTTTAGGGACTACAGAGACACCGTGTCTTGTCCTGGGCTTTCCTGAAAGCAGAGCCTGAGACCAGGGCTTGTGTGCAGGTGGTTTATGTGGGAGGCACTTTGAGGGAACAGGGGTAAAAGACCCCTTGGAGGTAAATCAGCTAGATGTGGCCAGGGTGCCCAGGGCAGAAACAGCGGCTGAAGTGTGCAACTCCTGAGTGTGACCGAGTGAAGGCAGGTCAGAGCTGTCAGGCTGAGGTCGAGGCACAAGCCAGCAAGTCTTTTCTTTTACCACCAGCACCTATGTCCTCTGGCTCCTGCTCCTCAGTTACTCCAGGGCTCTCTGTTAGGTGACACCTGCCTGGGGCTGGTGCAACAATGTATAAAAGAGCACCTCTTCTATTTATTCACTACTGTGCCCTGCCCCTCCCATGTCAAAAGATAGGGTCAACCTGAGATTTGGGGGGTGTGTTGTTACTGGTTTATCATTACAGCCAGGTCACATTGTATCCCACAAAGTCAGCAAACCCAGCTGCAGAGGGCCAGGGAGACTTTCATACCCCACCTTTCTTACCCTGTTGGCACCCTCTGTTACATGATGGCCCCCTCTCTAGAACCTGCGGGATTGTACATCCAAGGAGGATCCCTCCCTGTCCACAAGCCTCATAGGGCTCTGAACTGTGGGTATGTGGGGACCATTCTGTAGGTGCTGCCCCATCCCCAGCATCCCTAGCAGGCAGCCTGACCCCATGTTCTTGGATAGCCTAGCCATCAGACTTCCCCTGAAGCTGGCCCAAGCGTTGGGACTCTGTCTCCTCTACCTCCTACACCCCAGTATTTGGGGATCCCACAAAGTCAACTGAGAGATGAAACCATAGCTGTTTCTCAGGTACCCCAAAGGCCCTCATGCTCCTGGTTCCCCTCCCTCCACCTCTCCTTGCTCAATTGTGTTTTCTGTCCTGGAGGCACACATGCTTGTTCCCAGCATTTTGACCCCCAGTCCTCAGGTCTCAGCTTTGGGAACCTCAAGTCTGGAAACCTTTCTTTGTCTTCTATACTTCTGCTTTAGGTCTGGCTGAGGAGAAGTGGATGGGCTGAAATCAAAGGGAAAAACAGAGGAAAAGGAAGATACTAGTTCATTTTTCTGAATATTATCCCACCATGTTCACTAGGCCAAATCTACTTGTATTTACTTGCTCAAAACAAAGCCTTGAGACATTTCATTTTTGCTCCCATTTCTTTCTTTTTTTTTAATAGAGGCATGTTTTATTTATTTATTTATTTGTTTGTTTGTTTGTTTGTTTTGTTTATACAAGCACTGGGTACAGTCAGAAGCGCAGGAGGGTGAGAGAATTCACCAGAGCCAGAGCGGGGAGCAGAGCAGGCAGAAGGACCGAAGTACACTGCTGAGGGGAGCAGCGGGTGGCAGGAGAGGTCTGCGCGCCATGTGGGACCCTCCTCCGGTGGCCGGGGAGCAGCCGGGGATCGAACCGGCGACACAGAGGCTGAGGGCATCTTCGCAACCCAGCGCTCAACCGCTGTGCCACCAGGGAGGCCCTTTGCTCCCATTTCTGACTAGGAATCTAGGTTAGTGGGATTGACTCCAGAAGGTCACAGTCAGTCAGAAGCCAAAATTCCCAGCTAGGTCTGACTGATTCCAGAGTTCTTAGCTTATGTCTCCAGAAGAAGGATAAAAGCTCCGGGGAAGATGTGGGGCCAGGAGGCAGGAAAGGCAGACAGCTCCATGATCTCCATTTCCCAGAAGGATTCCTGCTTGGTGTCTATGGACAGAAGCTCCCCACGCTCAACATCTGGAGTTAGCAGAACCAAGTTTCCCCAGTAACCTAGTCCTTGTGACTCAGGGAGTTCACATTAAGTAGAATTGATTTTTATTTCATTTCTTTTTCAGAAAAAACACAAGCTATGCCTACTAGTGTCAACACAGATGGGCTCCCTCTGTTTGGCATTATGGTTCATTTTGGCATATGCTATTGTCTCCTGGTGTCACAAGGAGGGTCAGATCATGAGGAGCAAGCAGTGGGGTGTGCATAGAGCTAGGAAATTGTTCACTCTCAGCCCCTGCTTCTGAGAGCCTTTGTGGTATTTGGCCCTCAAAGGAGGTTATATCTCCCAGCTCCATGCATTCCAGGTATGGTAGGCTATGCACTTTATGCCTTACTTCATTTATAGTTCACATTTTACTTGTTATTCCCATTTTATAGGCAATGATACTAAACAACAAAAAGATCACATAGCAAGTAAGTAATCGAGGCAGCATTTGACCTGCCTGGGCTATCTGATCAGAGGCTATTTCTTTAGTCCAGCACCTTTATGTGGAAAGTTAATAATAAAAATAATAGGGCTTCCCTGGTGGCTCAAGGGGTTAAGATGCAACCTACCTATGAAGATATTCGCAGCCACTGCAGCACAAGTTTGATCCCCAGCCGGCCAGGGAGCAATGCACATGGTGCAGCAGACCTCTCCTGACTCGCCCGCTGCTCCCCTCAGCAGTGTATTTCAGTCCATCTGCCTGTTCTGCTACCCACTCTGTCTCTGGTGAATCCTCTCACCCCCTGCTCCTCAGGCCAATACCCCAGTTCTTGTATGCATAAATAAATATTTAATAAAATAATAAAAGTAATAAAATGTATGACAATAAAGGCATGAAAAAAGGGAAAAATGTAAGTGTACTGATGTAAGATTCTTATAAAATATGTGAAGTGGCCTGACATTTGAAAGCAAATAAAAATAAATATAATAAATATAAGAATAATAGCAATAAAAAATGAATAGTGAGATGATAAACTTAGCCAATTTAATAATTACAATAAGTATAAATGGTCTAAATGTTGTAATTAAAAGACAAAGGCTATCAGGTTGTATAAAAACAAGATTCATCTATATATCATGTGTCACTTAAGGTAGGGATACCCTGAAGGCTGGGATATCTTCTGAGAAATGTGTTGTTAGGAGAATTTTTCATTGTGTTGTTAGGCAATTTTGTCATTGTGTGAACATCATAGAGTGTAGGGACACAAGCCTTACACACAAAAGCATCCTGTCACATATGTGGTCAGTCATTGACCAAAATATGAGGCCTGTGACTATATAAATTGTCTATATTGTCTAAAAGAAATACACTTGAAGTACAGGGCACAGAGAGAGCAAAAGTAACAGGATGCCAATGTGCCCTTCAACAGACAACCAATAAGCAGAATATAATATAGCTATATATTGAATGACCCTACTCAACAGTAAGAAGAATGAGTTTTTATTTGTATAATCACATGACTAAATCTTAAATGTACTTTGCTAAATCAAAGAAGCCAGATCCAAAGGATGCAAATTACATGATTTCATTTTTATGAAATGATTGATGAGACAAAATTATGGGAAGAGATACCAGAACAGTGATTGACAGGGCTTAGGGTGCCAGAAAGGTTGACTACAAAGTAATACACAAGAAAAATTTTGTGATTGATGAAACTATTCTGCATGGTACTAGGGTGGTGCTTTTTTCAAAACCCACAGAGTGGCACACCACGAAGAACAATATTTATTGTATATAATAAAAGAAAAAGAAAGTTCACTAAGATATTGGAAGCTCCCAAGATAGACTATAGGCTGTGACAAATGAATCTAACTATATTAAATGTGTGTCATGATTTACTGTAGTGAAGGGAAAAAGTGTAAAGACAAAAGAAATATATATACGTATTCTATTGATAGTTGATAAATTCGTTTCTCACATAGGTTAACAAATCTGAATCCACATTACAAATGTATCATTGCACAAAAGAAGTTAATAATTGTAGATAATGGAAACTGGGTCTCTCACTGTCAGGGAAAGAAGTTACAAATAAGCAAGGGGATGGGTAGAAGGGACACATATTCTGAATTCCAAGTAATATTTTTTATTATATATATAACATATATAGTTAATACATACCCATACAAACACACACATGTACCATGTACAATAATATTAAAACTAAGCTATGACTTTGTATATCTCTCTTGGAAAAGGGAGGACTTGTGTTACTTCTAAATGAACAGTGAAAAAAGAAAATACAGTGGAGAAAATACAGTGGAGAGACATCATCTTAAACAAGTGATCAGAGTTAACATCACCACCAATGTCACTCAATATCACTTAACCACTAGTATGATATGATGAGAAGCATAATTTACCTTCTATAATCATGAGAGTACATCAGACAAACCCAAGTTGAGGAAGTCTACAGATCACCTGACCAGTACTCTTCAAAAGGCAAAATGACAAACAGAAAAAGACTAAGAAATTATCACAGATCAGAGCAAATTAAGGAGAAATGACAACCAAATGCAAATGTGATCTTTTGGATTGGATCCTGGAACAGAAAAGCATATTAATGGGAAATCTGGGAAAATCCAAATAAAATCTGTTGTTTAGTTAATAATAATGTACCAGTGTTAATTTCTAAATTTTGAGAAATATACTCGAGTTATGTAAGATATTAACATTAGGGAAAGATGGATGGAACATATTCAGGAAATTTCAGTACTAACTATAACTCTCTTATAAATCTAAAATTATTCCAAAATAAATGTTTTCTTCAAAATAAGAGAATGAAAAAATGCTATACAATGTAAACATTAATCAAAAGAAAATCTGGGGCTTTATATTAGCTTTACACAAAGTAGACTTCAAAATAAGGAAAATTACCAGGTTAAAGAGATACATTTTATAGTGTATATGGGCTTAGTAATAAAGCTTTGAAATACTATAAAATAAAAACTGAAGAATTGAAAAGAGAATTGGAAAAATGAATAGTTATTGTTGGAGATTTCAACATCCATGTCTCAATAAGACCAAAAATACCAGTAAAATATGGAAGATTTGAACAATGTTATAACAGTAGTGCTTTAGTCAACTTGCACTGACCAGTGAAAGCTGTGTGCATCTCCCCCTAATTTTGTGTTCAATGACATCATGTTGTAGCTTAAATTTAGTTATGATGGAAGTATTTATACCAAAGAGGTCATCAAATGCTACAAATCAAGGCTTTTTCCCTCTAGGGATCCAGTCAAACATTTACTGCACCCACTAACTATCAATCAACCAAGACTAAATGACATTTAGAGACAGTTAGAGAACACCCCCAAAACAATAGAATACACATTTTTTTCAGTACATATGAGACATTCACCAAGACAGTCAATATCCTGAGTCATAAAACAAGTTTCAATAAATTTAAAAGAATTGAAATCATAAGGAGTGTGTTCTTTGCCCACAATGGAACTAAAATAGAAATAAATAACAGAAATGTATCTGGAAAATCCACAACACTTGGAAATTAAAGAACATGCTATAAATAACCTATGGGTCAAAGAAGAAATCACAAGATAAATAAGAAAACACTGTGTCCTAAAATTGTTATGAACTAAATAAAAAGAAAAATATCAAAATATCAATACATAGGTTACAGTTAATGTAGTGATTACAGAGAATTGATGACATTGAAAACTTGTATCTGAAAAGGAGAAAGTAATAAATCAATGATTTAATCTTTACTTGAAGAAATTAGGAAAAGGAGAGCAATTTAAACCCCCAAAACATAAAGATGATACATCATAAAAATTAGACATTAGTGAAAAAGAAACAGACAAGGAAATCTAGGAAGACAAAATCTGGTTCTTTAAAGGATAAACTAATCTTTGACAAAGGAGCAAAGAATATGCACTGGAGCAAAGAAAGTTTGTTCAATAAATGGTGCTGGGAAAACTGGGTCGCTACACGCAAAAGAATGAAGCTTGACTACTACCTTACACTATGCACAAAAACCAACTCAAAATGGATCAAAGAACTAGACATAAGACCTGAAACCATAAAATACATAGAAGAAAATATAGGCGAAACACTACATGACATGCACCTCAAAGACATCTTTACAGACACATTGCCCAAAGCAGTGATAGTGAAGGCAAAGATAAACAACTGGGACTACATCAAATTAAAGAGCTTCTGCACAGCAAAAGAGACAATAACAAAAACAAAGAGAAACCCCACCAACTGGGAGAACATTTTTGTACACAACACTAATGATAAAGGACTGATCACAAAAATCTATAAAGAGCTGATGAGACTCAACAAAAAGAAAGAAAATAATCCAGTCAAAAAATGGGCAGAACAGCTAAAAAGAAACTTCTCCAAAGACGAAATGCAAATGACCAACAGGCATATGAAAAAATGTTCAACATCCCTTGTAATCAGGGAAATGCAAATCAAAACTACAATGAGATACCATCTCACACCAATGAGAATGGCACATATTAAAAAAAACTAGCAACAACAAATGTTGGCGAGGTTGTGGAGAAAAAGGAACTCTCCTGCACTGCTGGTGGGAGTGCAAACTGGTCCAACCACTATGGAGAGCTGTGTGGAGATTTCTGGACCTACTAAACATAGAGCTTCCATATGATCCAGCAATTCCACTCCTAAGTATTTACCCAAAGGACACAGAAAATCAATTCCAAAGAGCACCTGCACCCCTATGTTTATAGCAGCACTATTTACAATAACTAAGCTATGGAAACAACCCAAATGCCCAAAAATAGATGACTGGATCAAGAAGATGTTGTCCATATACACCATGGAATATTACTCAGCAATCAAAAAAGATAAACACATGCAGTTTGCAGCAACATGGATGGAGCTAGTAGGGATCATGCTCAGCGAAATAAGTCAGAAAGAAAAAGAAAAATACCAGATGGTCTCACTCATAGCAGGAATTTATAAAACCTAAATAAGGGACCAGGAAAAAGACTAATTAATACAAGTAAAATCAAAATCAACAAGCAACTATAAACCAGAGACACATTACAGAGGGTGGGGGAGGGAAGGGGAGAGGAAGGACTAGTGTCAAAATAAGGGGGGGTGCAATTGTATGGGGAATATAACCAAAATGAAAATGCATACATTGTGCAAAAATGAAAAATGATATAAATTATATAAAATAAAATATTAATTTAAAAAAACTGGGGAAAAAAAAGAAAACTAACAAAGCTCTGGACAGGTAAATCAATAAAAATAGATACATATAAATTACAAATATCAGGAGTTAAAGAAGGGCTATATGCTATAGTCATTAAAAGAAGCAGACGGTATTATTAAAAACTTTGTCTTTAAACTCAGCAATTTATGTGAAATTGACTAATTCCTTGAAAGATGCAAACTACCCCAGCACACTCAAGAAAGCACACCAAAAATCTCCACGTCTGTTGAAGTAACTGAATCCATAATTTTAAAACTCTGACAAAGAGTCTTCAAGGATGACATCTACCATCCATTTATAGGATAAACAATATATATTCTGCACAAACACTCCATAAAATACAGGAAGAGGAACACGCTACCTGGCCAGCATTAACCTGATACCAAAGCCAGACAAAGACATTATCATAAAAGAGAACTATATGTTAACACATTTTATAAATGTGCATGCAAAAACCCTTACTAAAATTTTAGCAAATCAAATCCAATAAATTAAAATATAATAATACATCATGAGTAACTGGGGTTTATCCAAGAACTGGTAGACTAGTTTAACATTTAAAAATTAATGAGGGGCCTTCCTGGTGGCACAGGCAGTTGAGCGCTGTGAAGCTATCTGCAGCCTCTGCATTGCTGCTTGGATCCCTGCCGGCTGCGGAGCAACCCACATGGCAGGGCAGACCTCTCCTGTCTCACCCACTGCTCCCTTCAGCAGTGTATTTCAGTCAGTCTGCCTGTTCTGTTCCCCACTCTGCCTCTGGTGCATCCTCTCACCCTCCCGTGAACATGGCCTGTACCCCGGTTCTTGTGTAAATGTATAAATAAATAAATAAATAAATAAATAAATAAATAAATAAATAAATAAAAATTAATGAATGCAATTAATTTTATTTACTAATATATGTATATACAGACATACATACACATATATGTATATATTCCTGTCATAACACTTATTTTGAAATTTCAATGTTTCCAACACAATTGTTATATTAGGATATAATTTGAGTTATATTATAATGTGAATTTTATATGTTTATGCACAAGCTTTGTAAGAAACAATATGTGAAGCAGAAAACCACACCAGCTAAAATGAGCCTCATAGGAATACATGAAAAACACCTCAGGCAACTTCTAAAAAGTGTATCTAAACACGTGTCACCAGCCACACCCCTCTTCCCATCCAATTTCAGATAATCTTCCCTCTGTTATTTTGCATTAACTCTATCTGCAACTTTTCTTTTTTTTTTAAATTAAATCAACATTAGTTTATGATATTATACGGGCTTCGGTCACATACCTCTATAAATCAACATCTCTATATACCACATTACATTCCCCCCAAAAGGCTAGTCTCTATCTATAATCATACATTTGAGCCCTTTAACTTTTTTATCCATCTCCCTTTCCCCCTTCCTTTCTGGTAACAACTATTTTGTTCTTGTAGGCTAAGATTTTGTTTTTATTTTATTTGGATCATTTATTTGTTTTGTTTCTTTTTCTACCATACAACAATGAACTCTTCTGATAGTTGCTTCTGCAAGCAAATTTTAGATCTTTTTTCAAGATAAAATGCCATATTTATTCTAGTACTTATACACTTCCTAATGTATATAAAACACATTGTTCCCATTTTCACTCTTCCCATATTTTTGTGTGTCTCATAGTATTTCAAGTATTGTGTCTCTCCCACCCCATTTTCTCATACACACTGTGGTTTTCCTTGCGAGATTTCAAACCACCTGGTGCTTTTTAGAAACACACATAGCTGAACTGATCGCAATCATCACAATAGATACAGAAAAGTATTTGACAACACTCAGCACCAAATCGTGATCAAAATGTAGCAAACTACGAATATAAGTTTGCTTATATAAGCGATAAGAATATGACATTAGATTAGGATATCTATGAAAAGTCTACTGCTGCCATCACACTTAATGAGAAAAGATAGAACACGTCCCTAAAATTGAAAAGATTGCAAGGGTGTCTCCTCTCACTATTTTTATTCCAATTGTACTAGAGGCCTCAAGTCAGTGCAATAAGTCAAGGACAATAGAAGGAGAAGGCATACAAATACGATAATCTGTAAAGAAAATCCAAGAAATCTACAAAATAAGATAAAATTAATAAATGAGGTTATCAATGTAGCAGGAAACAGTGCATAAAATATAAACACTAATAAAGTAACATTTTAAAAAATACCATTTATAATAGTATTGACAATATCAAATAGGGATAAAATAAATGGGCAAGATTTATGTGTTGAAACGTATTGCTGAGATAAAGTAAGAAAAAGTTTATACAGGCATACTTTCTTTCACTGGGTTTTGCTTATTGCATTTTGTAGACATTGTGTGTTTTCTAAGACAAAATGATTAGCAAAATGATTACAATTCACTGAAGGCTCAGTGATGGTTAGCATTTTTGGCAGTAAGGTATTTTTAAATTAAGAATGTACATTATATTTTAGATGTAATGTTATTGCATACTTATAGTTTACTATATTGCACTACAGTATAGTACGAACAAATCTAATATGCACTGGGAAACTAAAAATTTTGTGTATCTAGCTTTATTATATTTGCTTTATTGTGGTGGACTAGAACCGCACCTACAATATCTCAGAGGTGTACCTGTTTATAAATTGAGGGAGATACCATGTTTAAGAATTGAGTCAATATTAGCTTTCTGGTGGCGGAGTCTGGAGAAGAAGCGCAGAAATGGCACCTCGCAAGGGGAAGGAAAAAAAAGGAAGAACAGGTCATCAGCCTCGGACCTCAGGTGGCTGAAGGAGAAAACGTATTTGGTGTCTGCCACATCTTTGCATCCTTCAATGACACTTTTCGTCCATGTCACTGATCTCTCTGGCAAGGAAACCATCTGCCGTGTAACTGGTGGGATGAAGGTGAAGGCTGACCGAGATGAATCCTCGCCATATGCTGCTATGTTGGCAGCCCAGGATGCGGCACAGAGGTGCAAGGAACTGGGTATCACTGTCCTCCACATCAAACTCCGGGCTACAGGAAGAAATCCGACCAAGACTCCTGGACCTGGAGCACAGTCAGCCCTCAGAGCCCTTGCCCGCGCAGGAATGAAAATTGGGCGGTTTGAGGATGTCACCCCCATCCCCTCTGATAGCACCCGCAGGAAGGGGGGTCGCCGTGGTCTCCGTCTGTGAACAGGACTCTTCAAATTATTTTCTGTTAAAATAAATTGCCTTCTTGTAAACAAAAAAAAAATTAATTCAATATTATTATTAGTATTTCACTTCTCTTCAAATTGATCTATAGATTCAATGGAATTTCAATTAAAATCCCTAAACCTAATATAAAAAATTAACAAGCTGAATCTAAAATATATATGGAAATGCAAAAGTCCTATAAAGTAAAAATAACTGAGAAAAAAGTTGAAGAACTTAAACTATGACATTTTAAGAATGCCTACAATGTAATAGTAATCAAGACAATATGGCATTACTATATATGTATAAATCAATAGGATAGAATCAAAAGTTCAGAAATAGAAACACACAAATAGTCAATTGAGTTTCAACAAAGGTACTAAGGTGGGGAAAATAATCTTTACAATAAATTGTGCTGAAATGACTATATACCCATATACCTCATACTGCATACAAAAAATTACACTTCTGAAAGAAAATAAAGAAGAAAATCTGAGGCTAGGCCAAAAATTTCTTAGATATAGCAAAAAGCAAAAATTTCTTAGATTTGACCAAAAAGACAATAAAAAAAGATACATTGAACCCACTTAGATAAAATCTTACTCCTTGAACTTAAGTTAAGAAAAGACAAGCCACTGTGAGAAAATGTTTGCCAAACATATCTGAAGAAGGACTTGTGTCTTGAGAATAAAGAACTCATACAACTCAAACATGAGAACACAAGCAATCCAATTTTAAAATGCAAAAAATATGTGAACAGACCCCTCACCAAGGAAGGTATATGGATGTCAAATAGTCAGCACATAAGCAGATGTTCCATCATTAGTCTTTAGGGAAATGTAAATCTGACCCCAGTGAGCTACTACTATATATACTTCACAATGGTAAAGTTAGAAACACCAGCAATACAAAATATTGGCAAGGATGTGGGGCAGCTGGGACTCTCACGTATTATGGTAGAAAATCAGCCATTTTGGAAAACAGGCAAATTCTTATAAAGTTAATATACATTTACTCTATGACCCAAAAATCCCACCCCTAGGTGTTTATCCAAGAGAAATTAAAACATATGTTAGCATAAAGACTTATACCTAAATGTACATTATAGCCTCTGGCACTTTGGCCTCAAGATGGAAGCTATTTTAATGTCTACAGCTGGGGAATAGATAAGCTGTGATGCATCTATACAGTGGAATATTACTTTGTAATAAAAAGGAACAAACAAATCAGACACACAACAAAATTATGGAGTTTTGTGCTTAAATAAAAGAAGCAGAATATAAAAGAACATATACTGTGTGATTCCATTCATATGAAGTTCAAGAAAAGGTCTTCCTATGGCAGGAAAATAAGTGCTTGGTTGCAGAAGGGAGGAGAAAATTAAATGCAAGGAAGCCTGAAAGAATTTGGAGTATGATGCAAATATTCTAAGTCTTTATTATGGTGGTGATTATACAATTGTATACATTTTTCAAAACTCAAATAATCCTAGCACACTTAAAACAAGTCAGATTGCATGTGAATTATATCTCAATAAAGATTTTTTTTAAGTATAGTGGATGTTAGAGGAGTTTTGGGATTTAGGAAGGAGAATTTGGCCAAGTACCTCTTAGAAACTCTGTCTAAACAGATGTTTGCTGTAAAGTATATTCAGGATCATCTTTCAGAAAAGTTCTTTGGAAAGAAAGAGCAGGTTTAGATAGCTTCAGGCAATAGAAGGAGCTCTAGATTTTTCCAGATGAGATGAGAATAATCTCCATTGTGAGCCTCAAAGTGACTCGAGTGCTGGCATGCTCCTGAACTTTTTGCATCCTCACCTACATAAGGGCATTGAACCCGTTCTCCTAACTCACAGCCTGTTGTGCCAGTCAACCAAGTTGATGGGTGGAACAAGTTCTATAAACTTTAAAGTACTATGCACGTGTGAAAGGAGAAAATGGGTAGAGCAGTGTTGAAATGGCAAGACGAGTTTTAGTTTGAAGTGAGTAAACACAATTTTAAAGCTACTGTTCACACTGAGCAGGAAGGGAAGAAGGAAGATTCTTCCTTCCCACTGGATGTTTTTGACCACTTATGGGGGAGGGGGCAGGGTTGTTTAGATTTAAAGATATGTTGCCTGTAAGTCTCAAGATAAAAGAAAACAAAGCTCCTATGTATGGAGGCCCTTATGGGCCAAACTAGATAATGTCATTATCCTATAAACAGGTGATAAGAGCAGAGGCTGACTGGACTCAAACTAATCCAGTTCTAATCCCTTCAAGAGTCTGGAAAGGTGTCAGGGAATAAAAGGCCACTGTCACTTAGCAGACTGTGTCTTGTGAGTGGATTTGTCACCCTTGTCCAGACATGACAGTCATGGTGGGGTGGGGACAAGGAAGTGCTTCCTCTTCACATGATTGGGAGCTGGAGATGTCCTGTGTGCTGCTCCCCCCAGACCTGACCTTGAAGAAAGACAGCTGACAACTCCTGAACAACCGCAACCACAGCAAAAAGAGCTAATAAATACTAAGCTGGTACTATAGTTTTTTCTTATTTCTGGTTGTAAGATGAGCAAACTGGGGCTGATGGACATGAAATTCCATCCAAGATCAAGGTAAATAAGAGGAGCAGCCAGAGTCCAGACAGGGCAGTCTGAACCTGGGGCTCACACAGCCACCATCTCCTAGAGACTGTGGGTGCTGGGTGGGTTCACTTTTCTGCGCTTCACTTTCCTCTACCCTACCTGGAGTTAAAAATAAGGAATGAAGAGGTCAAGTGCCTTGGAACATAAGTGCTGCTTACTAAATCAGTCAGAAAAAAAAAGAAAAAGTCAGGTTTCATCCCTTTTCCTAATACCTTGATAAGGTAATTCTCTAACCTTGGGGACAGTGAATGAAAATCTCTAAAAATGTGAAGGCAGAGGTCATATAGCCGGAAATTTCCTTCCTGGTTGACATGAGCAAGACTGCAGCCAGCAAAACCAGTGAACATCAAATTCAGCCTCCACCTTGGAGTGCAGAGGCCCTTCCTCTGCCCAGGCTGGGACCTCCTTGTGGACAGGCCATGGTTAGTGATACTGACGGAACGCCCATCAACATTCCAGTAAGTAAAGACCTTTTACAGCATCTATAATATTACAGTCTGGGTCCTGCTCTCAACTCTGGTTTGGGAAAAGACCCACAGCCTTCTGGGATAACACTGTCAATACTTCATCCTTCCACCACTGAGTACAGGCATGAGAGGAAGAAGGAGGAGCAGATTCAGTCTCAATCTTCAAAGTTCAGGATTATAAGGGTCCTTCCTGGTGGTTGCTGCTTGGCGGCAGCTTGAGAGTGCTCCTGGATAAAAGGGAAACTTGCTTTTTCCCTTCTTGATAGATCCATCAGCAGGGCTCAGCACAGAGGCTCTGAAGGCTGGGGTCATGTGAGAGGTGGTGGAAAGCATGTCCTCCACCCCTAGCCCCCAGTCCCCGGCCCCCCACTGGCCCCAGTTCGGTTCCACCACACTAACCAGCAATTTCACTGTCTGCAGTTCTGTTCAGTAACTACAAGATGAACATCATCTCAATTAACTGTACCTTTAGGGCGTCTCTCCGCCAACTATTCCAGCACAATTGTCCACACTGTCATCAGGGCCTAATCAACTAATGATGGCTGAAAATGAGGGAGGCCAATCCCAATAAATTCCAAGGAAAGTCATTTTTCTCTTTTAATGCCCCTCTCCCTCCTTTTTTCTTCTTCCCACGGCACAATGCAGTAAATTAATGTCACAGTGGTTATTACAGCACCGCTGCTATGGCAAGTATTCAAGCTACGGTCCTGGAATATTTTACCTCAGCATTTATTTGTCCATAAAATAAAACAGGATTTATGGGATGACTCTCCAGTTTGAGGGCTCCATGGACAGCAGCTGGGGCACATCCTTATCCCCTCCACAGGTAAGGATATAGGGATGGTCTCAGAAGCAAAAGGAATCCCGAAGACTTGGTGCCCGAGGCTAGGAAGGCCAGGTCCCTCAAAGGACACCCTGGAAAAGGCTTCGGTTAAAAGGACAGTGTAGTTTTGAGATGTGGGCTTCGGGTGCATGAAAGGGAGGCAGGTTTTGAGCAGAGAATGCAGACACAAGCTTGCTCCCCCAGCATTCTCTGTCCGTGCTTCTTGTCCTGGCACTAAGGAAGCTGGAGTTGGAACCCAAGGGCACCAGCCTCTTGCTGACCCCTGCTCCCCCACCCGGACCCGTGATTGTCTCCTGCCATCTGCTCTAAGCGAGTGGGCACTCAGCCTCCGGGGGGAACAAGGACCTGAAGAGCAAAGCACAGAAGCGGAGTTCATTAAAACACGCCCGCGTGTACAGAACTCTTCCTGGGAAGGGAGAGGCTCCACCTTTGAGGACACGCTCTGAAATTATAATTCATTGATTCTGAAGCCAATCATTTCGTATTTTGACTGCTGGCTTAGGAATATTCATATTTTCCACTGCATTTAAATTTCCCTGTGCCATTAAAATCTCCGAGCTCTATAATTAGGCCTCTCCTGATAGATATGGATGAGATCTCTGTTCTAGGGAGAGAAGCAGAAGCTCTGGGAAGCTGGGGGTTTACCAGGAGGGCTTCCCCTCGGCACTGCTCTCGTTCTGCTCCCTTTGCTGCAGGAACCTTCGGCTGGTCCTCCCTCCACCTGGACCCAGGCAGGGCTCTCCGCACCCACTCCCACTGCCCCTCTCCCCTCCGGTGTTCAGGGCTGCACAGCCACTAACATGTTTACCCACTTAAACATAATTTGCATTCCAAAAGCTGTATTCCCGACTCTGATGATATTTATGAAATAAAGTCCCGCCGTTGCCACTACCAAAACAGATGTGACTACACCACTGTATATACAAAGCTGCGCTTCTGCTCAAAAATAAAGAAATAAATAAATAGAAATCTTCTCCAGAGGTAAATGTTATTTTATGAAATGAAATACATCCAGGGGCCGTTCCTGCCTCCTCCTTATAAACACAGCCGTAGCTGGCAGAGGGCTGGCGAGAGTCCCACAAGCCGATCAGCTGCCTTGGTCCCTTGACCAGATGCTCCCCCGAATCTCAGAAGTCGCCAAGCCTCCTGTCCTGGCCACACCTCGCCAGTCAGGCTCCTGCTGAGACGGACCAAAATATTGGGTAATGAAGATGGAAAACCAATAAAGAATAGGGGAAAATAAAGAATTGCTTAGAATGAATTCTGTACGCAATTACTTGCTTTTTTGCTAACTACTGTATAAACAACACTTTTAACAAGGCAAATTGGAATCTTGAAGACAATTCTGCTTAGGGATATAGCTTCAATTTATTATAGGAGGATAACTGAAAACTTTGTTTCTGCTGCGTTGCAGTCAATTTCCACGGCGCGCACATTTCGAATGTGTGATTAATCATATGAGTGCAGGGTTGCCAATAAATACCAAAACTCTAAAACTGTAACAACTTGCTCATTTTGTGCGGTCATTCCAAATAGCTAAACAGCCAGCCTGTCAATGTGCACCAGGATCAATGCTCTGGGGTCTCTGCAAAGGATTGATTTTGCTCTCAGAGGATTTCATTTCGCTCATCAACAAAAAAACTTGGCTACCGGAAATAGTCAGATCCCAGTCCAGGCAGGTTGCACCCAGCAGCCCCCACTCCCCACTCCACCAGGCCTTCCGAGGGCTTCAGTGTGCACTGATTTCACCACTTGTTGACCAAAAGAACACTCCTCCTAGAGCTTGACCACTTCAAAAGAAAAAGGAAAGAGAGAAAAATCAATAAATCAAAATAGCTTAATTTGAGCAAGTAAGCTTTAGTTTAAAGCTAACAATTTGGGGAGAAAGATGAAAAATGTTCTCCTAACTTAAGGCTCTAGCAAATCCAGTTTTAGCATGGTGGTGACTCTGCTTCCTGTTTCTGGTTTTGATCAGTCTTTCCTATGTTTCTAGGTAGCATTCAGCATGTCTGCGGGGGCCTTTGTTAATAACAGAATGTACAGCCTGCGTGTACAGGTGTTCACCCCTGCCCGTTGGCACCTACCGGTGGAGGGTAGGTGTGGATGAACAAACGCATGGGCACAAGAAAAAAAATCGGGTTTCTAGTAGCTAGTGTCTACGTGAACCTTAAAATGTTTGCTTTACCTAATAATTAGTTGCTTCTTTCACAGGAGATCTGGATTGTTCTTCACTCAGCATATAAAACCAGCCTTGAAAGGAAGGAGCTCTTCTTTTGGGGGGGTCCTCTCCCCCCAACGGCTCCCACCCAGACATGAGAGCCTCCTTCTCCGTCTATCAGCCGCCACCCTCTGATTAGGCTGGCTTGCAAAAAGGTCTTGATTGACTAAACCTCAAGCCCGATTAATAAACATCAGAGAGGCGCTGAAAGCCAAACACCTTTCTAAGGAGAAAAAATAATAAGGTGAGATCACTTTGTTCTCTTGCAACCTAAAAATAAATGGAGGGGGCTCCTCCCAGCTTCAGGGAGTGCATATGGATTTCTTGCTGACATTCGATTCTCCCAACTGAATGTCACACTCGCTGAGAACAGTTAAAAAAAAATAATAATGCTAGACTGTTATCGTTATTAGAAGGGCAAGAAGAATGAAATATCATGATTATCATTAGGAAACCCTGTAAAACATATTTGTACATTATCTTGGGGCAAATACAAGTGTCATGTGTTACCAATTGTTAGGCAAAGAATGTGGTAATATATTGTTCCCCTCCGGCCTCCGAGCAGCTCGGTGCAGGGCAGGAATGATGAGCACCGAGTGTGCGAGCAGCCGAATGCACAGCGCAGGGCATGGGGGGCAGAGGGCACCCCAGGACTGCTGCCACGGGGCACAATTGGGCACAAGAGAGAGAAACAGAGAGAGAGGGAGGGAGAGAGAGCCAGCCAGCAGCAGGGGAGGAGCAGCTGGAGGCCAGGCTTGTCGATGGAAAATCAGGGCTGGGTCTAGGATGGAGGAGTCCCAGGCCTGATAGGGGGTGTCATCCAGGGAGGGGGAGCTGGAGAGCAGCTTGGCTGAAGCTGAAGGTGCTGGGGTCCCTTCCTCTCTCAGGAGCCCCAGATTTCCAAGGAAGAATCTGACTTCCTCCTCTTCTCGGACAATGGTGTGTCTGCAAATGGGCTTGGGTGAAGTTGGCATCAAAGTTTCAAAAGATCCATAGGAAGCTAGACAAGGCCTCTCTCTCCTATCTTCAGCTTATGCACCTGACAATTAAAGGATCTTGTTTTAGCATCAAAAATCGTGCTGGGAATAGGATGAAAGTAGAAGTGTGCCTTTTCTCACAATATCGCACATGGTAGCCCATAATCCCACTTCAAATCATCCATCACCCCCTCCAAGTCCATGGAGCTCAGCCTTTGGTCTGAGATTTAAAGGGGGCTTTCGAGCTCTGGATGCTGGTGTTCCCCGATTCTGGAGTATCCACAGAGTTCTCTGCTGAATATACTGCCAGGCCTAGGTTCTTGAGCACCATCAGCTCAGCAGCCTTCAGGAAATCCAGGAAGTCAGGAGCTTTCATGGTCAAAGAATGCAGCCAGAGCCCTGGAAAGTCCCAGAGGGGGTATCCATGGGCCCCGGGGCCCCCTCTGAACCCCATGGCTAGACAGAGCCAGTACTGGAAGGCCTAGAGGTGTCAGGGAGTCCCAGGATGGCACTTGGCATTGCACAGAGGAATGACAATACCTGCAAAGGAAACCAAGAGCTTGAAAATTACGCCTCAGGCCCTGGCCCTCAGGATGCTGCAGCTGACCGCCCACCATGGCTTGGCTCTGGCTGCAGGCTTGCTGTCCGGAGGCCTGAGGCTGCACACGGTCTCGCTTACTCCAAGGAGCAGCATGATCTCTGGGCTGGAGGAGCCCGAGGTCTTTATCTTCATAGAGGAGGGCACAGGGGGTGGAAGAGCACGAGGGAGGGGAGAGGCAGGTGCCTCTGAGGCTGCTCTCCCTCCCCTGCATCCTCCCCTGCTCCTGCCCCCGCGAGGCGGGAGCACATGAACAGGATGCTCAGGCCGGCGGCCGCCCTCTGCCTTTGCCAGGTGACACGTCGTAAGGGAGCCCCCTCGTTCCCCAAGGAATGTCCTAGTGATGGTGATATTTCAGGCAACTTGGCAGGAAACGAGGAAGGTATTTTGGGACAGGAGTTCCCTCAATTCACACCAAGTCTGAGACATCTAAACATGTTAAAGCCAACTGCTAAAGGTTCCATCTATTATGGGAACCCGGCATCCCAGAATAGCTCTAAAAGCCTCTTGCCTCACCTCCTAGTTGGGAAACTGAGGCCCTGGTGGGAAGGGGGTTGGCCTTGAACGCACTGAGTTCCTCTCTTGTGGGAAAATCAATGCTTTGCCTTTGGGTCACAGCCAGGGCTCCGCTTCCTTATCTCCAGGACAAGGATGAGCTCCGCCTGCAAGTTCCTCTTGCAAGCTCTCAGCACCAAGAAAAGACAGCCTCTCCACCCTTCCCCCCCCTGAATCCTTCTGTGTTTGTCCCAGAACCCCAGAACCCAGGTCACCTGCTCACTCGCTCAAGTTTGAGAAGCGTTGCTCAAAGGTCCCCCTCTGCCCTCACTTCCAGGACACCGGGAGCCGAGTCTCACATTAGTAATTGACTCAACTCTCTAGATTTTTCTCTCTTCTGGTTTTCTCTCTAATTTTTCAAATTGACAGTGTTTAATTTCCCAAGCAGTTGCAGGCGGCAGGAAGGGGAAGAAGAGATACATGCTAAACTGGCAGCTGGAGGTGCTGGAGGCAGGGAGGGTGACTGGACATCCTTGGAGCGTCAGCTGTAGGCCACCTGGACGTGGCCTGTCCACAGCTCCTCCCTCCCAGCCGTGGCTCCCAAGACTGCTGTGCCCTACCCCACGGCCCTCACAGCCCTCCCCTGCCCAGGCATGTGCCCCTGCACTTCCCAATAACCCCTAATAATCCATGACCCCACATCCCACTGTGGAACCCCCTGGCCCCACTGCTCTCTCATGGCTCTCTCTGGACTTCCTCTGGCCCCAAGGTTTCCTCAGCCACCACGGACCTCAGCTGGCAACCTCACTGGCCCCACGGACTCCACCACCCTCCAGTGTGCATGGGGAGCCCTGGACAAGGCGCTGTCTTTTCTAGGAAAACTCACACCCACCCAGACGCGTGAGCACCCTCCTCCCCTCCTGCATTTCAGACCCCTCTTCCCCGTGTTGCCCACTCGTTCCGTGTGTGATGCTAAGTTGTGAAAAATGTGTGAGGACATTAACCCGAGGTGTTATTTATAAATATGTTATAATTTATTAGATTATATGGCACTCGACAACAACTCAGATAAAGAAGCACATTGCAGTGTTACACCAGCACAGGCACTATTTTAATAATCCTTTCATCTTAAAATATTGCCTCCTATCAGGCTGTCATAGAGCAGCAGGCGGATCTGGGAAGCGCAGGGAGAAGGGGCAGCCTTCCAATATGCGCCACGTGAATTATTCAATGAGGGAGAGGCGTCGCCTAATCATCTGATAAACATGGTGAATTATGTGGAATGGGCACATCGGCTTGAAGACCTCCTGGAACGTTGAGGAAAACCCCAGAGCCCGGATGCAGCTTCTTCAAACCAGCTTCTGCTCCCCTCTGCCTACCGAAGCAACTTCCGTGGAACTCGAACTTCAGACACTCTTCTCCCACCATTTTTGGCCACACCCGGGAACCTCTGGTCCTCTGTTTCACTTAATATTTTTATTTAATTTATATTCATTCCTTTTTTACTTAAATAGATTTAATTTTTAAAGGAAGCCTCATATCATTACCATGAATAGAAAACTAATAGCACTTACCATAAATATGAAATAACCGTAAAAATACTTATAATGGAAACAAAACCATATAATTAAATTCCGGCTCAATATGAAGGTCTGATGAAGCTTGAGACCAGCTCTCCCCTTAAAAGGGGAGACAATGCAGGACCACACAGACATTTGGGATGTGCTAGAGCCAAAGACAGCCTGGCCCCTGGCCTCGAAGGATGGCACGCCCCCAAAGAGGAGACTCCATCCTTGCCAGAAAGTTCATTGTGGTGAAACTTGGGGGCCCCTAATGTCTCCCACAGCAGCCGTGCACCAGTTGGGAGGAAAAGATTGCTCCATTCTCGCAGGCAGCAAATCCCAGGTGATCAGGCGAAGATCTCCTTCTGGAACATTGCCGAGAATGTACTGCCCCGGGGGAAGGAGTGTCCAGGTGTGAGCCCCAGCTCTGCTGTGGGACTGGGGCAAGTCCAACTCCTCTCCGGGCACCGGAGCCCAGAGGTGTCCAGACTAAGCAGGGGCTGCTCGAGGCGGCGTGAATTCTCCCCGTTCTGCACTTACCTCCTCCACTTGCAGCGAAACCAAGGCATTTACAAAAGTATCCTGCATGTCGCCGTGATGCAAAGCGTGTGACGCTGGAGGAACGACGTGGGACCACATCTGTGAGGCTTCTTCTGCGAATGCAAAATAATAAACAAAATGCAAAGTCAAATAAGGGGGGAAATGAACCCAAAGGGCTCCCCAAACCCCAGGGAAAGCAAAAACATCTCCCTGTCAAAACAGCAGTCCGAGCCATGTAAAATAGATACATCCAAAAGCCAAGCCACACTCGCCCATCCAATTTACAGCCCATTTCAAACCAGGAAAAGACAGTGTCAAATAATCAAAATTCACGTGAGAAAACACAGCCACCGCTCTTGCTGTGAGCTGCGATTAATACGAGCAGTTAAAGGCTGGGAAAAATGAAGTCATACATTATTTTTTTTCCCTAGTAGGTATAGATTTTATTTGACCTATTGCTTTTAAAATAGAATACCTTCCCCAGCACGCTTTACATGATAAAACTCAGGGACAAAAGAGAGAAAATGCAAATCAATTCTACATTACATGTATGTTGCTGCATTTGGCAAAATCAAATGAGATCTTTTCATCTTCTCACTGTAGAACAAAAACACAGCAATATTATGAAATCTCGCAGAGCTTTATTTCTCGGCGTCTTTTGTGTCCAGCCTTTTAAATTCAGGTTTTTCTGCCTTTTTTACTGACAAGCCCACAATTTTCAGAAAAGAAAGCTAGCATTAATTAAGACAGTGCCAGATGTAATTTTCTTGGGAAGTAAATTTCTGCACAACTAAAGGTTACAGAGACCTTTTCACTGTCAAAATTTACTACAGCCTGTGAATGTTAATGTTTCTAATGAAGACATGTTCTCTGTCCCTGAACTTAAAAGTACCCAGAGAAGAAGGCAAAGAGAAAAAAACTCTATTTGACGAATGTATCTGGAGTCTGTGCATTAATGCAGGGAACTCTCGGCTGCCGGTGCACGTTGTAATTATAGTGTTTGGATAGCCTTGTTTTCTAAACAAGGAATATTGCCATAAATTGGCAATTTTGCACGAGGAGTGGGATTGTAGTAGGTGCCTTATGTTACAAATGAGCCCGTTGTCTAATAAGCATTTACCCCATTAGGCTTAAGGATACCCACCTTCTGGCTCCTGGGTGGGTGGGGAGGCAATAGGGGAAGACCCACATCCCCCAGAATGGGGCTCCAGAAAGGGTGTGGGGGATCCTGAGTTCCAGCTTTCTGAACTTCCCATGAGTGGGTTCTGAAGGTTGCCTGGGTATTTGAAGACACAGATGAAGTTTGTTTCTGGCCAGATTTTTGGTTTTGTTTAGGAGGCCAGAGTGCCAGACACCCCCACATGGTCTGTCCAAGCTCCCAGGGCAAAGCCCTTTGCGATGAACAGGAAGCAGATTCCCACCTCTACCCTGGAACTGGCTGTGATCTCAGCAGAGGTTCCAGTAGGAGAAGTCAGAGGTCAGCAAATCCTGACTCAGGTCCACTTCTAGAGTTTTCCTCTTCAGTAAGTTGAGGAAGTGACATGACTCTCTTGGCATTCAAGACAGTCCTTTTATTAATCTGGTCATGACTGTTCCAGGAATCTCTCCCAAGGAGACCACCTGTAACAAGCCCAAAGCTGCATGAGCACAGATGTTCTCTACATAAAAACAGCAAGGACAAGAGAAACATAAAAGACTTCATGTTCCATAAGTTGGAACTGATTAAAGAAATCACCATACACGTACAATGGAATATTATACAGGCATCAACATTGCTCATTGAAAGATACCCCAATCAAAGAGAAAACATTTATATCATATACCACACAAAAAAGCAAGATAAAAAAATTTGCCCTTTTAAAAAATGCATAGGATGAAGATGGAATGGAAATAAATTGCAGCTGGTAGGAACATTTGAGTGGCAACATTGTAGATACTTTTATTTTTCTAGTAAAATAAGCAGAAGAAAATTTTCTAAAAATTCCCTAAAAGGTATTTTTTTTTCTGTCATCAGGAAAAATGCCAGTAGGGTCATCTGGACTGAGTGGGCATCATAGCCAAACATCAGTTGCCTTGAATTTAAATCCTTTATCTTGATACATCATCTTCTTTCCGTATTTCTTCTAAAGCAAGAGTTGGTAAACATTTTCTGAAAAGAGCCAAGTAGTAAATATTTTACAGTCTCTGCTGCAAGGCTCAGCTCCACCTTTGTGAGCAAGATAGCAGCTACAAAGGATACCTAGGCTGTGTTTTAGCAACAATTGTTTACAGAAACAAGGGCTGGCCAAATTGGAACACAAGAAACAGTTTGTCAGCTCCTTTCCAAATCTAACCAGTGTTGTTCTATTTGATTCCAGCCCTGGGCAGAGTGGTCCTATACCCCAAAAAAGCAGAAGAGCGAACACCCACATGTGGATGAGGACACTGACCCCGGGGAGCTGAGTCATCAAAGTCATAGAACAAGTCATTAGCAGAGGTGACAAGAAGCCAGAGCATGACCCTCCCAGCAACTTGGGCATGACCGTCCTCAGCTTGGGCGCTAACTAGGCCTGATGGGTCTCACCCCGTCCCTCCCTAGTTAGTGACCCTTGGCCTCGGGTCTTGCTTTGTGTCTGTGACCTCAGGAATACTCCGGGGAAGAGTGCGTACCCCGTTCCTGCCACCCTTTGCCACCCTTATGGGAGATGTGGGTGGTATTTCTGCAGCTTCTCTCTGGTCGTTGTCACTCCTGGGGGTGGGGTGACCCCACGTCTTGGTTGACCTGGCACAGACCCGATTTTGCCTATTGTCCCATAATTACTAATCATGTTCCCTTTCACTCTCAAAATCACCAGGTTTGCACAAGGAACTAAATATGGTCATCTCTCAGCAGCAAAATGAGTGGAGTTGTATCCTATGCAAGACAAAACCGTGAAAATTCAACCATGTGGGAATGACATGGAAGAAAAGAAGTTTAAAAAGTAAAAAGCCAAACCTTACACAGAGCGGGTGACTTGCCCGGCATTTCGCTGAGGTAACCTGTTCTCAGGTGGGCAGTGATGGTGGTGACAAAGCTTCCTCACATCTTGACAGATCCCAAGAATGCTTGCTGCTGCTTTCGACTAGGGATTGTCCTTTCCTACATGACTTGGCATCCTAACTCCCTGGTAGGACACCGTGTGCCATGCTTCCCACTCCCGTGCGCAGGTCCACCCTGCTTGGGGTGTGCTCCCTCTTACTCATCCTGCCTCCCAGGGTCGTCCCTCCTTGTGGTCCTCCTCCCTGAGTCCGGGTCACTCCAGACTCCTCCGACCTACAGCTCTGGGACATGGTGCCCGCATCTCCTGGAGGGGCTGATGCCACCCTAGTTTGAGAACCACCTCCCTGACAGGTCACAGGGCTTCCCAGGTGACCCTTGCTCTTCAGGGGAGCAGGTGTGAGGCTCTGTGTCTCCTGAACTGTGTTTGAGGTTCAAGTTGTTTAGATGATGGTCAACAGCCAAGCAGATGAGCTGTTTTCCCCAAACCAAATGGATGGAAAATCTGCCTAAGGGAGACACGCAGTGAGTTTGTTCCTCTCACCACAGAACCGGTGCCGATCTCACTCCAACTCCCTGCTCTGTGGGTGGGATTTTCCTGCACACGGTCAGGCCAACAACCAGGCGAATGGCCACCCCCATCCTACCCACGTGGAAATACTGTCACCCCCCCATCTGCTTCCCCAGCTCAGGTTACTAAGGAAACCACCAGTTGCCTTAGCCTTTGCCTACGGGGCTCTCCAGAGTCGCCTCCTGCAGCTTGGGCTCGCAGCAGCTCGCTGAGGACAACAAAGTGGGAAACCCTTAAAACCCACATATGGCCACACCCCACCTTGGTGGTGCTATCTGGGGGGACCCTTAACTCTGGGGGCTCACGTGGGGAGGAGGAGAGAATTTGAGACCTGGACCATATGATTCACATCCAGGTTATCCAGAGCTGGCTACATCCTTGTTACACAGGCACAGGAAGGTTTGGGAGAGTGAGCTTTCCCCAGGCTCCCCCACACATTCTTCAGGCTGCTCCCAGGGGCCACAAGGGACACTAGGGATGAGGCAGCAAACTTGTCTGTAAATCCATAAATTTTTCCTTTTCATAAATATATATATATATATATTTGGATTTCACACATCACCCATCTCTGTCTCTATTATTCAAAAGAAGACTTTAATTTCTTGCCCTCCCTCCCTTCAATCTGCCTTCATGCCTCCCTGGCAGAGAGCTGGAGACACTTGGTGGGTGATTTACGGCCCAGATGGTCTGACATGGAGACCGAGGAGAGCCAGGGCTGATGAGTCCTCGTGGGTCACACCCCCACCTCCCACCACACCCTTCACACAAATGCCCCTTCTCCAAATTAACCCACTCTAGGGGCATCGCTGAAACCCACACATTCCTCTTGCAAGCAACCTCTCAACTCCTTTGCTGTGCCCGCTCTGCACTGGCACTCGGGGTAGGGGGTACATAGGGATCGTCTGTGCCTGGACCCCAAGTGCAGGGCAGCAGCGAAATGTGAGAACAGCAGGCTCCGTGCACAAAACTCCTTCAGAGCAGGTGGTGGTGCTCCAGCTGTTCGGGAAAATTCACCTGGTCTGGAGCCTCACAGACCAAGGCTCCCCCTCAGGGGGTCTCTCTGCCTCCTCAGGGCAGGAAGAGAAAGCAATTCTTTGTGTCCCACCCTCCACTGTCTGACCAGCACCCCACTCACTTGGCAGGTGCAAAGAGTTTGCGTGGAAGCCAGTGTCGGGGTGGCCAGGGCTCCAACACCTCGGCAAGGGCGAGTCATGAAATACGGGTGGAGAAGGTCACCAAGATGGAAAATTCCTCCGTGCCTGTGGAAAGGGCAGACTCAGAGCAGCTGGGAAATGCCGCCGGTGAGTTGGCCTCGGGAGAAAAAGTGTGTGTGCCTGTGAGGACCACCCCGACCTTCAGGGATGGACCTCCAGAATCCAGTCAGGGGGGTGGTGGAACTCTGCCCTGAGAATAAAGCCTCACCTGGGCCCCATGGACTGGGGGGGCACCCTTTTCCTGTTCAGCACCCCCTGTTCCTCCTGGGTGATAAGGGGGGAGGACATGGGAGCTTAAGGGAAGGATCCCATCCTCCCCAGAGACCAAGCAGGACATGAAGCTGACACCAAAGCTGACGCTCACTTTTGCGTGATGTACACACTTTAAAAGTCCTTTTGCAGCCTTGTTGGTTGTTGTTCAGCTTGGGGGCCACTCTGACCCTTGGCTCCCTTTCTACTGCCCACTCTCCCTGAGGGTATAGGTTCCTCTTATTCTGCTAGCGCTATAGACTTGACTATCCCTCCCGAGTGTAGGGGAGGGACTTTGGAGCTCAGAGGGGAAAAAAAAAGTGATACAGTAGAACTACTCTAGTTGAGTATCTTGCCTTTCAGCCTGAAGCTAAGGACTGGTTGATTCACCCCTCCCTCTCCTGTCCTGAGAAGAGGATGAAGTTTATACTGAGTCCTGAAGGCTGAAAACTATGACCCAGGCCTGAGACATTATAGGAGGGACAAGCATGACCATCATCATCTTCATTTTTGATGATGAGACTGAGCCCAGATGGCATATTCAAGTTGACATAGTGGGTGATTGGAAGATCAAATCCACAGCACCCACATCCTCACCACTGCACCATCTTCCAACCCAGCCCAAGCTCTTCCTCCTGCAGGAAGTCCTCTTGATTCGCCCAGGATTCCTCCACAGTTCTCTGGGTTTTATTGCTCTTTTGCAGCCTTGAGTCTGCCTTGTTGCTGGCCTGGGATGCTCCCTTGCTCTTCATCGCCCCATCTGGGCACACAGAGCTGGGGATATCCTGAATCAACCTGCCCCCAGGACCAAGTGACTGACTATTGGACGTACTCCAGGCCCTTAGTCTTCTGCCTGGGCAACTTAGAAGAGAATGATGGTGGGAGATTAACTTGTGATCTTTGGGCTCTTTGGGCCCTTCAGCTGGAGGCCTGTGGGTGGCAAAGCTGCTGGAGAAGAGAGAGCTTGCCTGGGGTCAGAAGGGAACGGGAGAGAGAGCTGTGACAGGAAGGTTGAAAGATATTCCATTAGATTTTCATGTTTACAAAACCCCAGCTCGCCCTCAAGGCATCAACACAATGCTGAGAATGAACACAAAGAGAAATAAGAGGCTGCAGGGCAGGGAAGACTTCTCTGTGCCATGAATAATCAGCCCATGCTGGCTGCAGGTACCACCCGCAACTAGCACCTGCGGCTTGCGATTAGGGTGAGACCTCACCGGGTGCCCCAGCAGCTCGAGCCCACAGTAGGGACCCTGCAGCTGTGTCTGGCCTCCACCTCGTGGGAACCCCCATGGACCCCAATTTTTAAAAAATTTCAAGAGAAATTAGAAATCTGGTCCTTCCGGTGAAATATCCTGCTTTCAAATTTTGTAACTAATTCCAGAACAAAAATGAAACATTTTATAGAATAACTGAATGTTTTTAGGGGACTAAGTCAGATGTTAGGCCTGCCAGTGAGGCCTCTGATTGGAGACCTGTCCCCTCGGTGTGGTCTCAGAGGGACCGGAGGGAAGGGCAGGGTTGGGAACTCAGCTGCCAGCTGCCAGAAGCTTCTTTTTCCAGAATGTTTCAGTCACAGCGAGAAGTCCTGGTCAGGAGACACTTCTCCTTGGGAGTGTCCTGCCACCCTGTGTCCCTGGAACTGTCCCCTCCAGGCCCCAGCCTCCTGTCCCCCGTCCCCCTCCCTGCCACAGCAGGTGTGGGCTCACCCCGCGCCCGAGGTCCGCTTTCCACCGCCCGTCTCCCCAGGCACATCCCACTGTTTCTGCTCATCCAGCTCTTCCCCAGCAGGACGCTGCTGCTGGCCTGGCTGACAACTGTCAGCCTGAGGTGTGGACACCTTCTCCTTGGTGGCTTCCCCTTTTTCATTAGGTTTGACAATGCGTTTTTCTGAGATTAATAGTGCAGGGGGAGCCAGGATATGAGGCTTTTAGTGGTGACAAACTGCCAGGCCCAGGTGGCTCAGGAAGCTGGGCCACAGCAGGATTAGGCCAAAGGCAGAGCCTGGGGCTGGAGGAGAAGGGAGTGATAGTCAAATGTCCATCAGAGTCTGGATAACCCGGCCCTTCTTTCTTACCCTGTCCTGCGCAGCGAAACAGGCATGGCCAGCCCATGTATCAAGCAGGACATGTACACTCACGTACACACACACCATCCGAACACCCCATGGGTGAGCTCTGGGACTGGACATGCAGAGTGTGAGTGGTAGGCTATTTCTGCGGTGGTGCCCACCAGAGGTCACAAGAACCCAAGGGCAGTCCCTGGGGGGGTCTCCCCAAGCCCAAGCATGTCTGTCCTGGCTGTTCATGCCTGTCCCCAGCTCCTTCCACCAGCTCCACCCAGGATTCTAAATATGGTCGAGAGGGCTTGGAAACACAGCCCAGCCCAGCCTTACCATTCTGCCCTGGCCACTTCCTTCCATTGCACCGGTCCTGACTCACTGTCCTCTGGCCGCCCCTCTGACCCCAACGCCCACATCATAAATGACTGATTTCAATTGGGCTGGAGGGAAGGGCTTTGGTGGATAGTTAGGAAAATTCTGAGGAAGGATGTGCAACTATTAACTTTCAGAAATAGTGTTTTGCCATATATGTAACATCCTTTTCACATACATGTGAGTGTGAATGCACACACAGATACAAACATGCACATGCACTCACACATGCACATACTCACACATGCACATATGATCAGATACATGCATGCATGGCACAGACACACTCACAGGCATGCACACACACGCAAACACACATGCACACATGCACACACACACCCACCCCTGTCTTTTTTCTAGCTCTATCTCAGGTTCCATGTGATCTGTAAGCTGAGAGAGCAACCTGAGGCCCAGAGATGTGATGGGCTTTCCCAAAGTCACACAGTCTTTCATGCTTTGAATTAAGCTCGACATCCTGATACGTCCAAGAATTTTCCTGAGATGAGCTGAATCCTTTAATTTTTTTAGGATAAAAATGCCTGCCAGGTTATATTCACTACCTCTTTTAACCATCTCTTAACCATTGTGATTCGTTTGAGAGGTCACCTTCATTGTTATTTTTGAGCTCCCTTTATGGGTGAGGAAATTGAGGCCTATACAGGAGAAACAACTCATCCAAAGCACAGAGTTGGAATAAAGGCCTGGATTTGCCCCCCAAGCCCCTGATTCTGAGGCTGAGCTGCTTGACTTCTTACCCCCACACCATGAAAGTGCCCTCTCTGCCCCCGCCCTAGTCCACAGGCCTGGAGAATGGAGTCCAGGTCTTTTCTGATGGCAAGTAAGATCTGTGTGACCTTGAACAGGTCACTTCAACTAGCTAGACTTACATCTGCCAAGATATAAAATGGGGGAGGTGATTGATAGCACCTATATTTCAAGGTTGCTTCAACGATTAAATAAACTCACACATATGCACGTATTTTTCAAACAGCAAAACATGGTACAAAATTATGAGAAATGTTATTGAGGGTAATTAAGGCACAGATGGGGTTCCTTCTTCGTGGAATTTCTCATTCTGTCATCTGCTTTATCCAGAACACCACTGTCAAAGCTAAACAGACAGACGACTGAATGCAAAAAGGTATCTGCACCATCCAAAATTGACAAGGGACTTATATCAAGGCTGGGAAACAAGGAAGGCAGCAACCTATTAGAAAAATGGGGAAAACATATGAACAAGCAAATTACAGAAGGGGGAACCCCAAAAGTTAATCAGCTTATGGAGAAATGTTCAAAATCATTAGCAATCAGATAAATGCAAATTAAATTAATGAGGTATTACTTGGCAAGATTAGGCAAAAATTAGTAAAGAGGCAAAGCCAAGTCAGAGCAGCAATGAGAGGACAAAAGAGTCTTGAGCCTGAAGATGAGGAAGCAAACCCCACATCCTTGCCAGGGGCGAGCTATGATGTTTAATCAAGATATGCAAACCGAGCCCATGTGTTCCAGGGCTCTGTTACATAACAAGCCTTATGGCTTAAATAACCATCATTATTTCCTGAGGGGTTCGATTTGAGCAGATCTTGGTAGACAAAGCTCCTCTCTGCTTTTTTTTATTCAACACCTGGGTGGTTCTGAGGCTGAGTTCCTTGAAATTTGTGGTCTGGAGGGGCTTCCCTGGTGGCGCAGGGGTTAAAGACAGTGCTATCAAGCTATTGCCAGCCACTGCAGCATGAGCTGCGATCCCCTGCAGACCAGAGAGGTGACCCACATGGCACAGCAGACCTCTCCTGTCTCTCCCACTGCTCACCTCAGCAGTGTATTTCAGTACATCTGCCTGTTCTGCTCCCCCCTCTTTTTGGTGAATCCTCTCACACCCACACCCACACACACACACATCTGGCTTACACCCCAGTTTTGTATGCATAAATAAATAAATTTTAAAAAAAAAAAAAAGAAAAAGAAAGAAATCTGGGCCCTGGAACCATCAGAAACTCACTTTCTTGTCCGTCTCTTGTTGTTAACAACTGGCCGGAATCCTTGCTGAGGCTGTTGGGCACAGCTCCTATGTGGGATCCCTCTATGTGGCTACTTGTCTCCCTGCGGACCCACAGCAAAGGCGTAGACCCACCTCTCAATAGGAGGGGCACAATGCCATACTATAAGTGTGTAAATGGATAGATTATGATGAACATTTGTAGAAAATGCGATCTTCTCCACCACAAAGGATTTCTCATACAGGTCCACAGGGCTGCCTGGTGATGTTGCTGCAGCATGGAACTGGGTGGCCGGAAGTTGGAGGTGACCGGTTATGCATCACTGAGAGAGTAGGGAGGTAAAACACCTTTCAGAAAACTTGCTGAAGCTGTGGATCAGAGCTACTCACAGCTATGTCAATGGTTCATTAATATATGTGTATTTCTAATATAAAGTCTTAATTTAAAAAGGTAAACAGTAAACACAGTTACGATACATAGCTCAATATTATTTGCATAGGTAAAAATACCTCTCTGTAAAAATACCTCTCTGTAAAATTAAGACACATATTTATAAGAACACTTGCAAATGGAATGTATACTTTGAATGCATTACAATGGCATCTCATTTTTGGAGAAAGGAAGTGGGAGCGGAGGATAAAAACAAAAGGAAATAAATGCTTTAATGGAAGAGAGTGAACTCAGAAGTAGGCTCACACTCACAGTCACTTGATTTTTTAAAATGGTGTCAAAACAATATAATGGAGAAAGAGAAGATTTTTCATTATACAGCACTTGAATAACTGGAAATAAAGGACCTTCATTCGTACATCATATCACACACAAAAATAATTCCAGATGGATCATAGACCTAAACATTCAAACTAAAATTGTAAGATTTTTAGAGGAACATATAAGAGAATATCTTTGTAAACTGAGGGTGGGCAAAAGTTTTTGATAAGGCATAACAAATAAAAGAAAAACTAGATGCTCTATACTTTAACAAAATTACAAACTTTTGTTCATCGAAAGAAACCACCAAGGAAATAAAAAGCAAGCTGCAGCCTGGGAAAAAATACATGTAAAATATACCTCACAAAAGATGAATATGAATTATATATAAAATATTCCCACAGTTCAATATTGAAAGTTCAAACAACTAATTAAATAAATGGGCAAATATTTAAACAAATACGTCACAGCAGAAGATAAACAGATGGTCAATAAATATATAAAGGGTGCTCAACATCAATAGTTTTGGGAGAAATGCATATTAAAACTGTGGTGAGATACCAGCTGCCAGTATGCTTAAGACTAACCCTAACACCAGCTAATAGTGGAGAGGTTAAGGCACAACCAGAGCCCTCACGCATTATTGGTAGAAAGAAAAAATGCTATGTCTATTTGGGGCAAAGTTCTGACATTTTCTTATGAAACTACACACACACACTTTGCCTAAGATTTGACAATTTCCCTCCTAAGTATTAAGGAGAAAGGAAAACATGTTAACACCAAAACTTGTTTACATCAGTTTTATTCAACGGGTGGAAATGGCCTCAGATTACTTACAAGCAAATACTGGCACTTTGGAATTTTACTCAGCGATAAAAAGGAATGTTCAACAACACAAACGAAGCTGAAAAAGCAGCCCGCTGAGCAAAGAAAGCCGACGCCACGGAACTGTGTTGCACACTTCCATTCACAGGCAGGTCCAGAGCAGGAAAAGCTAACTAACAGTGGGAAAAAATCAAAGCCAGGCTTCTGAAGGGCAGTCAGAGGGTGAACTGGAGAAGACTCGGGAACTTCCTGCATATGGAGGAGGCAGAGCTGCACCAAGTATTCTGTATTTTGATAGGGGTTGGGGTGACACTAGTGTATGTACGTGCCACGTCTCCACAATGACCACACTTCATATTTGCACATTTCTTGGTATGTAAATGTTGCAACCAAAGGGAGAAAGGAGGAAAAACATGGTTGAAGCAAGTATTAATGTGTTTTTAGGAAAATATACTGAAGTCTGTAATTTACTTTGAAATGCATCCCCAAAGTGGATTAATTGACAGGTAGAGTTTGGATTGATGGATGGATGCATGGTTAATAAACTAGAGTGACCCTAGAGTGACATATTAAGTGAGAATTGAGGGAGTGGGTGTGCAGGTGTTCACTGTATGTGGAAGTCTTACAAGTTGGCCATAGAAGTGTTGGGGGAGGGGAGCATAAAGATGCAAAAGAGAGAGGACCTCAGCATGGACCAAGCATGAGACAGCACCTTGAACCTCAGTTCATGCAGGACTAACTCAACTCCAAGATCCAAAAGCTCTAAGATCCAAAAAGAAAAATCTAAACAACTGAAAAATGTTTATTTTGAGCAAAACTGCAGGATATCTGCCATGGCAATCCTGGGGTCCTGGGTGGACAGCCCTGGAGAAGACTTTTGGATACTTAGACCCACGGCTGTGCCTCATGTCAGAGCCAGCACAGCAAGATTCTTGCCTCATCTATTCCACTGTAAGGGTCCCATTGTCAAGGACATGCCTCCAGGTCACCAGCATGCCCTGGGGCAAACCCTGCAGTCCCTGGCTGGGGGTGAGGGGGGCAGCAGCACCCATAGGAGCATTTAGAGTCCAGGGTGCAGGCACGAGGGCATGCAGGCACAGTCTTCTGAGACAGCTGCGTGTGCAGCCAGCTGGCCAGGGACTCCCGAGGGCCTGGGTTACGCGGCATCAAACCACCTGCAAGCTTTCTGGAAATGCCTGTTTTCATGCCAAGGAGCAGTGTAAGTGGCTGAGGCCCTGCGTCTTGACAGAAAGCGCTCAGAAATATTTGTGGAATAAACACCTGGCTATTTGCCTCAGTGGTACTGAGACAACATAGTCAAAATGGGAGTTTCTTGTCCTGCACACTCGGAAGAAAGGGTTAGAATGAAAGTGGGGAGGATTTGTAAAGTTTTGTGAAGAATCTCCATTTCTGCTTTCAACCTTTTCTTATTAAAAGTGCTTTCTCTGGGGGCCTCCCCGGTGGCGCAGCGGTTGAGCGCTGGCTTGCGAAGCTGCCCGCAGCCTCTGCAGCGCCGGTTCGATCCCCGGCTGCTCCCCGGCCACCAGAGGAGGGTCCCACATGGCGCGCAGACCTCTCCTGCCACCCGCTGCTCCCCTCAGCAGTGTACTTCGGTCCTTCTGCCTGCTCTGCTCCCCGCTCTGGCTCTGGTGAATTCTCTCACCCTCCCGCGCTTCTGACTGTACCCAGTGCTTGTATAAATAAATAAAAATAAATCTTAAAAAAAAAAAAGTCAGAGTCCTCCTGAATAAAATCAGAATAAATTCTTAAAAAAAAAAAAAAGTGCTTTCTTGGGCCTCCCTGGTGGTGCAGCGGTTGAGCGCTGGGTTGCAAAGCTGCCCGCAGCCTCTGCAGCGCCGGTTCGATCCCTGGCCCCGGGTGATAGTCCCACATGGCGCGCAGACCTCTCCTGCCGCCCCTCAGCAGTGTACTTCGGTCCTTCTGCCTGCTCTGCTCCCCGCTCTGGCTCTGGTGAATTCTCTCACCCTCCTGTGCTTCTGACTGTACCCAGTGCTTGTATAAATAAATAAACCTTAAAAAAAAAAAAAAACTCAGGGGAAAAAATAATAAAAATAAAAGTGCTTTCTCATCACACTCAGAATTGCTGAAGGTCCATCAAGTAGATGGTGAAGAGAGCTCCAGAAATCCCATCTTCTCAGAGATACGTTCATGGCCACTTTATAAACGTGGAGACTCAGCGGCATTTCAGCCCAGACAGAGATGGCGGAGCTACAGCAGGTGGAGCAGCGAGGTGGAGTCCGGGCTTTCCAGTCAGCAAGTTGTTTAGTGCGGGGACATCCCCATTCCACCACCCCACCTGGGTGAATCCCTTTATCTCTTTAAATCTCAACTCATCATGTTCCTCACCCCAAGTGGATTGTTCCAACTCCTTTCCCTGCTCGGGTTTCAGGAAGCTCCAGGAAGCAAGTCCAGGTTTGTTTGTGGTGGACCTGCCAAATTGGCTCCCTCTTCTTGTGACCCAAATGGTAGCCGACAGAGCTGATAACCCAATTTCCCCTTTATTTTATGTTTCCCCACAGGGTGGGCACCAGAGGCCCATCAGGAGGAGTCACCCCTCCCCTTCATACTCATAATTCTGTATTACTGGGCTCCGAGGCTTCCCCACCAGACTGGAAAAAAGTACACAGATGTTTAAAACAGCCCTAAATCCTAAGAAGCTGGGCATTTTGCCTTGAAATCAATAATGCCTGCTCCCCTACCCAGCAAATGAGTGCTCTTCCCCCACACTCTGATCTCTGGTTAATTCAGGCCAACCAACTGAACTGAGGCCATGACAGCCAGAAAGTCTGGCCTCCAATCCTTGGGGCCAGAGCTGAGCCTCCCCTCAAAGGTTAACGAGGTGATTATGTTTCTGATTAAAAATGAGCACAATCAGGGCCACTGGGCTCATTAGAACCTTTAGACTATAGAGCACTTGACAAGGAAAGGAAAGGCACAGGCCAGAGGGAAGGTGGAAAAGAGAAGCAGAAGACAGACCAGCACGTCCCCTGAACACAGGAAGTGAGTGTTTTTTATTTCTTTTTAAATATCCTCCTTTACTTTTTCACAGTATAGTGTTTCTCCCCTCAGATGCTGTCACCACAGTTTTCCCATGACCGAAGTGCCCACAGTCCTCTGCCACCCCTCACCGAGCTCTCATTCCCCCATCTCTGCTCTCCCCACTCCATCACTCCCCTCCTGAGTGTCTCAGATCTATAGTCTGCTTTCAAGGGTTCATCTTACAGTTTGTCTTTGTGTGATCCTTTGTTTGGTTTCTCTAGATTCCACATATAAGTGAAGACACCCAGTATTTATCTTTCTCCTTCTGACTCACTTTGCTTAGCATAATCCCTTCCAGCTCTATCCATGTTGCTGCAAATGGCATGCATTTATAATTTTTGATGGCTGAGTAGTATTCCATTGAGTATGTGTATCACATCTTCTAGATCCACTCATCTGTTCTGGGGCATTTAGGTTGTCCCATATTTGGCTATAGTAAATGGTGCTGCTATAAACTTAGGAGTGCAGGTTTCCTATCAAATTAGTGTTTTTGTGTCCTTTGGATAGATACCTAGTTGCGGAATTACTGGGTAATATGGTAGATCCATTTTAAGTCTTCTGTGGAATCTCTACGCATCTTCCCATAGGGGCTGGACCAGTCTGCATTCCCACCAGTAGTGTAATAGAGACCTTTATCTCTACATGCTCACTACCACTTATGTGTTTGTGTGTGTGTGTGTGTGTGTGTGCGCGCGCTCTTTAATATGGGCCATGTTGCTAGTGTGACCTCCCAATGCTTGCAGTGTTCTCTGTCCTGGGTGCAGGGAAATATATTCAGACTACATATAGGAGATGCTCTCTGCTGCCTGGGGACAGGCCCACCTTCACTGTTCTCATTTCAGTGCAGCCATCAATCAGCTACTATTCCAGAGCCAGTCTGCAGTGGGGATGGTCAAACCCCTTTCTACTCAAGCATTCATTCATTCATTTATTCATTCACTTATTCAGCAGGAATCTGCCCTCATGGAGTTTATCTTCTAAAGGAAAAAAATAATAGAAGCTTAAAATCAAATATCTCAGAATAGACACATAGAATAAAGCTATCAGACAAATTGGAACATCCTCAGCTTATGATAGAAAAGTTGTGTGTTATAACTGGGACACAGGAGGACAACCCTCATCTAACCTTGAAGGTCAGAGATTAGTAGAAAACAAAAACTAGTGTGTAGGGAAGAGGAAACCAGCAAGGAGGAGGCAGCAGTGGAAGCGAGCTGTGCAAAGGCCCTGGGTTGGATGTGGTGTATTTGACATCAGACGGCAAGCTGGAGGATGGCATTGTTAAACAACTGTTAAAGTCGATAGGAGTTGTCCTACTGCTAACTTTATGAAAAGTGGGTCTTTATCCTAAGAAGAAAGGGAAGACTTCAAAGAATTTTAAACAGTATACTAAAATGACCTGAAGGGAAGTAAGCAAATAAAAATCACCACCAATCAAGCTTGCTGATGATTTGGATGTGGTGATAGGGAAGGGTTGATCAAAAGGGGTATTTCTCAACTGGCAGTTGGGTTTCTGTCTTTGCAACTGAGCAGGGCTGTGCAGAAGAGTCTTCATGGGCAGCCAGCAGTGTGTGATCCAGGGTAGGTCTCTGACTTGATCCAGGCCTGCTGTATGATCACCAGGACCTTCTAGGATGTTCATTGTTCTTGCCAAGACTAAAGGAGAAAGAAAACCACTGTGGCCTGATAGCCACAGTTCTCATAGCCTAACCAGGGACATCTGGAAGAAAATGGTTTGCAGGTTTACAGCACTTCATAGGGTGTGTAGCAGCTTGACATCTATCAGTTTTGATGCACTGCATGACAAGGCAGGAGTGGAAGGGAGGGTAAGCAGGCTGTCACCCTTTAAGGATAAAGCAACCAACTATGCAAAGGCTCCTTTCACCAACCTGTGCTCTGGCACAGGGAATAGCACATAGCATGGGTTCGATACATGTTTGTCAAATCAACTGTCCAAGATCACACGGTGCAGACTTCACAAACCACTTTCCCTGTGGCCTCAGATTCAGCCCTTTCAAGGAGGGGGTTAGAGACAGAAGGACATCCCAAGGACAAGTACAGTCAGGCACAAGAGGTGTGGCATCTTGGGCAGTGGTTTTATCCAGAGACACGTCCAAGGTACTCATGGAGGGTAGGCTGAGAGGTGAGGCTGTTCCTGGTGCAAGGGTTCCAATGCATTGTCTCAAATGGTAAAGAAATCATCCAGTTTCAGAAACAGGGAGCAGCTTTCCATAGAGCCAGACATGAATCATTGTGCACCTGACTAATTGGACTTTAAAGAGTGGGGCTAGATAAAAGGATAGATTCACAAAAGGTCCTTTGCAAGTATTGTCCAGTTACCTTCCAGAAGAGTTTTATCAATCTATACACTGACCGCATGTACCTGAGAATAGTTTCTCCATATATTTACCACCTAAGACCTTAAGTATTTTAAAATTCTGCCATTTTTATAAATCAAATTTGGTACTGCATTGCCATTTCTTTAATTACATATGGTTATAATCATTTTTATGTTATTTTCCATTTGCTTTAAAAATCTTATAATAATAATAAACTAATATAATAGTAAATAAAAATCCTATATTCTTTGCAATCCCCTAACCCCACTTCACCTTGTTGAGATAAATGTGTGCTTTAAAATATTATTGGTATGTGATCTGCTTATGAAAGTCATACACATTTATTGCAAAATATAAAAAGTTACAGATTAGTATAAAAAAAAATTGTTAGTGTTCCCACAAAACAGAAGCGTCACTAATCGATTTTGTTTTCTGATAGGTAACTATCTACTTATTTTTTTAATTGATTTTGTAGTAATTGTTAAAACAGGAAGGAAATTAATCCCTATCTACAATACTTTTTGAACTTCTTGTCTATTTAGTTTTTTGTTTATGATGGTTATTTGTTTTTACATAAAATGCCAGTAAGTTTATAGAGTTTTACCAATCTTCCCTCTTTTCATAGAATTTTAAGTTTTGCAAGTTCTCCCTTGTTTATTTTTTAATGACTTTTTGAAATGTAACTAGTTAACTATTCTAAAATTGTTTTTTTTTTTTTTGCCACAGAATAGGACATGTGAAGATGGCTTGACTGTCTTTCCTAATTAGTCAGTAATTCCTAAAGTCACTTATTGAATAATCCATCTTTTCCTTTTGTTGAGTTGTTTGTTCTATCATAAATTAAATGCTTGTATACACTAGGGAATATTTCTGGACCATCAATTCTCACTCATTGATCTGTTCATTCTTTTTGTCAATACCACATTGTTTTAAGTACTGCGGCTCTATAGTGCATTTTAATACTAGTTGAAAGTCCCTCCTCCTACCTCTTCTTTGAAAATATATATTTAGCAGTTCTTCATTTTCAAATAAATCTCACTTTTTTAAATCTTTATACATATTTATCTGTATCTACAGATACTTTGACATGATTACTGAATTTTTCTTTATTTGGAACAAATAGACAACTAAAAATAACAGATATAAAAACTTAAAAATAAGAAAAAGAAGTGCATGTGTGTGCACATGGGTGGTTCCTTGTATTCCAGGCACTGTACTAGATTATACACTGGGCACCAAGACAAACGACATTCCCATCCCTTCATCACCCACAGACCAGCTGTGGGAGTCAGATATGTAAACAGTTGTTGACACTCCATGGGACTGAATGAGTGGAGTCAGATGTTTTACAAAGGAGAACTCCTTTCTCCCAACATCACTCAGGGCAAACCTGGGATAGATGGGCAGGGACAGGGAATATAGGTGAACCTATTTGTGTGTTCATTTATTGAGCATCTGAGGCATCCCAAACAAGAATCCTGCCTGGAGGAGCTTCCATTCTCAAGAGGGTTGTAAGAGGCTACTTAACACAGTGTAATGGGGTCTCTATGTGGTCAGGTACAGGGGCCCAGGGAATACGCCAGGGTAGAGGGGGTGGGAGGCTTCCCCCGCAGATGGCTCCTTTGAACTGAGGCTTGAGTGGGGGTAGGAGGTGGGCAGGCAGAGAGCTCAGGGACGGGAGTGTTTGGGGAGGGAGCCCCCTTTGAGCAACTTGAAATGAAGATATCATATCAGCCAGGGAGACCAGGGCTGCTGCATGGACCACAGAGAGGGCAGCTGGAGTCAGCTGAGGGGCTCCACAAATCCTGAGGAGGGGCACTTAAATTCCTTCTTGAGACATTTGGGATTTTTCCTAGTCAACTGCCTTCACTGACTGCAGGTTTTCCAAAAACCTGCACTCCTTGGAAACGAGGAGATGCAAGTGATTTGAAGTGGGGGTGTAAAGGACTAAAGGCAAAGAGTGATGAAGACTTGGAAGAGGGGGTGGTCTGGGGTTCTGGCCTGTGGAAGCAGAATCATAGGTACAAAGGCAGAATCCAAATCCCAGGGCACTGAGTCTTGGGCAAGGCCCTGATGTCCTTCTTCAAAGATCAGACAGTGGGGGCAGGAATCCCACAGGATGAGGGCAGGACAGACTAGAGTTTCCTGCTTTGTGGCCCTTGGGAGAAACTTTGGGATTTCAGTGTGTGCAAAGGGGTGGAAGAGCCAACATGGATGGGATAGGATCTCCCCAGGCCTTCTGGAATGGACTCTACTCATTTATTTTGATTTAATGAAAATAATATGGCATTATTTATACCTGTGAATTTGTGGAGTAAGAACCACATATAATATTTAAGCCTTTCAGTACACAAAATATGAGACATAAAGAAAATGGGAAAAAAACAGTTCTAAACCCAGCCACAGCTAACATTTTGATAAACTTGATGTTTTTGCTGTTAGGACTTTGGGTCTAACTTGGTGTGTATGTGTGGGTGTCTGTGTGTGTACAAGTGTGTGTCACATGGTTCTAATCATGCTGTAAATATATTTGTGTGCCTTGCCTTGTTATCTAATAACATAGGTATTTTTCTCTCTCTCTTTTTTTTAAAGATTCAGATGCGTGGGAGGATGAGAGGATTCACCAGAGACAGAGCAGGGAGCAGAACAGGCAGACTGACGAAATACACTGCTGAGGGGAGCAGTGGGCAAGACAGGAGAGGTCTTCTCGCCATGTGGGTTGCTCCGAGGCCGGCGGGAATCGAACCGGCACTGTAGAGGCTGCAGACAGCTTCACAGTGCTGTGCTCAACCACCTGTGCCACCAGGGAGGCCCAGGTATTTTTCTCTTAATGTAATCTGTGCTTATATGATTTATAAAATAAATCTTACAAGAAAAGTATATAGATTTTACTACATAATAGCTTAAAAATGCAACTAAATTGTGAGATAATTTAGGAGGTGTGTTCATTTCCTTCTATCTTACACATAACCTAGAAAATGCTTTACCTAAAGGTAAATATGCTGTAGGTATCTGTACTGATACTTGTTGATTGAAAACATCATCACTGAATAAAATAGAAACCTATTTTTTAAAAAAGTGTTTTATCAAAAAAAAATCAGCAGTAAAAAATAAACAATTAACTACAGATGATATTTGCATCTATAGTCCAGTCAATGTTTTTGTTCTGTAAAGTACACGTATGAACTCACATGAAAAAGAAGAAAAATCCAAAAATACAAACAGTAACCCATGAAAAGCCACAAAGTAATATATTGTGTCAATGTGGAAAACTATTTATTCTCACTATATTTCAAAAGAAAACAAATTAAGACCTTGCCACACCATCTTTGTTTTATCACATCAGGAAAGATTTTAAATCATTTCATGTCTATTGTTTGGAAGCGTGGGGTAAAGCAAATTTACAGGTTGGGGGAAACTGGTGTCATGTATCAAAACCTTTAATTTTTTTCATTTTTTCAGTAAGCCCACTTCTGCTATTTTCACCATAGGGTATAATCAGAGGTGACCATAAAGATTTATGCACAAGGATATTCATCATAGCATTATTTATAATGGTGAAAAATTGGAAATAACCTAATGTCCATCCTGCAGGAATTGGTTAAGTAGACTATTATGCAGTCATTAGGGTTTAGGAAACTGCATAACAACATTGAAAAATGACTTCTCCGTCCCCCTAAGTTTCTACGACTCTTACAAAATACAGGAGACTTGAAAGTGACTGTTACCTCATTTCCACAAATAGGATGAACTTGTCTCTAGGTAAGGTTTGGGCACAGCCCTCCCTGGACCTGAGTCCCACTCACTCCAGCCTCAGCGTGATGCCCAGTACCTGGGGCTGAGTGGAAAGCCTGGCACACCCTTTCCACCCCTCTCCTCCTGTCCCTTGAAGTCAGCTTCCAGGACCCTGCAATCTAAGGCAACCACTTCTTGCAAGTACAATTCTCCCAATTGCATTAACACAAAAGTCTCAATTCAGTGATTCAAAGGCTTTTCCCACAAACCTGAGCTGACCTCTTGCAGGTGGGCTACTAGGGAGCCCATTTTCAGGCTCCTGTCCTTTCTCCCCTTCCAGCTGATGCTTCTTGGTCCTGTGCAGGTGGAGGGAGACAACGAGGTTGGCTGGGGGTTCTCAGGCAGCTGGCGGAGCCCAAGCTGCTAGGGACTCACAGGGAGGCTCCCCTGGGTTCTTGACTGATGAACTTTTGCCTGGAGCTGGTGCTGCAGTTCCCGGGCTGGCAGTGCTGGGGCCTCTCCTGGAGGGGTGGCTGTGGCCTGCCCAGAAGGCACCCAGCGGGCTCTGGGCACCAGGGCTACCCACCCGCTGCCAAGTTGGCCAGCCATGATTCTGTCCTCTGGGCTTCACAGGTGGAGGCAGAGTCCAGTGAGGCACACAGCCTGCTCCCCAGCGGCCCAGAGGAGGATCTCTCTTGTCTCCAGGGGAAGCTGGGGGGAGGGATGTTGGAGTCATCACCACTTTCCTCCAAAAAAATCCACCTTACATCTCTCTCCCCTTCTCATCTCTCTGAACCCTACAGCCCCATGTGGTCAAAGACTTCCTTGACCCATCACCAGACATGGCATATGAGAATTTTGCAAGATGGCAGATGAAGCATCTCCTGCCTTGATGTGTATTCAGTTCTGAGAGAAAAGAGCCACTTTAAAAACTACAAAGCAACTTTTCTTTGGTCTGTTTCCTGCACACGCTGAAGTTTTCATCACATCAGACTTGCAGGTCCACAGCAGCTGAGCTCTGTGTCCATCCTGGCTCCTCCCACCTGTCAAGCACCCATCCCCTGCCCCCGACTGCCCGGTGCCTCCCTCTCCAAGGGCCAGCAGTCAGCCCCCATCTGCTGTGTATCAGCACACCCTCACCTGCCAGGGAGAGTCAAGGTCATCCGTAGCTGAGCATGGCCCCCGAGGGGCAGAGGCCACCCTCCACCAGCACTTTCCTCCAGGCCTGGCCCTCCAGGAAGCCTGTGGAATCCTGCCAGTATACATGGCCCTGACCCCTGCTGTGGTATTAATGGGGTTGGGCTGTTTGAGGTCAAAGTGACCAAGGAGAGCAGTGACCCCATATGGTGCAAAGGGTCGGATGGGTTCAGAAAGTTGCAGTATACGAAAGAGTCGGGGAACGGATTCCAGTGCTCCCTGCCTTCCCGACACCTCAAAGGGCTGCCGCCTTTGCCCGATGGGGTAGAGCTTGTTTGGGATTAATCATAAAGCCAAGTTTTGGGAGATTAACCAGACAAATGAGGCGTGGTGGTCAGAAAGGGTGACATCAGCCCCTCAAAGGAAATAGATCATGCACCTCAAGATTAATGCCTCCTGAGCAGTGAGTCTATTCAGGGCCATCCTGGGCCATATTTCTGTTCCCTCATTCATCTTGACTGCCCACCTTTGTGCAGAGAAAAACCAGGAGCTGTTAGCACAAAATTAGGAAGGTTCTGAGAAACCCCTCAGGCCCTTCAGATCCTGGCTGAGACATTGAACTTGTATATAGCAGTAAATAACTGGCGTCACTGGTGAACTGACAAGAACTAGAAAAAATCCTAGTGTGTAGTCTTCTACCTCCTGGCATTGGAGCTGGGTTAGAATTGTGCACCAGCGGGCACAGGATGAGGAGCACGGGGCTACCAACTGTGATAAACAGGATACACCAGACAGGCAGAGGGAGAGACAGCAAGATTGGCTGGGGCTTCTCAGGCAAGCTATTTGCACACAGGAGCAAGTGTGGGGGTGCTGAAATTTACTGCAGACCCTTGGGACAGGACACTGGCTGGAAGGGCAACTGGAGCCTCCTCCTGCAGCTGGGCCTTCACAGCAAGTGCAGTTTTTGCTTAGAGACCATGTTAGTGTGACATGGGGAGTATCAGGCAGGAGACTGATAAAGACTGCAGCTCCTCAATCCCATCTTCATTGACGCCAGAAAGCCCCTTCTGCAGAAAAGTGCTGTGAGCATTTAGAAATGACTCAGTAAGTCCATAGGGAGAATCAGACTTGAGCTGACTAGATGAACTGTCTTCTGAGATCTTTGACAAATGGAAAAGCTGCCCTCCTCCCTCAGGGCCAAGCTGGTGGGGTGGGGTATGTCCTTCACCCATGAAGCAGTGTCCCAAAATGCAACACGAAACGCTGAGCTCTCTCGACAGGGAAGGCCGGGATGGGGACCTTGCTCTGTCCTTGCCTCTGGGAGACCAAGTGAGCACCCACGTGAGACGATGTCAGGGCACAAGGGCAGACACACATGGTGGCGACTACCTGACCTCCACATACAGCCACGTGCTCCCTTTGCAAAGAAACGGGAGAGAAGTGCTTCCTCCCAGCTTCCCCCAGGCCCACGTGGCTGCTGGGACCCTCCTGGAGCCGACTCCCCACTTGCCCTGTTTACTCAGTCTCCCCAGAGTTATCTAATCACAAGAAGCTAAAATATCAAGTAGCCTCTGCCCGCGACCAAGAGTTCTTCACTGTGCGAGGTTGACCTGGTTTTGGCTTCATTTGCATCAGATGGCTTTGGGGTGGGCGGAGAAGAATTTCACATCCAGGAACCTTGCAAAGATGTATGTTCAATCCTTTAATCTCCACGTGACCACCTGCTGCTCCCTGACAGCCTCTCTTCTCCGGATTTAGGAGTCCCCCGCCCTCACCACCTGTGCTCACCTGGGCAGGTTTCCTTCCACAGTCCCCAGTAAAGTTTGATATTTCCCCGCATCTTACAGGTGCTACACATTCCTAGCTAAATTTTTTTCTGTATAGTTTCTGTTTGGGAATGTTATGGTGAATAGAGAATATTTTCTATGTTTAGCAACTGGTGATTTTTGTTAAAGAACTATTATTTCTATTTTGATTATTTTCTATTTTATGATATAGTCTGCCACTTTATTCAGTTTTCCTACTTATTTCAGTAGCTCTGTGCTTGATTCTGTTTGGTTTTCCAAGCAGGCAGTCACAGTATAAACAAAGTTATATTAAAAAATTTATTTCCTCCCCGGTGGCTCAGCGGTTGAGTGCCACACTGCGAAGATGTCCGCAGCCTCTGCAGCGCCGGTTCGATTCCCCGCCGGCCAGGGAGATAACCACATGGCGCGCAGACCTCTCCTGCCTCGCCCGCTGCTCCCCTCAGCAGTGTCTTCAGTCCATCTGCCAGTTCTGTTCCCCACTCTGTCTCTGGTGAATTCTCTCACCCTCCCGTGCCTCTGGCCTATACCCCGGTTCTTGCATAAAATTAAAAAAAATATTTCCTCTGTTTTGGAATGTATTCTGTCTTTTTAAAAATGTATGTTTGTGTGAGTGAGTGAGTGTGTGTGTTTGTGTGTGTGAGAGAGAGAGAGAGAGAGAGATGGGAGGGAGGGAGGGAGGTAAAGAGAGAGAGAAAGAGACATAAGAGAGATTGTCAAACTTTTCCATCCTCTAGAGCTATTAAATCACAGTGAAATTATCTTTTCCTGTAAGAACTGATAAACCTCTCTTGGAAAGCCCTCTGATCCCATTATCTTCATAGACCTAGTTCTCTGACTACACCTCTGTCTCTCTTTTCTTTTTAGTGTTTCTGATTTACCTGTATTTTCTAGATTTTTCTTAAATCAGTTTAAATATGTTTTTCCTGAACATTTTAAATTTTATGCAGTTTTCATATTTAGCAGAGTTGTTCACTGGAATCTCTTAAAAGTCTATAAATCTCCTTCATATTTGTAATTATGTCTTTATTCTCAATCCTATTTTGGTCTCATTTTTCCTTGATTAGATTTCTTGGTTTTGAATATTTTATTCCTCATTTCAGAGAACCCAATCTTACTTATTTAGCAATTCTGCTGACTGCATATTTATGCTTGTTATTTTGGCTAATTCCTTCCTGCTACTTTCCTTATGCTTTCTTGGTTTTTTGCTGATGTGTTGTTTATTGGTCAGAGCATTTGTTTTTATTTTTGTTTTTCTTAATCAGAGAAACATCTGAGATTATTACTGTAATAAGAAGTACAGCTTTGGCTGCAGCCCATAAGTTTTTCTCTATTGTTCTCTCATTATTTTTCCAATAGTCTATATTTGTAGTTGTGATCTATCTTTTACCTAGTTACATAGAAATGTTGACAGAATTTTAAGTAGGTTCTCATTTAAAACTCTTTTCTTTATATATGGTTTATTGGTATTGCAATCAGAGTACATAGTCACTGAAGCCTGTTTAAGACTTTATTTAGATACTTTTAGAAGTCTAGCATGTAATTTGTAGTGTAAATATCTGATGGACATTGTGGGGTGGGGAAAGCATTATCTCTGCATAGTTTGATATATTACTGTTAAATCAATTTTATCAATAAAATAATTTCCTCTGACTTTGAAATACTGGGTACACAAAGAATAAATATGGTACCAAATCAGAAATATACAACTATAATATACCACTAATATTGTGTTTTTCTTCACTATGTTTTCATTGGTTTTCCAGTATATGTTTTGATTCAATATTATTCATGACAGCAACAATATCAATAATGATAATAATACTTAACATGTATGAGGTGCTAATGATATGCTAGCAAACTCTACTAAGCACATTGAATTCCTCAATGAATCAACAAATCCTTTTCTAGTTTCACAGTGAAGCTTGTCTACAGTTTACAGCTAAGGAAACTGATTTTCACAAAGTGCATCCATTAGGGTTGCGTTAAACTACTCAGGGCAAAAGACAAGTAACAGTTAAGGCAGGATTCCATTCTCACCTTGGTCCAGAAATGATGTTGGGGGACTTCAACTGTCTGTAGTAGGAGGGCTCCTCCCCTGTGTCCCACCGGCAAAGATCCCAACCTGTGGCTGTCTGGCTTCAGGTTCGGGGCACCTGTTTGTTTCCTTTAGTGTCTAGTAGGGAAAACGGATAGGAGTTTCTGACACTTAATGAATGCCATCAAAGTGACCCCAATCGTACTTTTTGCCAAACCAATGATGATCATTGATGTTAAGGGACTCTCACTCCCTATTCAAGCTTTTTTTGGAGCTGAGAACCTGGTAACTGAAAACCCAACCTGCAGAGGATGCCACAAATCATCCTCCCAAGATGCTGTTCATCAAGTGTGCTTGCTCTCTTTAAGCTCTGAATTATTCTTTAAGACAGAAGCAGACATATTCTTTTTTTTTTAAGATATATTTATTTATTTATACAAGCACTGGGTACAGTCAGAAGCGCGGGAGGGTGAGAGAATTCACCAGAGCCAGAAAGGGGAGCAGAACAGGCAGACTGACGAAGTACACTGCTGAGGGAAGCAGCAGGTGGCAGGAGAGGTCTGCACACCATGTGGGACCCTCACCCCACGGCACGGGATCAAACCTGCACTATAGAGGCTGCCTGCAGTTTAGCAACCCAGTGCTCAACCACTGCACCACCGGGGAGGCCCCACATTCTTATTCTTTCTGTCTCTTCTTCACTGCCCATCACTGATGCTTACATAATCTCAGCAGCAAGCTCCCGGGAGAGGGGAAGAAGACACCGTCTACTTTGACCTTCCTTTCTAAGTCCCTGAGGTTGTGATCACCTTCATGGGATGGCGGATGGATCACAATTATTTCAAGAACCTTAAAAAAAAAATGTCTACCAAGAAAACTTCGAATTGAAAGAAGTATTTTCCTAGGAATTTCATGAAGTATTATTTGGGCTCCTTTGAAGTAAGCATCTTTTACCCTTCTTTTTCTCTATCTTTTCAGTTGGTGATGGCTAGAGGTGGGGAGCTATGGTCATGGTTATCCTTTTTCTTTCATCTCACACTGAGCCCATGTATTAAGTCTACTATTTAGAGGCAATTTTGTTTTTTCTCTTTCAATTTTACACCTCTTCTATTATCTAGACCCTATAGAACAATGTGAAGTATAGCAATGGATACCAACATTATTGTTTTTCTCTGATTTATATAGAATGCTTCCAATATCTTACCATTTTACAAAGACACTTGTTACTTTAACAAGGATCTTCCCTGTTATACCTAGTTTGATAATAATTTTTTAAAGAATGGATATTAAACTCTGTTGTCTCTTGAAGTGATAGCTTTTTTTGTGATTTGATATTTTAAGTCAGTTGATTACAAGATAAATTTCTAACATTGAATCAGTTTGACCTTCCTAAGTCAAAAGCATGGTTGGTCAAAGCATACCAATTATTTATAATACTGCTAGAATATCAGAGTTGTTTCTTTAAGCATCTTTTCTTTTATGTTCATAAGGAAGATAAATATATTTTTTCCTTCCTTTGGGTTGATTTGTTTATGTTTTAAGCTACCTGATTTGGTAAGATTACAGAATTAGTTGAGGAACTTTAAACTTTTATTTTTATGATCTGGAATAGTTTATGAGATGTGGTATAATCTTTATTCAGTAAAACTTGGTAGAACTTAGCATAAAGTCATCTGAGCCTAATATATTTTTAGGGATTGATATATGCCTTCTATCTTTATTCTGCAGTTAGTATACATGTTAGTCCATCTTCATTGATTTTTATCACTAACATTATCTTTAATATTTTTGTTTAAATTTTTCCATTTATTAGGATAAAGTGGTATATATCAATATATCACTCATAACATTTCACAATATTCTCAATATCAACATATCTGTCCAAATTTTTTTCTAATTATGTTTCTTGAAGGAAGCTTGGTTTGTATAATTATATTTGTTTTAGGGGTTAAAGTTAAAGTTTCAAGCCTCAGCAAATGTTTTCATGCCATGCCAACCTCCAGAGCCCCAATAATCCTCCATCATGCTCCTGGGCCCATCCCTCCTCCACTCCCACCCTGCCACCCTCCAATTCTGGTTGTCTCAGGTTTGCTGTCAGATGTCAAAGGTTTGTTATTGGTTTGGTTTTGTCTAATCCTCTTTTCTATTTTTTTTTTATATTCCACATGTAAGTGAAACCATCCAGTATTTGTCTCTCTTTGAGATTAATTTTGCTTAGAATTAGCTTCTCTAGTTCCAGTCATGTCATTGCAAATGGCAAGAGTCCATCTCTTTTTCTAGTTGAGTATTGAGTAGTATTCCACTGTGTATACACATACATGCAGAGATCTAGATAGAGATAGATAGATAGATAGATAGATAGATAGATAGATTGCCACTACTCTATCCTGTTTCCATAACTTGACAATTATAAATAAGGCTGCAGTAAACTTAGAGTAATAAACTACTACTGCTTTGGGTAGATACCTATGTGTGGAATTGCTAAATCATATGGTAAACCTATTTTTAATATTATAAGAGATCTCCATACAGTTTTCCATAGGGACTAGACCAGTCTACATTCTCACTAACAATGTGTAAAAGCTCCTTTCCCCCCACATCCTTGCCAATACTTGGTGTTTCTGTTCTTTTTGATATGGGTCATCCTCACTAGTACCAGATGTTATCTTATTATGGTTTTGATCTGCACTTTCCTGATGATGAAGCACTTTTTCATGTCCCCATAGGCCATCTATGTGTCTTCACTAAAGAAGACGTGCTTCTGTAGATTTTCTGCCTGTTATTTGATTGGATTAATTGTTTTCTTTTTGTTGAATTGCATGAGCTCTTTATATGTTTTGGATAACAGCCCATTGCCAGATCTATGATGTGCAAATATTTTCCCATTCAGTATGGTATCTTTTTGTTTTACTGATAGTTTCATTCACTGTTCAGAAGTTTTTAGTTTGATGTAAATCAATTTGTTTATATTTGCTTTTGTTTCTCTTGCCGTTGAAGACAGATCCCAAAAGACAGCCCTGAAGCCCATATCATGGAGTGTTTTGCCTATTTTTTTCTGCAATATATTTTATAGTTTCAGGTTTTATACCCTTGTATTTAATGCATACTGAGTTAATTTTTGTGTCTTGTATGAGATAGTGTTCTGGTTTCATTCTGTTGAATATGGCTGTCCAGTTTTTTCAATGCCCTTTTTTGAAGAGACTCTCCTTTCTCCAGTGTATACTCTTGGATTCTTTGTTGTAGATTAACTGGCTATAGGTAGGTGGATTTATTTCTGGACTCTCAGTTCTATTCCATTGGTCTGCATGCCTGGTTTTGTTCTAGTACCATGTCTTTGATTTGTACAATTTTGTAGTATAATTTGAAGTGTGTTACTGCCAGTGGTCTGGAACCACTCTTTTTCATTTTTTGCCAAGATCATTTTAGTTGTTTGGGATCTTTTGTGTTTACATATGAATTTCAGTATTGTTTGCTCTATTTCCTCACAGAATGCTTTTGGAATCTTGATAGGGATTGCATTGAAACTATATATTGCTTTGGGTAGGAGGGCCATTTTTTACAATGTTAATTCTTCCAGTCCAGAGCAGGGAACCCTAGTTATTTAATCCATTTTGCTATAATCGTGAATGGGATTGTTTTCTTGATTTTTTTCCCTTCTAACTCATTGTTTACATATAGAAACGCACATTGGTTTATAACACTATATGGGATTCAGAGGTCTAAGACCATACCACTTCAGATATATGTTCAGCATTGTCCCATTTTTAAATCTTGTTTATTTCTCCCTTCTCTTTTCTTTTTCATAGGCTTGTGAAATTTTGATTTTTATTAGTTTTATTAAGCTATAATTTGGGCTATGTTCCTTTGTTTATATTTCTGTTTTTGGTAATTGTTGCCATTATATTTATTAAAGACGCTCATAGAATTTCCCCTTATTTTCTAGCTTCTTGAGTTTTAGGTTTACTTCTGTTACTTTCAAACATTCTTTTCGATAATTTCTACTATGTACATTTAAGACTGTATTTTTTATAGATCTTTGCATTAGAGGTTGTAATCTAATTGAATCTCCTCTTTATTCCAAGATTTATTTATTAGCAATAATAACAATAGAGTAGTCATAGTATTAGAGGGTTAGTAATAGTTGCTATTATTGATAAGCAGCTAATATTTTTAGTTGGCTATGCATTTTATTGTATTTTAGTCATAGAATATGGACCTTATTTTTACAGTTTATAATTCATTGACATTTTCATTGTGTTAGTCTTGCAAATGCATAATATTTATTTCAAAGTAAGTATTTCTGTTAATTTGGGGCTTCATTGTGTGTTTATGTAAAGAAAGAGCTTTAGCAATATGTTAGAATTATCTATGAAAGCATAAGTAAGGATTAAATTTCTCATGAATTTATTTCTTTATTCTCTCAAAAGTATATTGGTGTAATAATAAAATAACAGATAATAATAGCCCATAAAGATAAAGAGAATAGGAGAGGAATCAACAGTGTTCATAGATGTAGGTTAAGTATTTCAAGGACAGCAGACAGAGCAGGGATAAATGAGTCAGAAGAGTCAATGAAAATGAAACCTTTGTGCCTACAGAGGGCATAGCAGTGGAAAACAAATTAATTTTCCCCGCAGGACTCTGGGAAGGCTTGTGATTCAGAGGCGCCAGTCGCCAAGGTGGCACATCTGTACCGAGCAGTTAGATGCCACCCCCCATGCCTTTTCCAATCTCTTTGTCTTCCATGTGTAGCCAAGGAAATATCCCATTCCCATCTCTACAGGAAATGGGAGTTTTATTATGCTTAGAATTGAGAAGCTCCAGATGTGGGGAAACCAGATGTAGTTGGGAGGGAAGGTGCTAAATTGAAAACAAAAGGAATAAGGAAATCCAAACCCAGAATGGTCACAACCCACACCTCTTCTCTTGCCCTATTGCCAAGGTGTCAGTATTTTGGATAGCCCACACCACCAGATAGCATCTTGAAGGATTATTTTCTGAAGAAAACAAATAGCCACAAATAAAAATGCTTACACGATCTATCATTAGGGGGTTTTACAACAGATAAACAAAACAAAAATGCTGGCAGCCTGATCGCCTCCAGTGGAGGTCCACAGTGGTAATCTGATGGGGACACATGGAGCTGTCAGTGGGTTTATAGTCTTGCTCTTAAATACAAATGGAGAGCCAAAAACCACAACACATGAGCGAAGACTCAACATGAAAGACATAGGCAGAAGGAGGGATACAAAAATATAAGCAAATAAGCAAACTGAAAAAGAACTTAGAGAAACAGACAAAGATAGAAAAAGGAAAGAAAGAATAGAGCAAAAAATATAAAGGGATGAATAAAAGAAAATGAGTAATGTGCTGAATACATCAAGGAGTTCCCAGACATGACTAGTATGAGAAAATTATAGGGATAATATCAATTTCTGATACCCAGAAATCACAAATCACCAGATTAGCTGGATCCATGAAGTGTCCAACAGAATGAATAAGAGCAACAAAAAAGACCTGTGCCAACCACATTATCACACCACTTTGGAACACCATGGATAGAGAGATTCTAAGACTTCAGAGAGAAACAAAGGCTGGATTTATACAACATAATAGGAAATGAGGTCAAAATTATTTTCCATTGTAACACCGTGGAACACTGGGATTGGCTTGTTCCAGACACAACAAAACTGATTTTTTTAAAAAAGCAAGAAGGGCTCCCTGGTGGCTCAAGGGGTTAAGTACAGCACTGTGAAGCTGTCCCCATCCTATGCAGCAGCAGTTCAATCACCGTCCAGCAAGGGAGCTACCCACATGGCACAGCAGACCTTTCCTGTCCTACTTTCTGCTCCCCTCAACAGTGTATTTCAGTCAATCCACCTGTTCTGTCCCCCACTCTGTCTCTTGTGAATCCTCTCACCCCCTGCACCTCTGGCCTGTACCCCAGTTCTTGTATGCATAAATAAATAATTTAAAAAAAAAAACCTTTAGGGAAAAACTGATTGTCAGCATACACATTAAGAGCATCAGCCCCACTGAAAGGGGTAGGAAAAACTTTAAGTGGATTTTTAAAAGTGTTAACAGGGTAATAAAACCACAAGAGGGAAGGTGGCAACAGTGCATAAGGGGGTGCACGAGCAGACACCCAGTATAGAGAGTGCATTGTGGGAGACCTACAGAGGTGAGGGCCCAGAGTGAGGACTATTGGCTTGAGTCTGAGGCTCATAACACAGAACAGTTGTAACCTGAATCAACTGAGCACCTGGACTTCCTTATAGCACAGATTAATACTGAAATCCAAGCCAAGAGATCTGAAACACCTGCCACTCTCCACGCAAGACAGAGAGATCTAAAATACCTGCCAACCCCATGAATAAAAGCTTTACAATGAGAATCTCAGATTCCTGAGTGTACTGGAGGGGATCCTTTATGCCCATCGCCCTGGTCCTCTTTTATACCCTCTACCCCTCATCAGGGGTATCGTAGGGAATAGTAGGGAACAGTAGGGAACAGGGAATAATAGGGAAAGTCTATACCTACTAAAACCCTTACAAAATCAAAATTGAGGTGACAAAAGAATGCAGTATAAATGCAAGAACAACTACAAAAAAGAAAAACAAAACCTGAAAGGAGCCCACACTCAGTAGAGTTGTGGATCATGATGGAGGGGAATTCAGGCAACAGTCCTGGCAATGCTGATAGAACTTAAAAAACAATGGAGGATACAAAACAACAACAGAATAAAGATAATGAAAATATGAGGCAGCTGCATTCAGAAATAATGGAGCTAAGAAACATCATGGCTGATTATAAAAATGCAATTGAGGGCCTTAATAGCAGACAAACAGAAGCAATGGAGAGAATTAATGAACTTGAAAACACAATACTAGAGAAGGCAAGAATAGAGCAAGATACAGAAAACAATTTTGAAAAAAAATGAAAACAGTGTAAGAGCACCTTGGGACAACTTAAAGAGAAATAATATCCATATCGTGGGGATCCCAGTAAGAGAAGAGAAAGAGAAAGGCATAGAAAACTGATTGAAAGAAATAATCACTGAAAATCATTTCACTCTGGGAAATGAACCAGAAATTGTGATCCAAGAGACCCAAAGAGCTCCAAACAAAATAAGAATCAGATATACATACACCAAGACACAAAACAAAAGGACAGTACACTAAATATATCAAGAAAATAAAAGGGTAACCTATAAGTGAACACCATTCAAACTGTCAGCAGATTTTTCAACAGAAGCGTTACAAGAATGAAGGGATTGGAAAGAGATATGCAAAGTATTTAAGGGAAAATACTTCCATCCCAAAATCCTTTACTCAGCAAGTTTAATAATCAAGATAAAAGGAAGAGTAAGGAGCTTCACTGAATAGCAACATGTCAAAAAATTTATTAACACTAAGCCACATAGGAATGAAATCCGAAAGGCTAATTATAATAAAACAACAGAACAATGAATATTGAGGCAAATTAATTTTTTTAGAGTTATTTATTTATGCATACAAGAGCTAGGGTACAGGCCAGAGGTGTGGGGGGGTGAGAGGATTCACCAGAGACAGAGTGGGGTTCAGGACAGGCAGACTGACTGAAATACGCTGCTGAGGGGAGCAGTGGGTAAGTCAGGAGAGGTCTGCTGCACCATGTGGGTAGCTCCCTGCCCGGGGATCGAACTTGTGTTGCAGTGGCTGTGGATAGCTTCACAGATTGTGTTTTAAACCCTTGCACCACCAGAAAATTTAATTTATTTTGCTTTGTGGTTGATTCTGTTGGGTTTTCAATGGAGGAAGTGATAGTGTAAGCAAAATTACATTTTAAAAATTTTATTTCCTCTGTTTTGGATGTATTCTCTCTTTTTGAAAGTGTGTGTGTGTGTGTGTTTGTGTGTGTGTGTATGTGTGTGTGAAGAGATAGATATAGAAGGGAGAGGGAAAGAGAGACAGAGAAATAGAAACTTTCTAATTTTTTCCATTCTCTAGAACAATTAAATTATAGTGAAATTATCTTTTCCTATAGGAAATGATAAACCTCTCCTATAAAACGCTCTGGTCCCACAATTTTCATAGAACTTACTTGTTTGCTATGATGATGGATTTTCCAAATTCTCCATTTAGTCATGTCCATTGACATTTACAAATTGTAAAGCTATGTTGTTAAATTCATGGAAGCTTAGAACTTAATATGGGATGTATATTTTATATTCAATAATGGTTTTGGACATGAAGCCTAATTTTTCTATGGTTGATATTCCTACAACAGCTGTCTTTTCATCTGTTTTGATTGATTAATGTTTATCTAGCATATTCTTTTTTACCTTTTACTTTTAAATTTTCTGAGTTTGAATTTTTTTCACTTTTCCTCCATTTTTTCAATAAATGCAGTCTGAAAATCTCTATCCTTTGCCCAGAAAGATTAGTCATTTACATTTATTGTGAAAATTGATATTATTGGCTCTATTATCAACATTAAATTTTACTTTTATCCCTTTTTCTTTTTTTTTCCTCTTTTTTATGTATTTTATATTGAGATGATTAATTTTATCTTCAGCTTCCTCCTTCTTCCCAATATCTTTATTATCTTGTTTCAAAATAATAGTCACCTTAGAGTACTTAACACCTACCATGGATGTGTGCTATTTTATCTAGTATTTTATTCATATTCAATTTGAACTGTACATTTAGCAATTACTGTTTTCAATGGTCATTTTTTAATTAGATTTACCTATGTATGTATCATTTGTCTTTGTTTTTGTTTCCTCACTATTCCTTCCTGTATCTCAGAACATTTTTTCTGGATTATGAAGAATAATCTTTTGAAGTTCCTTTTTAAAGTATCTGTTCAAATCTACAAGCTACTCTTTGCTGCAATATATATATATAATTTTTAAAGATATAATTTTATATTCAAAAATACTAAGTTGAGAGTAATTTTTCACAGAATTTTAAAGTTATTTTTCCACTTTCTGACTTCTAGCTTTGCTGTTGATAAGTCAAATGCTTCTGTATTTATCATTTCTATATATCATTGCTTTGTTTTCTGGTCATTTTTTAAAATTTTTTATTAAATGTTTTATTTTCTGACATTTTGTTCATTTTTGTACGATATTAGATTTCTCCCCTTTGTGGTGTAGTCCCCATAAATCCCCCACCACCACATCATTCCATAAACCATTATGCCTTGTGCTTTTTCCTTCCCCTTTTGACTCCTCTCCCTTCCTTTCCCCTGCTATATGCCTGAGATATATAGTTTGCCAGCAAGTTTTGTAATTTTTGAGCCTTTGTCAGTTTCCCTATATTCCTCGTATAAATGAAACCATCCAATATTTTTCTTCTTCCTTCTGTCTTATTTCACTGAGCATAATCCCTTCTAGCTCCATCCATGTTGCTGCAAATGGCATGAGATTTTCTTTTTTAATTGCTGAATAGTATTCCTCTGTGTGTTTAGACCACATCTTGATCCAGTCACCTGTTTGGGGTCATTTAATTGTTTCCATATCTTAGCTATTGTAAATAGTGCTGCAGTAAACAGAGGAGCTCTGGTTTCCTTTCAAATTAGTGTTTTTTGGTTCTTTGGGTAGGTCCTAGGAGTGGAATTGCTGGGCCATATGGTAGATCCATTTTTAGTAATTTGAGGAACCTCCACACAGCTTTCCATAGTGGCTGGACCAGTTTGCATTCCCCCCAGCAGTGTAAAAGCATTCCTTTTTCTCCAATTCCTTGTGTTCTCTGGCCACTTTTAAGGCTTTCCTTTTTTTTTTTTCCTGAGGGTTTTGCAGATGTAGATTTATTCATATTCATTCTCTTTGGTAGTAGTTAAGCTTCCTGAATCTGCTGTTTGATATTTTTTGTTAAATCTGAAAGTTCACAACCACTATATCTTTGAATATTGTCTCTCCTCCAATTCTCTTAATACATTTATTCTGGAACTCTGAAGAGACATATGTTAGACTTTCACACTCTATTCTCTATGTCTGTTTTATCTGTATATTAACTTTTTAATTCTTAGATGTTCTATTAATTCCTTTTCCTGAGGTTCCTGGCAATTTTTTAGTTTCTTATATCATACTCACAATTTTGAAAGTCTCCTTTATTTATATAATCATAATAAACATTGTTTTTATCACTGAATTTTATCACTGCAATAGTTCTAGATTTTTGTATGTTTAATGATTCTGTAGTTTGAGCTTTCTTGCTAATTCCTGCTGGGTGGCTCATTTCCTTGTATGATTTGTAATGTTTGATTATGAGTACAAGTTCTCTGGCATTTTTTTCTATTGGCGTTTTGAAACCTGAGTTTAAAAGTGGTTCTTCCAAAGATTTCATTTCTTTATGTTGGGCACATATGAACACTGCCAACCTGAAACCACTTTAGACTAAATTTTCATGGGGATTTTCAGGCCACACTGTTGTGTGAATTCCAACCCCAAGCTCGTGTAGTGATTTATATTAGACATTCTTAAAGAATGTCTCATTGAAGTGCATTTCATTTTTCTCTGTGGGGCAAGTTCCTCTCACTAGTTTGCCTCAGAGTTGCTGACTTTATACAGCTGCTTCTGAATTGACCACCCAACTTGAGCATCCTCAGGTTTTGTTTCTTACCTCTATGTGGCTTTTAAGTATTCTATGCTCCATTTTTAAATTGTCCATAGCAAAACATTTTATTTGGACATGTAGTCCATCATATTGTTGGGAAGGGATGTGTCTAATTTTGTTGTTCCTTTCCTGTAAACACTGCAGATTACCAATTAGAAGACAGTCTAAGCGTTCTTCTAACTGTCCTTTTCTCTCCTTTCTAGATTTTTCTTTCCATTGAAATAAAAATATTCATCAGTTATGTATATGGACTGATCACTTTTCATTAACCTTGTAAACATGTAGCCATGGAAACTTCAGATTTATATCTCTATTTATTCAAAAGAGACTTATTCTACTATATCTTTCATAATTAATTCAGTTCTATTTTTCTGGTCTCATCTTTAGGGAAAATCAATGAAAACTTTTTTGCTCACCATTTCTTCCTATTATCTCAATTTTTTTTCCAAGATTATGAAGAATGGTTATTTAGATATTTGAATACATGGAAGAATATTTGGATATTTGCTTTATCCCTTTTTTGTCTATTATCTAAACTCTCAGAATGTTTATCTTCTTAGCCTGAAAGGGAAATTCTTCCCTATAGAACTTACTGTTTGTCCTCTGTATCACTGGTTTGATTTTCTTATGTTTCACTTTTGCAATGATATTACAATACAATAATATCATTTTTACCTGTACAATTATTCTATTGGTTTCTTTACAAAGTTTTAATTCAGGAACCATCCATTTCATTTCAATCTGTTTGCTCACTACCATATCTTTCATCTCATTTTATAGAGTTCTCTTTTTTCTGGATTTTACTGAAAGAACATAGTAAATAATGCAGTATATTTTAAGTATGTTATCATTGCCATATCCTCCTGCTTAAATAATGCACTCTTTCCACATGAAAGCTTCCGCTTTACATCACATTGTTCAAACTAAGTTAAGAAGTCTTCCCAAACCAGGAAGGTGTATGCCCCAGATAGTAGGAGCTGACTCATTCTCTGGCCACCTGGGTACGTGTCGAGCTGAACCTGGAAGTTGGGGTTGATATTGTAACAGGGTGGTCCCCAGGAAAGGGGGAGGTTCCCTGCCCCACCCAAGGGAGGGTGGAGCTGAACAGGAAGAGGAAAAGCTGCAGAAGAGACTGAGGAAGAAAGGAAGCAGGATGGAGCCAGGAGACCTGGAGGAGGCGCATGGAGCCTAGAGACACGTGAAGAAACTGCGCTTGTCTTTTGGTCGTGGACTGGGTGACACAGATGTGGGTGAGACCCGTGGGGAGGGGACAATGGCAGCTTTTATCTTGATGTTGATTTTGCTCTTTTCCTTCCGGGCTTGTCTGGTTGTTTCTGACTCTTTTCTGTGGGTCCCCACTGGAAGATGCTTTAGACTTGTGGCAGGCTTTGGGGCCTTGTTCTGGGCCGATCCCATATGGATGGACTTTTACCCACGAGGGGACGGGTAACTTTGGGTGCTTTATTTAGAAACTAGATTCTTTGCCTTTCCTGTATTGTTTCCTAGTTTTATGAAAGTTCCTTCCCATTAAAGTCTCATATGTTTTGTGTTGATGCGGCAAATGGCAGAACCCATTTAGAATAGGCAGGGTTGCGGGGTTTGGGCTGCCCCTCTCCATGTCCTATAACAGATTTGGCTGTGGGCCCTCACCCGCGCACTTTTATGGTGACCAACGCAAGAAAAATCACTTTGGGCTGGTCAACCACGGGTGAAACTTGCAAAGAACGTTGGGCGCCAAGCTGTTCTAGGACATGGAGAGGGGCAGCCCAAACCCCGCAACCCTGCCTATTCTATGTAGGGTTTTGCCATCCGCCGCATCAACACAAAACATATGAGACTTTAATGGGAAGGAACTTTCATAAAACTAGGAAACAATACAGGAAAGGCAAAGAGTCTAGTTTCTAAATGAAGCACCCAAAGTTACCCGTCCCCTCGTGGGTAAAAGTCTATCCAAATGGGATTGGCCCAGAACAAGGCCCCAAAGCCTGCCACAAGTCTAAAGCATCTTCCAGTGGGGACCCACAGAAAAGAGTCAGAAACAACCAGACAAGCCCGGAAGGAAAAGAGCAAAATCAACATCAAGATAAAAGCTGCCATTGTCCCCTCCCCACGGGTCTCACCCACATCTGTGTCACCCAGTCCACGACCAAAAGACAAGCGCAGTTTCTTCACGTGTCTCTAGGCTCCATGCGCCTCCTCCAGGTCTCCTGGCTCCATCCTGCTTCCTTTCTTCCTCAGTCTCTTCTGCAGCTTCTCCTCTTCCTGCTCAGCTCCACCCTCCCTTGGGTGGGGCAGGGAACCTCCCCCTTTCCTGGGGACCACCCTGTTACAATATCACCTACAGACCAGCTTAGTAATGAAGAGAGTAGAAAGTGTGTTGGGAGACAATCATAGCAGAGAAATTTCACTTTGCTAGACTTTCTTCTATGTGTTGGCCAGAGCTCTCCATCAGGATTAGTTTTCTCTAGGAATCTTTCCCTTTAGGTCTGCATCTACTTCCAGCGTGGAATGTTATTTCCTCTGGCTGATTTCTTGGCCCCTTGGAAAGGGTCCTGGCCACCATAGAGAATGTTTTATATGCGGGGTTTTTGTATATGCGGGGTTTTGCTGCTATTGTACTTACCCTTGAGCCTCTCAGAGCAGCTAATTGCCAGAGTGTTATTCTGTAATAACTAAAGAACAAGCAGCTTGCTTCAGACCCATGACTGGCCCACAGTTCTGTTCTCAGCAGTTAACATGCAGAATTTTAGATGGATTCTGCCACAATCCCCTCCATTTTTATTATGCCTGCTGCTTTCTCTGGAAAATAGTTTTGTTTCCTTTAGTAATTTACTTCATTTTTGACTGGTCTGTGCTATTTTGAGTAGTATTTTCTTGTAGTTTCTGTTCTAGTCATAGTGTACACCTTCCCTATTTTCTATTGAAGGTATTAACATCACTCTTCTCCTCACTCTCTTTGTCCTTTGTCACTCTATTTGTATCTGGAAGTCAGCTATTAAACATGCAAGATTATCACCTTCATTTACCCAGAAATCTGTCTTAATTAGAGCTCTGCAGATTTTCATGTATTTAATAAATATTTACAGAGCACCCCTCATGTCAGGAATGTTCTAGGCACCAAGGAAACATCAGTGAAGAAAGCAGACAAACACTCCTAGCAGGGGAGACAATGATAATTAACGATGTTGCTTATAAGGAATCATATTGTAGCTTAATAGGTGATGTGTGCCATAGAGAAGAGAGAGAATGGTCAAAGGGCAGCAGTGCTGAGGGGATCAGGGAACTCCTCATTGAAAAAATAATACTTGAGCAAAGGTGTTGTATCAGTTAGCATTCTCCAGAGAAAATTACCCCACAGGAAATGCATAGATGTACAGAAAGAGGTTTCAGCTCACATAATCATGGAAGTTGAAAGCCCCATGGTCTGTGGACTGCAAATCAGAATTACAAAGGCCCAGGAAAGCTGGGCCAGTTCCAACTCAAGACCAGGGAACCAGAGGAGCCTATGATGCATATTCTAGTCTAGGTCTGAAGACCTGAGAACCAGGAAAATCAAGACAGGGGAAGGCAGATGTCTCAGTGCAAACAAATAGAGCAAATTCACGTCCTCAGCAGATTAGATGATCATCCAAAATGGTGAGAGCAATCATCTTTACTCAGTTTATCAATTCAAATGCTGATCTCTTCTTGAAGTGCCCTCACAGACACATCTAGAAGTAATGTTTTACTGGGTACCCCTTAGTCAGGCAAATTGACACATAAAATTAAAAAAATCATTAGATTTTCTTTTTTAATATATTTTATTTTATTCTATATATTTTTACATCATTTTCCATTTTTGCACAATGTATACATTTTCATCTTGGTTATAGTCCCCATAAAATTCCCACCCCCCCTTATTTTGACCCTAATCCTTCCTCCCTCACCCTCATAGTGTGTCTCCGTTTTTTTCTCCACACCCTCACTAATAGTTGTCTCCAGTCTTTTTGATATAGGTCATTCTCATAGATATGAGGAAATAACTCATTGTGGTTTTCATTTTAATTTTCCTAGTAATAACTGATATTGAGCATTTTTAAAAATACTTTTATTTATTTATGCATTAAATAACTGGGATATAGGGCAGAGGTGCAGGAGGTGAGAGGATTCACCAGAGACAGAATGAGAAGCAGAACAGGCAGGTTTATTAAAATACCCTACTGAGGGGAGCAGCGGGTGAGACAGGAGAGGTCTGCTGCACCAAATGTCAGTTAGCTCCCTGGCTGGGGATCGAACTCAGGCTGTGGCAGTGATAGCACTGAGACTAACTCCTAGGCCACCAGGGAGGCCCCTGATTGTTGAGCATCTTTAAATGTTCTTGTTGACCATCTCTATGTCTTCTTTGAGAAAACTATCTATCTTCTGCCCCTCTTTTTTGTTTTATTTTGTTGTTGAGTTGTACCTGTTCTCTATGTATTTTAGATATTAACCCTTTGTTGAATATATGATCTACAAATATCTTCTCTAAGTCAATAGGTTGCTTTTTGTTTTTGTGGTGGTCTCTTTCCCTTTTGACCACACAGTTTAATGTAGCCCAATTCGTTTCCTTCTGTTTTTGTTTCCCTTGCTGTTGGTGTCATGCCCCCAAAGGCATTTCCTCTTGATTCTCATGCGCAGCCTGGGTGAGCACCACAATTTAAAACCAAATGAATGACTTCAGAGCCTTCAACTGGTTTCCAGGAATTCTGTTTGCTTCCCCTGAATTCTGGTTTCCATGGCCTACATCCAGTAAGTCCATTGTCTATGTTTTCTTCTATGTGTTCTATGGCTTTGTGTATTATGTCCAATTATATATTATATATTATTTCATGTATTACATATTTCATATAAGATATCCAATTACATATCATATATTCAATTAATTTTGAATTAATTTTGTGTATTGTGTTAAACAATAATATGGTTGCATTCTTTTGCATGTGAGTGTCCAGGATTCCAAACATCACTTATTGAAGAAGGTTTCCTTTTTCCATTGTGTGGTGATGGGTCCTTTGTCATAAATTAACTGTCCACCATGTGTTGGTTTATTTCTGGGCTCTCAATTCTATTCTATTTGTCTGTATAACTGTTTTTGTTCCAATATCATACTGCTTTATGGCTATCCCTTTGTAGTATAGTTTGATGAGAGGTACTGTAATACTTCCATTTTTTTTTTCTTTTTTCTTAGGAAAAACACCCACCCATGCTCTTTGTGGCAATACTCACCATAACTAAGCCACGAAGCAATCTAACTGCCCACCACTGGGTGGTTGAATAAAGAGGTGGTATATATAGACTCAATAGAATACTACTCAGCAACTTTAAAAGATGAAATCTTGCCTTTTGCAACAGCATGCCTGGAACCTGAGGTGATTATGTCAGACAAAATACTTTGGGAAGTAAAAGACAAACTGGATGATTTCATTCACGTAGAATATAAATAAAGGGAATGAACTAAAAAAAACATAATAAAAATAGCTCTTAGACTCTGAAAAAATGGTGGTTACAAGGGAAAGAGAGGTTGCAGGAATAGGTGGATGGGGTCAGTTTGATATATGGTATATACACATATCGAGATGTGAAGCTCTATGTCTTCACAGCACTGAAACTTGCAATAGTATTGAAAATCAATGGTAAATCAATAACATTTTTATGAAAGAAATAACCATCAGTGGAGAAGAAGTGAGGAAATTGGCCACGTGGGTCTCTCAGGGAAGATTGTCCCAGGCATAGGGCAGAGCCAAGGTGAGTGTTCTGAATCAGACTAGGATAGGCAGAGATTGGCCACTGGGAGCAGAGCAGCTGGACAGAGGGAGTCGGGAAGGTGCAGACTGGTACTGGGGAGCCTGCATCCACAAACACAGTCTGTGGAAGTGGGGAGCGAGGGACTGATTTTGAAGAGAAGAAGACTATAACTTATTTGACACATCAAAGGATCACTTTGGCTGCTACATTGAACACAGAATCCCTGGGATAGAACCAGAACCCCCGGAACCTAGCTGATGGCCCCCAAAGTCATTGACATGATTTTAAATCATGCTGCTCACTCAGGCTGCACAAGAGATTCACCAGGGAGCTTTAAAAGTCCCAGTGCCAAGTCCACACTCGAGACCAATTAAATCAAAACCCCTGCAGTGTATCCCAGGTCAAAGTGCTTTGAAGGCATCCCAGTCACCTGCACACGCAATGAGGCTGAGTGTTCTCAACAAAGAAGGCTCCTTGGCTCTTCCACTGAAGTGTGGGCCCCTAAGGGTCCTGGCCACATCTTGTATTTGGTTGCATCAGTGGTACAAGCTTGGCACACCTTAGCAATGAATTATTCCATGAAATTTCTGTTTTACCAAAATGGGAATTCAGAACACTGATGGAGGCATGTGGGCTTCCCAGCCCAGAACTCGGGGTGGAGGGGGGTAAGAGCGGCTTCTGCAGACTTCTCAAGAATGGCTGTTGAACAAAAGCTTCACCACTGATTTAAGAAAAAAAAACTAGCAAATACAGCAACTTTCTAAGAATTGGAAATCAATCTGTTAGTTTTCATAAGAAAACACAACTTTTTACCTTGGGCATGAGTGCATGGAAGGTGTGATGCAATGAAGACCCTGGGAATTGTCTCACTAAGAAACTGAGAGATCTTGGTGCAGGCAGGGCTAAGAACTTCCTGTTTCCCCAAAGACCTAGTTATGCCCTCAGCTCACTGGCTCAGAGGGGCCAATGTCCACCCCCTGCCCCCCAGAGAGCTCCCAGCTGTTGCTTCCACCTGCTACCCCACCACTGCACCACATTGTGAAATCTCAGCTTAGGTCATCTGTTGGGTTCATCCCAAGGTCAGACTCATCCCCTAGGAATGCGGTCCCTCTGCAGAGGTCCTCCACAGCCCCCACAGCCTCTTGTTCTTCCTCACCAGCTCTGCAGAGCGGGGCAGAGGCTGCTGGGTAAATGTCACACAGCCAGGTATCTGAGACTGCCCACCCCACTGCCTGGCTGCCCTCCAGCCACCAACTGATTCTCCCAGTGCCTGGAGTTGCCACATGTTCAAGACAGAAAGAAAATCTGCCTTCCCAGCATGGCCAGGGGCACCACATCCAGCTCTACAGGGAGGGACTGGCCAAGACCTGCACTGTCCAGCACAAAGACTCTGGCCACATGTGGCTCCTCAGCACTGAAACGTGCCTAGGATGATGAGAAACTGGGCTTTTTAGCTTCATTTGATTTCATTTGTAAGTGCTGCCCACTCACCGATTATGCAACTGAAACTCCCAACTCTTTTCAATTCAAATGACACAGCTGAAACTTGACTCAGTTATTGAAAAACTTTTTATATATGTCGGAAGCAGTTTAGGTATTTGAATCTACTTTCCACTATAAATTTTATGAAATCTAAATACAGATCAAGAAACATGTAGCATTCAAATCAAGATGCGCCATTTTGAAGACCTTATACCAAATAAAACAAATAGCATATAAACGCTCACTGATTCTATTAGATTGATTACATGTTGAAATGGTCACAGTTTGGTGGGTTGGATTAAATAAACATTATGTTAAATTAATTGCACCTGTTCCTTTTTACTCTTTGCTAATGTGACTGCTGGAAAATCTAGACTCTTAAGAGGCTCAGCTTAGACGGGGTAGAGGACATGAACCCATCCCTAAGCAGATAAGGATGGGCCAAGTAGGTATTCTAGACCTCTAAGTAGGTCTAAGGAATTTCTTCCCTAGACAAGAACTCCTAACTCCCATCCCCCCCAAAATCATGCTGGTTTCAAATGTCTGTGGAGGTGATGGGGTGTTAGCTCTGGGGCAGAGTCTGTGCTGGGGCATGAGAACTAGGAAGGACTGCCATCGATGGGACGGCATCCATGCTAACAGCAGACCTCCTGGTAGGAATATTAAGATTTATATTTTTGCTTATTCATGCTTTACTTGGACCATTGAAAGATTATGGGTAGGAAACTTAAGTAATATATAAGTGAGAGAAACACTTCGAAAACACTCTCCATGTCTTTAATTCTCTCACATTCTTGCTATCGTTTTCTATGTACTCATCTGGGAGTTGCTTTTTTGAGTTAGCATCATGGTAGATTTTGTCCTGTCCTGGGCCACGGAGCCCTTTTTTCTTTAACCAGCCACGTGGCATTCCTCAGCGTGGGTATACTTGATTTTCTCACTTTCCATTTTCTTTCACATTACAAGGAATGTTGTATTGAATTTTCTTTCAATTACATCTTTTTAAACATGTGTGACTCTTATTTTGGATTCCTTAAAGTGAAATGGGGGGCCAAATGCTATCATATTTTAATTTTGATAGTGCCAAATTATACTCCAGAAATATGTTATCAATTTATATCTGAAGTATGATAAAGTGCTCATTTACCCACACCCTCACCAAAGTAGATCAGCCTTTTCTTTTCCCATTCAAATAAGTGTTTTTATGTGTGACTTAGAACACATCTCCCTGGCTCCTGGTGAAATTGAGGGACTCTGTGTATTGGCCAACTGTATATAACTTATCAATTATTTATTGTAATCTTTGTTTTTTCTTTAATGTTTATCTTTTTTCCATAGAAACTATGTACTTCAATGTTAAAATTTGGGTTGCATAAATATAGTAGGTATTTTATTTCAAATTTTGTGTTTTTATTTTTTAATTTGCATTTTAATTGAAGAAGAACACAGATGCAGAGAGGCACTCAAATCAAAGTATGAGACAATCAATGAGCACCAAGTGCGCAGATACACATGACCCCGGACCAGGTCAAGAAACAGAACATTTACACATTTACACTCAAAAAGCCTCCCTCATGCCCTCTCTACCACTAGCCTCCCTTCATGCGTAGATGGTGATCTCAAAGCAACAACAACTATCAAACAATGAGTTTTTGACTTAAAAATATATGTAGAATTGTTTTTAGTGGGTAGAATCTGTTTTTACTGTGTCTGGTTCTTTGCTGCCATTGGTCTGTCCTTTGGGAGAATCACAGACCATGTAGCTGTCACTCTTGCATTTTCATTGTGGTTTAACATTGCGTTTAACAAACACGCCATATTTTACCTGGATGGACATTGGGTTGTTCTTTTATTTTCAGAGTTTTGCTTTTTATAAATAACACTGTTACGAACTTTCATGCTTATATCTTTTAATACATTTTCATGTGCATTTCAATTGGGTATATGCCAAGAATGGCCTTGCCACATCAAAGAGTAAAGGTAATGTCAGTTTTTCAAAGTGGTTGATGGATTGTTATGGACCCATCAGTCACATTGGCATTTCGGTTGCTCTACATTCTCACTAACACTTGGTATAATGAATCTGAAAAATTTTAACATACTGATGTATATAATGATATTGCATTTTGCTTAAATTTGTGTTTGTCAGATGAATAATTAGACCTAGTCCTTTTTCAGGTTTATTTGCTGTTTGGACATCTTCTATTGCAAAGAGCCTATTTGAGTGTCTATCTCAATTATCTTTTGGGTGGTTGTGTCAGCCAGGGTCCACTGTGGAGAGACACCTCACGTCCAATAATTTTCAGAAAGATCATTTAGTGTCAATATTTGTTAAGCAAGGAGTGATTAAGAACTGGAACAGAGGGGGCTCCCTGGTGGTGCAGTGGGTTGAGCGCAGTGCTATGAAGCTGTTCACAGCCTCTGCAGTGAGGGTTCGATTCCCAGCCAGCCAGGGAGATGCCCACATGGCAAAGCAGAACTCTTCCTGTCTCACCCGCTGCTCCCCTCAGCAGTGCTTTTGGTCTGTCTGCGTGTTCTGCTCCCAGCTCTGTCTCTGGTGAATCCTCTCACCCTCCCATACCTCTGACCTGTACCCCAGCTCTTGTATAAATAAATAAATCTTTTTATATATTTATTTATTTATACAAGCACTGGGTACAGTCAGAGGCGCAGGGGGGTGAGATAATTCACCAGAGCCAGAGCGGGGAGCAGAGCAGGCAGAGTGACAAAGTACACTGCTGAGGGGAGCAGCGGGCGGCAGGAGAGGTCTGCGCGCCATGTGGGACCCTCCTCTGGTGGCCGGGGAACAGCCGGGGATCGAACCGGCGCCTCAGAGGCCGCGGGCAGCTTCGCAACCCAGCGCTCAACCACTGCACCACTGGGGAGGCCCAAATAAATAAATCTTAAAAAAAAAAACTGGAAGGGGTAAAAGAGAACTCTAAGGTGTATCTCATTTGCAACTACAGAAAGTGACTTCCTCTTGGGCCAGGGAAAGAGAAAAGGGAGAGGTCTCCTGCTTAGCAAGGAAGACTCCAAAAAAGAGACTGAGATTCCCTTCTCTAAGATGATATGGCTGCTGCAGAAGTAGGCCATATGCGTCTGCAGTGAACATAAAAGTTTTCTGGGGTCACCTTGGAATCAAGAGAGACTCACACCATCGCGGGGAGGCAGCAGGAACCTACACCATCCAACCATCCCAGTTCACCCAGCATGGAAAGGTAGGGAGTTCTAGGAGAAAGGGAGACCTTAGAGTTCCCCTCGTCAGTGTCCCTTGCATGCAGAGTCAGAAACTGAAATGGGGTTTGCTGAGTCCATGTCCAATGTTGCAAAGTAGGGAAAAGTAGGGTAAATTTAGAGCCAAGAGGTAATTATTGTTATTTTGGACCATGTGTGATTTGTTATTGATTAGTAGGGTGTCTTTACATATTCTGCTAACAACTATTTTTTATTATTTATTTGTGTGACAAACACATTTTCCTATTCTGATTCACCTTTTAGCCTTGATGTCCTATAAAAAAAAAAACCAAGAGATTTTCATCTCAATGTAGTTCAATCTATGAATCTGTTTTTACGGGAGTACTTTTGATATCTCATTTAAGAATCTTTGCAACCCTCAGAATGTACGAATATTGTCCAAACATAGAAAACCGAACAAAGGGCCAGGAAAAAAGACAAAACTTGGCAGGCAGACCACAGATCTGGGGTTTACAGCAGGGGAAGGGGAAGGAAGGAGGTCAAAACAGGAGGGACAGCACTGTGGTGATGGTCATAGGCTCTGTGGTGGGGAGAACCAGGGGACTACACCCGAGGGGAGAAATCAAATATTATACAAAAATATAATGATGATATTAAAAAAATTAATTAAAATTAAAAAAAATACTTTCCAAGGTTTTCCTTAGATGTTCTAATGTTTATTTTCCACATTTAGATTTATAATCTGCCTGGAACTGATTTTTTTGTGTATGATTGGTGTGAGGTAGAGAGGAAGTCAAATTATTTTCCTTCAATGTAGTTATCCAGTTGATCCAGGAATATTTCTTGAAAATGACATCATTTGTCCATTTCTCCATGACCCAAGCCTTTGTCATGGATCAGTGTCCAGACTGTCTGTCTGGTCTGGCTCCTTTTGCTCTGGCCTATGTGCCCATCCTGACATAAACCCACCGTCTCGGGCCTCCCCGGTGGCGCAGCGGTTGAGCGCTGGGTTGCGAAGCTGCCCCGCGGCCTTTGCGGCGCCGGTTCGATCCCCGGCTGCTCCCCGGCCACCGGAGGAGGGTCCCGCATGGCGCGCAGACCTCTCCTGCCGCCCGCTGCTCCCCTCAGCAGTGTACTTCGGTCCTTCTGCCTGCTCTGCTCCCTGCTCTGGCTCTGGTGAATTCTCTCACCCTCCCGTGCTTCTGACTGTACCCAGTGCTTGTATAAATAAATAAATAAATCTTAAAAAAAAAAACCCGACCGTCTCAATTGCTATAGCTCTATAACTCTTTGAATAGTCAACAGTCTTTCCACCTTCTTTGTCCTAAGTATCTTTATTATGCTCAACTCTTTATGTTTTCACTAAAATTTAAATCAGCTTGTCAATATCCTAAAAAATAATCTTAGTGTTTATATTGGGTTACATTAAATATAGAGATGATTTGGGAATGATCAGGCATAACTAAAATCTTGATTCCCCCACCTATAAACATATTATATAGATCCATTTACTTAAATATTAATTCTTAAAAGGATATTTTAAAATATATATATTTTACAGTTTCATTTATACAGAGAGGCCTGGTACAAATTTTATTATATTTATACTTAGGATGTGGAAAATTAAGGCAATTGTGAATAATTTTTTTGTTTTTAATTTCTATTACTGATAAATATAAATAACTGTATTTGTGATGATTTCTAAATTTCTATGTAGTAAAGTCTGATTATTCTCATCATTTCTTGGTTTACTCTCTTGCTTTGAAAGATCTTTCTTAAGCAAACATATAAAAATAGTCTAAATTTTATTCTCATACTTTTAGAGTTTTGTTTTTAAATGTGTAGACTTCTAAACCACTTGCATTTTAGTGTTATTAATGAAATAAGAATCTTGTTTTATTTTTGTAAGGCTCAATTTTCACATACACCCACGAGTTAGTTCCCAGACTCTATTCTTTCACTGTTATATTTTTTCTTTTCCTATGTAATAATACACTATAATTACTATATTTAAAATATACTTTAATTATTCTATTTAATGGCATCTCTTGATAATCTAAATCCCTCACTATTTTTTCCTCAGACTCTCCTGCCAACTCTAGACTGTTTTATCTTCCATATGAGTATTAGAATAACTCTGTCAGATTCTATATGTAGCTGCTGATTACAAATGAAGTGAATTAATTAATTAATTGGAAAGAACTGACATTTGCAGAATGTTGAGTTTTTCCCTATAGGAACATAATATGTCGATTCATTCACTGAGGTATCTTTCAAGTCTCTTATAGACTCTCAAGGATCTTTAAGTATTTTTCATCAATTCTATTTCTTAAATTAAGTTTTAAACAGATTGCATGAGTTTATCTTTTTTGATTGTTGAGTAATATTCCATTGTGTGTATGGACCACATCTTCTTGATCCAGTCATCTATTTTTGGGCATTTGGGTTGTTTCCATAGCTTAGCTATTGTAAATAGTGCTGCTATAAACATAGGGGTGCAGCAACATGGATAGAGCTGGAAAGGATCATGCTCAGTGAAATAAGCCAGAAAGGAAAAGAAAAATACCGCATGGTCTCACTCATAGCAGGAATTTAGAAAACCTAAATAAGGGACCAGGAAAAAACCTAATTATAATAAAGTAAAAATCAAAATTATCAAGCAACTATAAACCAGAGACACACTACCACGGGTGGGGGGAGGTAGGGGAGGAGGGAGTGGGATCAAAACAAGGGGGGTGGGAATTGTATGGGGTCTATAACCAAGATGAAAGTGCATACATTGTGCAAAAATGAAAAATGATGTAAAAATGTATAAAATTAAAAATAAATAAAGTTTCAAACAGAAATGCGTCAACATGGTCTAAAAATTTTTATCTGTTTAATTCATGTTTTATTATCCAGAACTTACTCTCCTCTTAGCCCTTGCACCTAAAAGAAATTATTTTTATTAGCTTCTTGTTCATCCTCACAACATCTATTTAAGCAAATAAGACACAACTACAGATATAACTGTTGGACCCCCTCACCTTCCTTGCGGAAAAACAGTAGTTCATTCAACATACTATTTTTTTACTTTGCTTTTAGTCTTTTGGTTCTGAGCACAGCTTCCTTATTCCTTTTCCCTGCTTCATACTATTCCATTCCATGGGTATGGTGTAGCTTATTTAAGCCTGTCCCTTGAAGTGGATACCATCTTAAGGTTTCTGCTTTTACAAGTTTTCTGCCTATGAAAATCTTTGTAAATGTATCATTTTGTTTATGAGTAGCTTTATCTGTAGGATAAATTCCCAGCAGAGAGATGGTTCATTCACTGGACCTGTTTATTTTTCATTTTGATAAATACTGCCAAATTTCCTTCCACAAGTGGTATTATTTTGCCCAGAAACAGCAATACTCAAAGCTGTCTCACCTCCCTAACAGTGAGTCTTCTTGAGATGGTGGGATTTCCAATCTGATAGGTTAAAGTCAGTTGTAGTTCTAATTTGCATTTCTCTTCTTGTGAGTGGACATGGCCATTTTTTTCACATTTCAGGGTTATCTGTGCCTCTATGATCTGTTGTCCAGATCTGTTTTTTGACAGGTCTTCATACAGGCTTTTTTTTCCTGGGAACAAGTTCTCTTCAGTCACCACAATCATCCTACACAAGGTCATTGGAACATCAGCTTTGCAGAGAAGGCAGGGCAGGTGTACAGAGCTTGGGCAACATGTCCAAGATCACACAACCAGCGTCGGCATAGGGCTGGGTTCTAATCTGTGTTTGTCTGATCACAAAGCATATTTTCCACTATGTCACCCTGTAACCTGATATCTGAGTGTCCCTCCAGGCCAGAGGAAGACAGTCTCCTCTTGAACGTTTCTGGTGACATCCAAGTGTCAATCTCACTTTCTTTTATTCCTATGAAACGTACAGAACATAAAATTTTCCATTTTAACCTTCTAAAGCATACAGCCAGGGGCATTAAGTGCATTCACACCATTGTGCAGCCTTCATCACCATCTCCACAACTTGCTCATCTTCCCCAACTGAAACTCTGTACCCATTAAACAACTCCCATTCCCTTTCCCCAGTGCCTGGCAGTCATGGTTCTTTCTGTCTCTATGAAATTGACTACTCTAAGTTCCTGATATAAGTGGAATCACGCCTATGTATCCCCTTGTAACTGGCTTACCCATGTAGTAATGTGTCAGAATAATGTTCCATTGTATTTATGTATCATATTTTGTTTACTCATTCATCTATAATGGACACTGGGGTTGTTTCCACCTTTTGACTGCTGTGAAGAATGCTGCAAAGAACATTTGTGCACAGATGAATTATCTACTTGGTTATTTGGAGTGCATTCTTAGAAGTGAATTTCTGGCTCAGATAGTAACTCCAGTTTAGTTCTTTGAGGAATCCCCATGCTTGTACCTCTTAGGACTCTAATTTCCATGGCGTTAAACTCACCCAATCCCCTATCCATTTTCCAAAGAAATCCTGGTTGCATTCTCAGGGATCTCCAAGACCCAGTCATCTGAGAGAAAACCTTATGAACCTGAACAGTGCAAAACCTGGGCATGTCACGGTTCTTGGGTGCTCACCCATGCACTTACAATTGCAAGACATGACCCAGACTCAGAGGGCAACAGCAAAGGGTTTATTTACAAGGGGAAAATTGGGAGAGATAAGAAAAAGGGAAACGTTTCAAAGGCCACCAATGGTCATCTGTCCTACCCCAGAGATTGTCCACCATGTCCAGTATTCCAAACCAAAAGCTGCCTGTGCAAGATGACATTGTTCCTTGGATGACAGCCTGGAGTTGGTGACACATGGATAAGTGGTGGACCAGGTTCCAACTCACTTGGCAGCTGGAGGTAGTTACAGGTGACATGGCAGAGGTGGTGCTGCAGCAGCCAGCATTACCTAGAGGCTTAAGCAGACAGTGCTGGAAGCACCAGCACCAGAAGGTGGTGCCAGACATGTCAGAGGCAGGAGCAGTGGTCAGGCGGCAGTGCTGGAAGATGAGCAGTGGTAGGCAGCTCTTAGAGATGGCCACCCACACATCAGCAGCACTGGACAGAGTCGGTCAGCAGGTGGTGATGTGGAGGACCAGGCACCAATGCACAGCTCTAGGAGGCACTAGGCACAGACTAGGGGGCAGGCGGCTCTTTAGAGGCACTGAAAATAGGCCCAATGTTTGTGATCACCTTGTTGATTTTGCTCTGGTCATGTGCCTTCACATGTGCCCTCATTTAGAAGGAGAGCTGCATCCTTGATGCTCGTGCCCTGGAATAGGAACCCAGAGCTTTGCCCACTTGGCATCTGTGCGACCATCTTCTAGGGAAAATACAGGATACGTCCATGGGGAAGTCCCCTTGTGGCTGAAGCTAGTTTGGAGTGACTGCCAGCCAAATGCAGCCACCCTTCCCTCGTCAAGGGCTGGAGATCATCCCCACCACAGGGATGTCCCTTGGCTTTCATCTCACAGCACCAGGTGTTCCTGGTGTTCCTCAAAGCAGCTGCCTGCTATTTCCTGCACTCGGGCCCCAAACTTTCCCATCCTCACATTCTTCAGGCTTCTCTATGACACTCCCTAGAAATCCTTATTTTGCGGCAAGCTCTCCAGACCCAATGGTTGTCATTTACCAAGCTCCCAGCCACAGAAGGGAAAAGTCTCTTTTGCCCAAATGCTGTCTTGCTGGGCACAGGTCTGTGCTGCCCTTGGATGGTGTGAGGAGTGGAGCTGCCAGCAGACTCACCTTCCCCGCCCTGAGTGCAGAGAGGCTGTGCCCACCCGCCACTGCCCGGACAGCCACGCCTCCTTGCATGCCACACCCTCCCAAGCTGGGGAAGCCTGCAGGGCTGCAGGAAATGTTTACCAAGTTGACTTGCGCAGGAGTGGGTGGAATCCTACACAATTTGGGTTTTCCTCTGCCCAAACAGACAGTCAAGTAGATAATTAACTGATTCATGAAGTGGGGGATTGACAGCAATTTTGAAAGCACATAAACTGACAGAAGCCAGACTCAGATAAATGCAACAGAACAAGCTTTGTTGAACACTTCCCAAGGAATTACAGAAAGAATGTTTAAAATAAATCTAGAAAGTTCTCTACTGCCATGCAAGACTCACTCCTCTGCCTCATCTGAAAGACGATTGATCCTGCATAGAGCTTTGACCCATGTCAGTGTGCACCCAGCTCCCACCCAAGAAAACAAGGGCACAAAATAGACTTGACCGAGAAGCAACAGGTGGTAGCTGTGTCAGTAAGGGAGCGTGTAGGAGAGTGAGACAAGGACGAAAAAGAGTAGTGGGTGTTGTGTAGGTATTTGCCACCTTGGGTGACTGAGGCCTGAGCTGGGAAACTGTTCTGCACTGATATACCCAGGGTAGAGCACCCCTCTCCCCGAGACATCTGACTTCTGAGCACCCCTCTCCCCGAGACATCTGACAACAGAGATGGGGCGGCTGGGACATCCACCCACCCCCTCCTGGTGTCCTTGGATGAGAACATTGGCCTGGGTGCAGAGTTCACCATCTCCACACTTTTATCCTGGTCCCTGCCCAGTCTCTTCTCCAGGAAGCCAGGTCAGGAAGGCGTGTGGGAAGGAGTCACTGAGGGATGGTTGCCTTGGCTCCCATTCCCAGCCTGTCTCATTGTTCTTCCCAAACTAGTAGGGTGGACTCAGCATGGCTCCCGTTGGTTCTGGAATGGGCGATTGTGAAATATGCCAAGCGTATGGAGTGGGATGGCTTCCAGTCTTACAAAGCTAGCACCTGAGCCGTGGGAGGATCCAGATAAAGTAGGGGGTGGCTGCAGTCCCTACCTGGGAGTCAAGGTTTGCCACTTGCCAACATCACTGGAGATGTAAATGGTCTGTGCTGCCCTTGTGTGAGTGTCCTTCCAAATTCCATATTTCTTCTTTTTTAAAAAGATTTATTTTTATTTATCTATGCATACAAGAACTAGGATACAGGACAGAGGGAGCATTCACCAGAGACAGAGTGGGGAGCAGAACAGGTGGATTGACTGAAATACACTGCTGAGGGGAGCAGCGGGCGAGACAGGAGAGGTCTGCTGTGCCATGTGGGTCAGCTCCCTGGCTGGGGATCCAACTCTTGCTGCAGTGGCTGCTGATCGCTTCATAGTGCTGAGACTTAGCCCCTTGCACTACCAGAGAGGTCCCAATTTCCGTATTTCTAATCAAGTGCTTATCAATGATGTCATTGCTGTTACCACCTGAGTTGACAAATTGAGCTTATTTCTTATTTTTTTTCTGCTGTATTTCCTTAATACTTTGCATGGCTTGGTATGACCAAGCAGGCTTATTTCTATTTAACCCCATGGATAGCAGCTTTGATACAGGCTTTATTCCTGATCCAAATTCCTCTAAGAGCATGAGAGAGGCTCAGGGACCCTTGGGTGCCATCCTGCTATTATTTTCCCACTTTATTTCCCAGTTTTCCTCATCCCTGCCCCACACCCAGAAATCCTGAATGTGCTCCAGTCAAGATTACCTGCTCATGCGTCTCAACTCAGTCCCAGGATAGTTTCATCTCTGTAATTTCTCTCGTCCTATTTCACTTTTCCAGATCCTCATCCATCCTTCAAAATCCTTGTCACCATTTCTGTCATCAGGAGCCTCTCCTGTCCCTTTACTAAAAGTAGCTGTTGTCTTTGCAAGCCTGCCACCAAAACTGGCCACCAGATCCTCTTTCTTTTGCAGTTTCTTTCCCCATGTGAGGAATGGATGTGTTAGTACCCAGCCTACCTGCCAGGAACGCTGAACAGATTGGAGCAGGGTTGGCAGTGGATCTGAGCTCCTAGGCTGTGAGTAAAGGAATGAAGCAAGTTGCCCCCTGGATGCCTGCTGCAACCTCCAAGGGTGCAAGTGTCTCTGTGGGACCCCAGCAGTGACGCTGAGACCAGAATTTGACTGCAGGGAATGTTGGTAGGTGGGTGGCAAAGTGAGCTCAGCCAGCAAAGAGTGGTATATGACAGCAGCTATCACAGGCTCCTGGGGCCCATCAGAATGACCCTCGCTGTCCACTGTCATGGCTTGTTGCTGCTCCCAGGGATGTTAATCCTGTTTTTGCTCTGAGTGAGGGCACAGTGGGTCTCAGTGCTCCTGGAACAAGAAGCCCCGAGGCACAGCAAGACAACCTCCACTATTTGGGCACTGAAGTGGGCCGGCGGACACAGGAACAGGGAGCTCCGAGGCAGGGGGAGTGGGGCTTTGTTATTCTTGGGCTCATCCCACTGCACCCCATTCCTGAGATTGGGATGATCCACAGATTCCACAGCTGCTGGAGGGAAGGCAACTGCGGGATCCCCCAAGTCCGTGGAGACTCACAGGCACACTTTGCCTCAGAAAGCCGATCAGGCACCCACCCTGGCAGACACTGGGCCCCCATATCAGATAGGCAGGATGGACGCACTTCCCTGCTTTGAAACCAACCATGTTCATTCTCCAAAAAGGTTTCTTCCTTGCTCTTCTATCACCCTCCCTGGTTGACCTTCTTCTCCCACAGCATCCATCAGAAACACCCACCCTGGCTAGAGAGGTGCACTGGCCACTCCACGCCACCCTGCCCCCAGCACAAGGCCATCAAGCCCCCAGAAGGGACAATCTTATGGTGTCTTGCCCCTGGTCTGTGACTATAGTGGGTGGGGGTGTCAGCAGAGTAGAGCCCTGGCTGGGTTTGGAGCAGAACTGAGCTTCCCCTTCATGAACCTTCGCTACAAATTGGACTGTGGGTATTTCTTCAATTGCAATTCATAAGACCAGTAAGAACACAAACCTTTAATTGTAAAAGCTCACCTTGGGTATTTCTTCAATTGCAACTCATAAGACCAGTAAGAACACAAACCCTTAATTGTAAAAACTCAATATAAACAGTAAACTCAGGGCAATTAAGAGTCATGGCACTATCCTGCATGCATTCAGAGATCCTCTTTCAAGCAGGCAGAGGGGCTGGAGGCTGCTTGTCAAAGCGGTTCGTGGAGGACATTGAAGTTGACAGTCATGTGGCTGGAACCCAGGATGTGTGGAGACAAAGAGAATCCGAAGCAATGAGAAGTCTCATTGTATAAATATGTCTTCTATTTTGGATCCTTGCAAATATCATATGCAGATGAAAATGGATGTAGCTGGAGTTGTTTTGGTAATCCCTTCTAAGTTGGGAGAAGAAATAACGTGTTTTTGAAATGCTACTGACAGGAGAAATGGTTCCCTCAGTCCTTCCCTCACAATGTGTCACCAGGGATGGGGAACGAAGCTTGAAGCATGAGGTCTCAAAGTAGTCTGAGAGGTTAACTGTTTGCTTCTCCCCCAAGGTGGCACGTGTGATGGGGCAAGCCAGGGAATTTCCCAGAGAATGGACACCAGGGAACTTTCTAGGCCCTGCTGGCCATCACGGTTGGTGGCTCCATCGCCAGGAGCTCAGAGTGGGTGACCGTGAGCTCTGGTTTACCTGGTCATCTGAGACCAGAGGTACTGGGCCAGCATCAAATAGATGTCAGCTCTGCAGCTACATAAGCTGACTTGAAACTTTCAATGATGTTCTGTTAAATCCTCAGGTCATGGCCCAGTCCCAGAAGCCTTGACTTTCCTCATCAGATACATCCAAAATACTAGCAGTTAATTCACCATCTTCAACCACACCACGGGCACCTGTGTACTCTGGAGAGTGGCAAAGTATCTTGGCAAGATGCCCTCACAAGTTGCCCCTGGTCACTCTGGCTAGGGAGGTCAGGATTTGGATACTGAGATTGTGATCACTGGACAGTCTCTGTGACCATGGCAGCCCCATGGTGCTAGCAGTTCTTAACACACTGGCAGAAAAGAAGTTTAGAGGGTTTCCTGTGCTCCAAGAGATGATGGAAGAGCTGCCCTGCTTTTATGTTTCAGAACTAGTAAAATTCTGATGATCTGAGTCCTAAGAAGAATAGTAATTCCCAGGACTGAGGTTTCCGTCCTTAGAGTAAAATGGTCATCCCAAGTGTCCCCATCTTATTTCTCTTTAGTAAGTGGACTCTTTCTTTCAATTAACCTGGCAGGTCTCTATCGGGCATCACCTGCTCAGCCCAGTGGAGACACACAGGAGTCAAGGGATCCGGGTCTCTCCCCCTGGCCTCTCAGATAGGTGTGGCTGCCTGGCTCTCTCCACCTCTCATTCCAGAAGGCAGGAAAAGTAGATGACCCAGGTGTGGACTCCAGGCACTGCCACCCAGACAAGGTCATGTTTTTCCTCTTCGCATTCCTCTGTCTCAGTCTGGAAAGCTAACCCCCAAGAGGTCAACCTGCTTTCTCCAGCCACAAGCCTTCCCACCACCAACTTTCCTGGCCTGCTATCTTGTGTCTTCCTGGGACCATTTTATAATCTGAAATTATATGTTTGTCTAGCTCTGTATTGCCTATCATACCTTCAAAATTTAAACACCCAAGAGCGAGGATCTTGTCTGTCTGTCTTTCTCACCCCTTGAAGACAAAGAGCATCTCTCTCAGAGAATGGGCTCTAAGAATGTGCTGAATGAATGAATCAAGATAGAGATCTGCAAGTCATTTTTTTTTTGTTTTGTTTAAATATTGATTTTTTTTTATTTATTTATGCACTCAAGAACTGGAGTGTAGAACAGAGGTGGCAGGGGGTGAGTGGATTCAGCAAAGACAGAGTAGGGAGCAGAACAGGTGGATCTACTGAAATACACTGCTGAGAGAAGCAGCAGGTGAGACAGGAGAGGTCTGCTGTACCATGTGGGTCAGCTCCCTGTATGGGGATCGAACTCTTGCCACAGTGGCTGGCAATAGCTTGATAGTGCTGAAATTTTAACCCTTGAGCCACCGGGGAGGCCCAGAAATCTGCCAAGTCATTTGACTGAACAGCAAGACGGGCCCATCATTTGTAATTTCTGCAAGTGTTAAAGAAGATCCATGTTGCCTTATATTCTGAAAGGGGTGGGTTTCAGAATAGATGTCAGAAGATAGTGAGAGTTCGGACAAACTGCAAGTGTAAGGTTGACCTGAAAAGCAAGAAGAGGAAGGAGGCAGAGTAGGTGGTATGGAAAGGGGCCTGCCCAGGGAATAAAGAGAAGTCCCTCTGAAATTGTCCCAACCTCCAGCCTCTCTGAGAGTCAACCCTCCCTTCCACCAAATATGTCAATGTCCTGGCTGAAGTGTCTACAAGATTTATTGACATAATAGACACCATTCTAAAGAGTTGGCCCAAATCACACATCAAAATTGCAAGTTTGAAAGGATTAGAAATATACTTTGGACACATACT